>NC_092739.1:37028332-37346332 GCF_047496795.1 Chiloscyllium punctatum
GTGAGCTTGACTTGAATCAACTATATTTTGTCTCTGAACTGAGTGACTTGCTCAGCCTTTACAGAGGGCATTTGAGTAACTTGGGTGACACAGTAGCTCAGTGATTAGCAGTGCTGCCTCACAGCGCCAAGGACCCGGGTTCGATTACAGTCTTGAGCGATTGCCTGTGTGGAGTTTGCACGTTCTCCCAGTGTCTGTATGGGTCTCCTTCCACAATCCAAAGGTGTGCAATTTAGGTGAAATGGCCGTGGTAAATAGCCCATAGTGTTCAGGGTTGTGTAGGTTAGGTGCATTAGTCAGGGGTAAATATAGGATATTAAGGTCGGGGAATAGGGTTGTGTGGGTTACTGTTCAAAGGGTCACTGGGGACTTGTTGGGCTGAAGGGCCTGTTTCCATACTGTAGGGATTCTATGATTATATTTGCCAGATTTATTGTTGATTTTAAATTGCACCAGCCATGGCAAGAGTTTAACCCACAGTGCAATTGCCTGTGGTAAAACATTGTTGCTAATCATGGAAATGTTACTGCAAATGAATAGGAAGCAAGTCTTGCTCCAATTGTATAGGGTCTTAGTTGTAGGTACTTGCTTGTTGAGTACATTTGAGACTAAGGCAGATGTTTGGTAGTAAGGGATATATGAAGATAATAAAGGAATGTGTAGCTAAAGTAGAAGATCACCCATCATATGATATAATCCAGAAAATGAATAGTTTATTCAACATGATGCCTGGTATCTTTGTTTTTTTTAAATATGGATATTTTATGTTTATTATTTAGGGATTTGCTGTTAATCCAGTAAGACAATATAATTGTATTTCAGCTCTATACTTAGGAAACATTGTGACCATCTTATCAATGTTCACAAGTTTTACTATGTTTGCAAACCACTTCCTTTTTAGTAAGAGTAACAGTATATGCTAATTTTATCCCTGTGACAGGCATAAAATATTTCTTGAAAACAAAAGAGGAATATGTACACACACAAGATAATAGTTGAGACAGCTGGACTAAAACAATCACCCAAACATTTTGTTAACAATCACGAACCACTGCCCACTGTTGGAAGTTGTTTGTGTTTACATAGTGAAGACAAAACTGTATCTCCCTGTTTATCACCTGCAAACATGCACTGCACAAACTTGCAAGAAAGAGTATATAGTCACTTGAAAATGTACTGGAGTAAATCTTGGACCAAACCATACTGCAGTTTCTGAAGACGAGGGGAGGAAGTCTTAAAACGGAAACCGTACAAATCCAACAAAATTTGAGTAGATTTAAACAGAACAGAAAATTATCTGTTTTATTTTTATAGAATTGTTGTTCACAACTCAGTTGATCAATGACACCAATGACGATTAGTGCCATTGCCAAGTGTTGACAGTGAGATTTGGGTTTAGAATTTGGGGTGGAGTTGAGATTAGCATTAAGGTGAGAAACCACTTTTGGAAACAGTTTGCTAGTTTGTACAGCTGATAATGTAGGCCAGCAGGAGGCTGGAAGAACACAGCAAGCCAGGAGGTGGAGAAGTCAACGTTTCGGGTGTAATCCCTCTTCAGGACTGGGGGTGGGTGTAAAGGGCGCTGCAGATTGGGGTTTAGGAGTTGGGAATGGGGGGAGGGGTTCCTGGGTGGTTGTGGTGGGGCAAGGATAGGTGAACACAGGTACAACCTGGTTAGTTGATGTGAGGAATGAATCCTGTTGATAGTTGGAAGGGACGGGGGAGGGCCTGGAAGGGAGTAGAGGATGGGAAGGGAGGTTATTTGAAATTAGAGAACTCAATGTTGAGCCCTCCGGTTGTAGGCTGCCCAGGTGAAAGATGAGGTGTTGTTCCTCCAATTTGCAGTCTGATTCGCTGTGGCAGCAGAGGAGGCCAAGAATCGTCATGTTGGCAAGGGAGTGGGAAGGGGAATTAAAATGAGCAGTAACCATGAGGTCAGGTCATCCCCTGAAGGCCTGGTTGAGATGCTTGACAAAACATGCCCTGAATTTATGTTTGGTCTCCCCGATGTAGAGAAGGCCACATCGGGAGCACCGGATACACTAAACTAGGTTGGATGAGACACAGGTGAACCTCTGTCTCACCTGGGAAGGACTGTTTATGGCCCTGGGTGGGGGTGCTCTGTACTGGCAGGTTTTGTGTCTTTTACATTTGCAGAGGAAGGTATATCGGGGGTTCTGGGGCATGGTGGATAAAAGGGCGCTAACCATGGATTGGCGAAGGTGGGGAGGGATATATGTTCTTGGTTGTAGCCTCTATTTGGAGTTTGCAGAAGTGTTTAAAGATGATATGTTGGATGTGGGGAATGGTGGGGTGGTAGGTGAGGACAAGGGAAACCCTCTCTTTATTGTGTTCAGACGGGAGAGGGTTTAGAGCAGTGGAGTGGGCAATGAAGGTGCGGTGGAGGGCTGCCTAGATGATCCAGGTGGGGGAAAGCTGGCAATCGTGAAAATTGTCAATAATAGAAATATTTAATAGAAATGTTAATGACAGTTTTGTTCAATTAGTGTTGGCCTAATCACTGATTCTGATTAGCTTTGCACATTTTTACTTTTCTAAATATTTGCTATTGTTATTCAGGTTTTACCTAATCTACATTTTACAGACAGACCTGTGGGTTGCTTTGATAGACAGAGGTATTTGAAATTTGTATTTAATTTGGGGTCACAACACTTTTTTACATATTTACTCACAAAGTATATTTTGATTTGTTTAATAATTTTCTTTTTCTGGCCACCCTGTAGCCAATTGCCTAAGGAGTACATATAACTATGCTCCAGCCACTGCTAAAGCCCTCTGGTGTGTGTAACACCAGATGTGATAAACAAAATCTAAAATTAAAGGCTCTTAATTTGAATAGAGTCATAGCTTCATAGAGTTGTACAGGACAGAAACAGACCCTTCAGTCCCACTTGTCCATGCTGACCAGATATGCTAAATAAATCTTGTCCAATTTGGCCATATCCCTCTACACCCTTCCTATTCATTTATTCATCCAGATGCTTTTTAGATGTTGTAATTGTACTAACCTCCACCACTTCCTCTTGCAGCTTATTCCATGAACGCACAACCCTCTATGAAAAAGTTGCCCCATAGGTCCCTCTTAAATCTTGCTCCCCTCACCTTAAACCTATGCCTTCTAGTTTTAGACCCCCCCCCCCCCACCCACCCCAAGGAAAAGACTTTGTCTCACTTTTATCTTAAATGTGTGATTCCTTATTTGAGGTTATACTCTTTAGTTCTCGACTTTCTGCACCTACCCTGTCAAGCTACCTAAACATCTTGCATGTTTCAATAAGGTCACCTCTCATTCTTGTATGTTCCATTGATTCAAGACCCACTCTACCTAATCTTTCCTCTAACCTTTTCATGCCTATTATCAGTCTAGCGAACCATCTCTGGATTCTCTGCAATGCCAACATATCTTTCCTTCAATAAAGGCTCCAGAATTGTTCACAGTATTCCACCTGTGTTCTGATCAGTGTTTTGTATAATTTTAACAAAATCTCTCTATTTTTATACTGTATTCCCTTTGAAATTGACACCAGTATTCCATTTTCCTTCTCTGTTATTCCCTGAACTTGGATGCTGCTACTTTGTGACTTCTGGATGAGGACTCTGTATCCCTCTTCTAGAGCTTTCTATAGTCTCTCTTAATTTAAATGATATTCACCGACTCTTCTTTCTGCCAAAGTGCTCATAGGGCAGACCTCACATTTCCCAATACTATATTCCATCAGCCAGGTTTTTGCCTACATTCTTAACCTGTCTATCCATTTGCAGATTCTTTGTTTTCCTCTCTGCTTGACAGCCCCCTTTTTTTGTCATGGGCAATCCTGGCTATTGTATGTTCACCTTCCTCATTAAAATCATCAATTTATATTGTAAATCATTGTAGCCACAGTATTGATCCCCGTGGTAGTACAGATTTGCCATCCTGAAATTGTCCTCCTCATCCTGACTCTGTTTTCTATTAGTTAGTCAGTTTTTTTGTTGTGGTTCTGTTCGCCGAGCTGGGAATTTGTCTTGCAAACGTTTCATCCCCTGTCTAGGTGACATCCTCCGTGCTTGGGAGCCTCCTGTGAAGCGCTTCTGTGCTGTTTCCTCCGGCATTTATAGTGGCCTGTCTCTGCCGCTTCCGGTTGTCAGTTCCAGCTGTCCGTTGTAGTGGCCGGTATATTGGGTCCAGGTCGATGTGTTGGTCATGTCTTTTAGTGGCTAGTTGGTGCTCATGTACCCTCGTGGTTAGTTTCCTTCTCGTCTGTCCAATGTAATATTTGTTGCAGTCCTTGCAAGGTATTATCGCAAACATGGCTAACTATCACTAGTATCCATTCACACAGACAAAGAGGAACGCCAGTTTGACTGGGACAATACATTCATCCTCGGACAGGCTAAACAAAGATATGCACGGGAATTCCTAGAGGTTCGGTATTCAAACTGGAACTCCATTAACAAACAGGCTATCGTAAAGGGCATAATTTTAAGGTGATTGAAGGAAGATTTAAGGGAGATGTCAGAGTTAGTTTCTGTACACAAAGGGGTGGGTGCGTGGAATGCACTGCCAGTAGTGATAGAGTCAAATACATTAGAGACATTTAAGCAACTCTTGGATAGGCACATGGATGTTAGTATCAAGTAGGGTACATAGGTTAGTTTGATCTTTAGAGTAGGATAAAAGGTCAGCACAACATCAAGGGCTGAAGGGCATGTACTGTGCCGCACTGGTCTAGTCCTATATCGATTTTGGACCTCTATTATTAACCCCTCAGAAACAGAACCTAAATTGATATCACCCACTGCAACAGACCAAGAGACACACAGCAAGTGGAACAGAACAACATGCTTTATCAGAGGCTCACTGATGTTACCTAGCATGGTGACAACTTGTCTGAGAACAAATCTACCAGCTCAGTGAGCAAACTTACAGCTATGAGAATAATATCCCAAATTGAGAAGCTGAGTATATTAACCTCCTACCTTCTAGAATTTAGAGGAGTGAGAGGTGATCACTTTGAAACTTGAGTCTGATGGGGCTTGATAGGTGCTGAGAGATTATTTTCCTTAGTTTAGAATCACAGAATCCCTTCAGTGTGAAAGCAGGCAATTTGGCCTGTTGAGTCCACAGCAACCCTCCAAACAGCAGCTCAGCCAGACCCACCCCTCACCCTATTCCCATGACCCCACATTTCCCATAGCTGAGCTACGTAACCTGCTCATCTTTGGACTGTGGGAAAAAACTGGAGCACCTGGAAGAAACCCATGCAGACGCAAAGAAAATGTGTGGAGTTTGCACATACAGTAGCCCGAGGATGCGAATCAAACCCGGGTCCCTTTTTGGTGTGAGCCAGCAGTGCTACCACTTGGTTGGAGAATTTAGGTTCACCAAGGTTCCTTAGACAGCACGTTGCAAACCCATTTCCACTTGGAAGGACAAAGTGAGCTGATACCTGTGAATACCACCATCTGCAAATTCCCTTCACTATCCTGGATTAGAAATATGTTGCCATTCCTTCTCAGTTGCTGAATCAAAGTCCTGGCATTCCATCCCTGATGACATTGTGGGTCAACCAACAGCACGTGGGCTACAGCGGTTGAAGAAGACCGTTCACCACACCTTCAAGGGCAACTAGGGATACAATAAATGCTGGCCAGCCTATATCATGCAAGTTCCACTGGTGAATTTAAAAAAAACTGAAAGGCATAGTCTCATGATATCTAGTCATTCAAGACTGAATTAAGAATGTTTCTTTTCATAATTTAAATAGTGTGAATGCTTCTTGCTCCCTAGTGACTAAGTTTAAGTTTGAGAATTTTGGACTTGAGGGGAATCGAGATTGGATATTATGTGGGTAAGTAGAATTGAGATAATAGGTCATTCACAATCTTATTGAATGCCAAAGGAGGCTTGGGGCACTGGACCGTTTACTGCTGCTGCTAGTGCTTTTCTTTTGTTAATATGAGCACAAAAAAAGCATTTTCAGTTGTAGGGAAATTAAATCCAACACCAATGTCAGTAAGGTAAATTCCCCTCTGGAGACTTGAGCATAGAATTTAAGCCGACTGTCCAGAGCAGTTCATGAGTGCCGAGCATTGAAGTGCTTCCATGCCTGAATGAATCTCTGTGCTAAAATTTGGACCCTAGTCATTCTGGTGGAATCCAAAGTGGGAAACAAATTATTGGCGAATACATGTTACTTGTACGATTGACCATTATGATACTCTTGACGCCTTCCATCATCTGATATAATTGAGTAGCAGCTAATGGAATGATCTATGGGCAAGTTGGATTTATTCTGTCTCGTGGATTTTTTTTAATGTTATGTTCTTTGAAAGTGGGTGTTCTGGCATGGTCAGCATTTATTGCCCAAACCCAATTCTCCAGGTGGTGATGCCCTGAACTGCAGCAGTTTATATGGTTATAGGTGTACGTCTAGTGCTGTTAGAGTGAGTTCCATAATTTTGACTCAGCAGCAGTGAAAAAATCTTGTTAATTTTCCATGTAAGGTTAGTGAGTGACTTGGAAGAGGACCTTGGTGATGATTCATGTGCCCGTTACATTTATTTTTTGAGGTGGTAGGTGTTGGGAGTTTAGAAAGTGTTCTTGAAGTAACTTTATCAGCAGTTAGAATGCTTCTTTCAATTGTTACACGCAGCTGTCATTGTGCAGCTGTGATGGATCGCATGCCAATAAAGTGGGCTGATGGTTTTGAATGCTTTTGATTTTTTTATTGTTGCTGAACTTCATTTAGCCAAGCAATTGAAGAGGCTATATGATTACTTAAAAGGCTGCTGTGACACATTGCTAGTGTCCCTACTTCTGAGCTACGTAGGCCTGGGTTCAAGTCACATCTCCTCGAGAGCTGTGTCAAAACTGGTCTAAACAGGTTGACTTTTTGTTTAAAAAAATGCTCTTGTGGCAGTGTCCCTTCCTCTGGGTCAGGAGAATCTGGCTCAAGTTCCAGCTGCTCCACAGATGTGCAACAGAGCTCTGAACAAGTTGGTTAGAAAATGCCTCAATGAATTATATAAAAGGCCATTCAGTCCAACTATGTAGCTTTTGGTCTTTCCTTAGCTTACAGACTTGTCACCAGTATTCCATCATATTGCTGACTTTTATGCTTTGTAGATGGCAGACAGGTGTCGGAAAATCGGGAGAGGAGTTATTTGCTGTAGAATTTTTTGCCTGTTCCACATTTATAACCACAATATATAGCCAGTTGTTTCTGGTCGTTGTCACCCCAAGATGCTGATGGTGGGTGATTCTGAGATGGTAATGCCATTGAGTATCAAGAAGAGGTTAGGTTCTATGTTGGGAAAGTTTCTGCCTGGGACTTGTGTTGTTAATGCCACTTCCACTCCTCAGTCCAAGCCACAATATTATCCATACCTTGCTGCATGAGGATACAAAATTCTTCAATATCTGAGGAGTTGTGAATGGTACTGAATCTGACCATGTGTTGAAGCTGCAGAATACAGTTCAATGTAGGAGACTAACCTGAAGACCTGCAGCAATGACCTGGGTGAGTTGAGCTGAGATGATGGGTCTCCAACCACTGCAACCATCTTCGTTTACTAGGTAAGACTGCAGCCAGTGGTGAACTTACCCCCTGGTTCCCATTGACATAATTAATTTTGGTGGTGTTCATGATTCTACACTTGTGTCCTTGACATCAACGCTATATTTGACTATCTCTCACCTCACCTCTGGACTTTCCATCTTTTGCCTATTTGAGCTAAGGCTGTATTGAGGTCCGGAGCTATCTGGCCCGACAGTATCCACGGTTAATACTGTACAAGTGCTACAGCTATCTCTGTTAACATCTTTGCTCCCATTGCTGGGCCTTTATATTAACTGGATGCCAGAGTCATTTTTCTATTGCAACTGGTTGACTTGGGGATTGATGACAGTTAGTCATGGTGACTAATTATGATGCATATGTCTCTAGCTCAGTTGCCAGAATTGTGTTAAGGCCTGTTGTCTTTACTATATCCAGTGTATTTATCTGCTATGTCATGTGAAGAAATGCGGATACTGGAATCTACAATGTCAATCTCCAATTATTTTCTTCAGCTCAACTTCTCTGTTGAAGAGTATAGGGTTGCCAGCTTACCACATCAAGTTGCAAACATCTAAAGTCAGCTCTGCTTTGGCTCTTGCTCTGAAGCTATGCTCTGACCTGATTGAAGTGGCAGATATTCATAGAACTGCCTTACCTTGTGCTTAGTTATTGATTTAATGTATTGAAAATGGGACCACTACTTCTATCTATAGTTTGAGGTTCTTAATGTAAGTATTCAGGTAATCCTGTGCAATAGTTTTGTCGGCTTGAAATCAGCTTCCAATGTATGCATAGTGCTCTTGGCTAGTATTCTTTACTGTGATGGCAAAAGTTTAATTGCTTGCTAGCCTTGGAGAAAAGAGAGACATTAGGCCCAACTTACTGATTTGTTGCAATGTACAATGCCTTATCCTAAGATCCAGCTTTAGAATGGTTAGTTTCTTTTTTCTGACTGTGTTTCATTTTATGCAGTGATTCTGCAATCTGCAGAGTTGAGGGTTTGTGGTGGTGACTCCTACCAGTGGTTATGAATGGTCATGTGTGATGGGTATATTTGTGAGATTGAGCCGAGGAGAAAACTTGTTGGATTGATTCTGTTGCCAACTGATGGATGTCCAGTCTAGCAACTATACTGTAGGCTTGGCCAGATCATTTAATAAAGGGATGACTGAGTTGTTGTCAGTGGACATTAAAATTTTGTTACCAAAAGTACATTTGGTAGATCAATTCCCATGTGTCCTCCAAGTGGTAAACATGGAGAAGTTACTATTTCATTGGAACTATATAAATATTTACAACTCAAATTGTTCTTTAGTCCAGCTAATACATTTGTCCTCCATATGAGCAGTTGTCTCAAACTAATGATCTTCCACATGACTGATGTGAAGGATTGTGATATGACCAGGGTTGTACATTTAAAAGCAAACACTTCTTAATTGTCCTTCATGAAAAGAAAATCATCTGAGCAAACTTCTAAAAACGTTCTCTAATTCTGGCCTCTTGAGCATTCCAATTTGCACTGAGTCACCATTCATTGATTGCTTACTTGCATTCCTTTTGGCGATGGGCTTTGCTGGCTGAGACCAGCATTTATTGTCCATATCTAATTACCACGAAGGTGGTGGGGCACATCTTTGAACTGCTGCAGTCCATTGGTGTAGGTACATCTGCAATTTGGAAGGGAATTCTAGGTTATCAACCCAATGACAGTAATGGGTGGCAATATATTCTCAAATCAGAATGGTGAGTGATTTTGAGGAGACTTGCAAGGGGAACTCACATGCATCAGTTATCCATGTACTTGTGAATGGTAATAATTTGGAAGATTCTATCTAAATAACCTTGGTGAATGTCTACTGCATCTGGTACATGGTGCACTCTGCCTTGACTGTGCATCGGTGGTGGAGGGAGTGAATGATTGTGAATGTTAAATTGAGTTGCTTGCCTTTTCCTGGATGGTGTCAATCTGGAGTGTTGTTGGATGGAGCTGTACTCACCCAGGCAAATTTGGAAGTATTTCATCACACTCCTAATTTGCACCTTGTGGATGGTGAATAAACTTTGGGGAATCAGGATGAATTATTTGCAGCAGGTTTCCTAGCCTCCGACCTGCTCTGGTAGCTACTGTATTTCTATGGCAAGTCTAATTCTGTTTCTGTTCAGTGGTACCACCAGGATTCAAATAACTTGGATTTGGCGATGATAATACTGTTGCATGTCCAGGAATTATAGTTAGCTGCCTTGGAGATGCCATTACCTGACCCTTGTGTGCAGGGATGTTATTTTCCACTTGTAACTTGTCAGCCCAAGCTTGTATATTGTTAAGGTCATGGCTTGTTTCAGTATCTGTGGAGTTGTGGATAGTGCTAAACACTGTGCAATGTTCACCAAACATTTTCAGTTCTGATCTGATGATTGACAGAACAGCTGAAGATGGTTGACCCTAGAACACTATCCAGAGAAACTTAACAGCACTTGTGGTGCAGTGATAGTATCCCTATCATTGGACCATGAATCCCGGGTTCAAACCCTACCTGCTCCAGCAGGGTGTAATAGATTGTTTAGAAAATATCCACCTTGAGGAATTCCTTCCTCCTGACATCCTAAATTCTCAAATTCCTTCCTTAATCCCTCCACCTGTTTTTCAATTTTGAGAGTTCTTCAAATCTGTATGATATTTCTGCGGCCTAAAGGCAAATTTTGTGAGATACTGCTCCTGTGAAGTGGCTTGGGACATTTTATTATATTGAAGGTATTGTATAAATACAGAATTGTTTTCTGATGGAAAATTATGGAGCTACCATTTCTGTGTCATAAGCCAGGTTTTTACTAATTCTTCTTAATCTGGGCAAGAGACTAGTGAATTCTCCTATTAAATCTTCCTAACTCTTTGGAGAGCAAAGCAATTAAAATACTCGAAGTCTCCTGTATAGATGTTATCGAAGTAGAATACTTCAGTCAAAATGTTTAAGCTGGTGTAATTCACAAGGTGCTTTTTGTTTGAAGTAGTTCCTCTATGTCACATTAAAATACTTTTTAAAAAAATTTTAAAATGTTTATAGGTGGATTCTCCATCGTGTTCTTGGCTCGAACTGTCAGTGGTGTACGTTGTGCCCTAAAACGCATGTATGTTAATGATGCCTATGACCTGAACATCTGTAAAAGAGAAGTCACTATTATGGTAAGGAAATTTTGATTTGGGTAAATTTGATTTGCAGTGACACCTGGAAGAATATTTATACAACTCAATCATGTCCCCCTTCATTCTCCTCTGCTCCGAGGAATACAATCCCAATTGGTCCATTCTCTCTTCATAATTGAAACTCGCCAGAATACGTGTGCACATCAATCCCTCTGATCATCAGTGCTTCCCAGGGTCCTACTGTTCATACTGTATTCCCTTGCCTTGTTTGTCATTCCCAAGGGCATCACCTCTCATTTATAGTTATTTGGAAACCAATGGGATACTGCCAGAAGCGTGATTGTATGCTTGTTGCTTCTCAACTCTTATCAAGTTAGTTCTCTTTACCCCTTTTAATGACATTCCCCCTTTCCAAAACATTTCTTCTGAGTGCTGTCACACTCCCTCTGTTCATTCTTCCCTATTTTAGACACTTTGTATTTTCGAACATTAAGCACCCAATTCTTATTATTTTTTGTTATTTTGTTAAACACTTGTTGCATTACACCTGGTACAAACACAATGAGTTAAATGATTCTTTCTGTACTGTAGCCTATGGTTTCTAGGTTCTAAAAGAAAAGCTGTCATCGTCCTACCAAAACACAGAGTTGTTCTCTCATTAGAGAGATAGACACACAAGTGATGATGGTTTAATGTGAAGTTCAGCAGGCATTAGGTGAGGAGAGAGGTTGAGGAGGACAGAACCTAGTCAGTCATGGTAACCCCAGTCAGTGCAGGAATTGAACCAATGCTGCTGGCATCACTCTGCATCACAAACCAGCCATCCAGCCAAGTGAGCTAACTGACCCATACTCTTAAGTTCTAGGAGACTCTCACTCAAATACAAATGGGTTGCACCTCGTAGGACTAGGACTAATGTGTTAACTTGAAGTGTTATTTTAAGATGTCCATGAAATGTTTTGTCTTTTATAGCTTTATGCTATACACAAATGCTTATTGTATTATTTGTATTTTTTACTTAATTACCTTAGTTGCCCTTTGAGCTGAATATCCCCTGAGAAACCCAGTGACTGGAATAAGAGATTGCTTCCACTAGCCACATTTCCTTTTAATGTCACTGTCATATTTCCACATGGCTATTTGCGTTTGTAGTTCAGCAACTTTACTTTTATGCGAGCATTGTAAACCTGTTGAATTATTTGCAGTTTGTAGTTTCTTCCTATCATAATATGACACTACTTCCTTCTCTAAGAACACAAGAAATAGGAACAAGAGTAGACTGTATGCATGTTGAGCCTATTCTGCCTTTCAGTATGGTTGTGTTAATCAAGTACTATCCAACATTCCCACTTATTTGTGCAGTTTTTTCCCCCCCATTTTCTGCTTTTAAATGATGTTTCCCATTCACCTGCCAATTTAGTTCAAATTCTTGCCAACCACAATAGTGAACCTGTAAAGACATTAGTCCTAGTCCTACTGAGGTGCAACTCATTTGTATTTGAATAAGAGTCTCCTAGAACTTAAGAGTATGGGTCAGTTAGCTCACTTGGCTGGATGGCTGGTTTGTGATGCAGAGTGATGCCAGCAGCATTGGTTCAATTCCTGCACTGACTGGGGTTACCATGACTGACTAGGTTCTGTCCTCCTCAACCTCTCTCCTCACCTAATGCCTGCTGAACTTCACATTAAACCATCATCACTTGTGTCTATCTCTCTAATGAGAGAACAACCCTGTGCTTTGGTAGGACGATGACAGCTTTTCTTTTAAAACCTAGAAACCATAGGCTACAGTACAGAAAGAATCATTTAACTCATTGTGTTTGTACCAGCTGATTAAACTACCTGCCCATTCTAATCTCATTTACCAGCAATAGCACTTTGCCCTGCAGCGCTTCAGTTGAGGATCCAGGTTGCTTTCAAATGAGTTGAAAGTTTCACCTCAAGCACAAAATTGGGCTGCAAATTCTAGGCACCCACCACCCTATGGATGAAAAAGCTTTAAGATAGGTCAATGAAATTTGAGCTTAAGTTGTGCGATGTACATTAGTCCACTAAAGTGTGCCGTTGTGTAATGCAACAAGTGCTTAACAAGAATGTAAGATCTTAATATCTTTTTGTTGTGAATTCTGTTTTGCTTTCTTTTAGAAAGAGCTCTCGGGCCATAAAAATATTGTTGGTTATTTGGATTGTAGCATTACATCAATTGGTGATAATGTTTGGGAAGTGCTTATTCTCATGGAATATTGCCGTGGTAAGTGTTATTTTAAGATGTCCGTGAAATGTTTTGTCTTTTATAGCTTTATGATATACGCAAATGCTTTGGTTTCATTTGTATTTTTACTTAATTACCTTAGTTGCCCTTTCAGCTGAATAATCACTGAGAAACCCAGTGACTGAAGTAAGAGATTGCTTCCACTAGCCTTAGAAAATCACGGATTATTAAATTTTTGACTACTATTAATAGTTCAAGCAAATAATATTTGTATACTGATTTTTTTTTCTTTTGCAAACAAATGTTCAAAGGTGAAAAGTTGTCAGGACTGTACTTTGGGTGGACTTAGAGTCATGGAGATGAACAGCATAGAAAGAGACTCTTCGGTCCAACTCCTCCATGCCGACCAGATATCCTAACTTAATCTTGTCCCATTTACCAGCATTTGGCCCATATTCCCCTCAACCCATCCTATTCATATACCCATTAGATGCCTTTTAAATGCTGGAATTGTACCAGCCTCCTCCACTTCCTCTGCCAGCTCATTCCATACATGCATCAGTGGCTGTGTGGAAAAAGTTGCCCCTTGAATCTTTCCCCTCTCGCCCTAAACCTATGCCATCTAGTTCTGGACTGCCCCATGCCAGGGAAAAGTCCTTGTTTATTTACCTATCCATGCCCCTCATGATTTTATAAACCTCTATAAGGTCACCCCTCCGCCTCTGACGCTCCAGGGAAAATGGCCTCTCCCAGTAGCTCAAATCCGCCAACCCTGGCAACATACTTGCGCATCACTTCTGAATTGTGTCAGAAACTTGTGCAGACTCAGGATCCTGGTTCTGAAGTGGCTCTGAATGTTCAGGAACAATATAATGCATGCGAAACATGGCTGACCCCCTCTGTCCCCCAATCAAATTAACTTAATCACACTATTGTTTGGATTTCACTAGCTGTACAGTGTCTGTTTTTGCATTCTTTGATTGTATGGACAGAGAGATTAGCAAAGCGCAAGGGGGAATGTTATGAAGACTTTTTATTGTACTATCCTAACCCTTTCCTTTCTTTAAAAAAAGGAGGAAATAATGTTTTCTGTCCAAAGTACAGCTGTTGCTGTGTTCTTAAACAAAAATCTACCTTTTTTATTGGAGGCTTTTGCTCAATAAAATAAGGTGTGCCAACACTGGAAATTAAGTACTTTCCATTTTATCCTTCACGTGTCAGAATCGAGTGTTTGTGGATTGGGGAGATTTTACAGACTTATGACTTCAATGTGTGGGAATTTTACATGCTAATTAATGTGTTAACATCATGAATCATTGACTTCCTGAGATTGAAACTTTTGTACAAGCAGAAACTGCTTCATGTATTTATTTGACAGCGGGACAAGTGGTGAACCAAATGAATCAGAGGCTGCAGACAGGTTTTGCTGAAACAGAAGTTCTGCAGATTTTCTGTGATACCTGTGAGGCAGTTGCAAGGCTACATCAGTGCAAAACCCCAATCATTCACAGAGATCTTAAGGTAAGAATCAGTGAAGTAAAATGTTGAACATTTTTTCCATTCTAGCGAGTTGCACAGGTTGTAATAGTTCAAAATTCTAATTAATTGCAATATCGTGGATATTAGCTCCTCCAATATTCTGTTGATTTGCACTGAATTACAGTTGAAGATATTTTCATTTGAGAAATCAATATCACCTGATGGCTAAATCTCTAGATTCACTTTGAGAATTGAGCTGCACTTGGCCCCTAATCCCTTACTATCTTTGCTCTACAAAAAAATTATCTATCTCTGATTTAAAATTAACAATAAATCTAACATGAACTCTTGTGGGAAAGAGTTCCGAACCTTTGTGTAGAAGTGGTTCCCAATATTTCTCCTGAATAGTTTTGCCTTAATATTTAGACTTTGCCCCTAGTTTTAGAATCTCCAACCATTGGAAGTACTTTATTTACCCTGTCTTTTCCTGTTTATACCTTGAAGATCACCTCTGAACATACTAAATTGAAGAGAAAACAGGCCTAATTTGCATAATCTGTCTTCGTAACTTAATCCCTGAAGTCTTCCTATCAATCTATATTGTATTCCTGCTGAGGCGAATATAACTTTCTTAAGATGTGGTGCCCACATCTGTTTTCAGTACTCCCTGTAGGGTTTAACCAGGGTTCCTTGTACTCTCCTAGATACAAATTCCATTGGCTACCTTGATTATTAGCTGCACCTGTTTGTAACATATGCGCCTGAACCACCAAGTCTATTTGGATACCCACAATACTTTACCTCCTAATGTCTTGAAAAGTATCCTAATCTATCCTTTTTTTTGGTTCACCTTACATTGAATTCCCAACTGCTGTCATTCTGTTCATTCATCTAATCGGAAATTATCCCTTTGTTATACTGTGACTATTGTCAGTATAAAATTACAATGTAACAGTATAAAACGTGTCCTTGTAATGGTAATATTTTCTTGTTTTTCAAACTTTATCAGGTTGAAAATATTTTGTTAAATGATAATGGAAATTATGTACTGTGTGATTTTGGAAGTGCGACTCACAAAATTCTCAATCCACAAGTACATGGTGTCAGTGCTGTGGAGGATGAAATCAAGAAGTAAGATCTGTTTTATTCATTTTGTTTACAAGCTTTACTTGTGTCTTTTTCAATATTCTGAAAGCTGACACAGTATTTTGCATTTCTGTTCATTGGCCATAGCAACTGCACTCCAGATGTTTTGCCCTTTGTTCTTTTATGTAGTTTCCACAATCATCATTCTATTGACTTCTCCCTTAATGTCTTCCATATAGCCATTGCACATTGCTTTTCAAATCAGTAGCTTTTCTTACACTTAAACTGCTGATAACAGTAGTTTTATATTTTTAACCTTTCTGCTGAAACACCATTTCTACTATACTTATTTCTGCTTTGCTCAGATGCCAAAATTGACTTCATTTACTTGTAATCACTCTTGATGTAATTACATAGTCACAATCAACTGTGCACACTCCTTTTACCTAAGATGCAAAAACAGTTTCAAAAACAGCTGTTCAGACTTTGTTGATAGACATCTTGCTTGTATTTTGTAGATTCTCATGAAAATGTCAAATTTTTGAGACCTATTTTTAGACCAAAAGTTGGGTGTTAACTTTTAGGTGCATAACGTTTCGAGGAATTAGCACATATTTGATCTTAGATCCAAAGAACTCAATGACGTAAAGTGAAAATTAACGTTGCTAAACAATTAATTTAAATTTTCTTATTTATTAAATAACATTACAAACTGTGCATACTTTATCTGATGTATAAAAATACAACATAATTTAATTGCAGCACTTTGCAGAAATCCTTTGAATCATTCTGAATCACTCAACAATTTGCCCCAATACCCTGGTTGCATAGCAACAACATATGGCATTTCCTCCTTTTTCTTCATTGACAGTGCTAGTAACTTCAGCATCATTCCACAAGTAATTGTCCTTGTTACTGTTGCGTGTTGTTGATATTTCACATTATATGCTTTTGTTTGGCAGTATTTGGGATCAGTTTTGGGCTTATTCCATGACTCTGGGTCAGTGTTGTTATGAGAGTTCTTGCATGTTTCCATTTTCAGCGATTTTATTTTGTTTTAATTGTCTTCCATATCTAATTGTTCCTTTTTTTTTTCCACACTTTGGAGAGGCTTATTTGTACACATTCAGGGACTGAACAGCACTTAAGACTCCTCAGAACAACGGCCATATTAATGTTTGTTAATCTCACATCACAAACTATATTGATATCAAGATGGGGTTTGAACAATAACTAGATCAGCAAGTGTGTTTCTTTTGTGCAATCATTTTTGTCTGTAATTCCACACTTTGAACTATTTCTTGCAACCATCTTCATCCATTGTTAAGACAATTAATCACATTTTATAATTATTTGAAAACTTAAGTTCTGAAGTGCAGGTGTGGTGCATACCTTTGATTTGTATTTCTATATTGTGTGTTAAGGGCAGATATATTCTTGGTTTTATTGATGAGATGTAAGTAGTGTGCAGTTTTTGGAAATTTATTGGTTTATGTTGTGGCTATAGAGGATATTGGTTGGGCCACTTTTAGAATGTTGTGTTCAGATCTGGTCTCCTTCCTATTGGAAGGATGTTGTGAAACTTGAAATGGTTCAGAAAAAGATTTACAAGGATATTGTCAGGGTTGGAGGATTTGAGCTACAGGGACAGGTTGTGTAGCGTGGGGCTGTTTTCCTTGGACTGTCAGAAGACGAGGTGGTGACCTTATGGAGGTTTATAAAATCATGAGGGGCATGATTAGAGTAAATAGGCATTGTTTTTTCCCTGGGTTGGGGGAGTCCAGAACTAGAGGGCATCTGTTTAGGGTGAAGATGAGAAAGATTTAAAAGGAACCGAAGGGGTAACTTTTTAACACAGATGATGTATGTATGAAATGAGCTGCCAGAGGAAGTGGTAGAGGCTGGTACAATTATACTTAAAAGGCATCTAATGAGTATATGAATAGGAAGGGTTGAGAGGGATATGGGTCAAGTGCTGGCAAATGGGACTAGATTAGGTTAGGATATCTGGTCAGCATGGATGAGTTGGACTGAAGGGTCAGTTTCTGTGCTGTACATCTCTATGACTTTCATGTCACAGTTAAACCCTTGAGGTGGGCAGTTAAATATATTTAAGAGTAAAAGATAGAAGGGAAAAAATACTGCTGTTGCCTGGTAACAGCAGTCCAGCATTACAAAAAGAAAGAACCATTTAAAAGAAGAGGCTATGGGCAGTACTCTGTCAGAGAGAACAAGTTGGTAGTTGCAGAGTTGTAGATTTACAATCTTCAAAGTAGTCTGGGCTGAAAAGTCATCCTGATTGGCTTAAAAGTCAGGAAGAGAGGAGTTGCAGATGCAGAAGGCAGTGGTTGATCTGAGTTTAAGGAATTTAAAAGTAAGTGAATTGTGTAAGTATTGGAAAGAGATATTCTATTCAGAAAATAGCATTGAGTGAACCTTTGCCAAAAACAAACCAATGACAGCTAGATCAAATGAACAAAAACTTGTGGAGATGGGCAACCTTGCGCTGAACTTTACAATCAGTAAGGGTTCTGCCGAGGTTAAAAGAGTTGCATTTTTATTTTTAATCTTAAGACCATTTCAAATAGTTCTTATGAAGTCTAGTAAAGTTTTTTATTCTTTTTCTGTAAGAAAACCGCATTCTTTTGTTTAGAATATATTCGGCCCTGACCTTACAAGACAAACAAAAAACAAAAAGTTAGATTTATAGTATGTCAGGCCAAGTTTCACTCTAGGGTCTTTATTGCCCAGCATTACCATCATCTTGGATTATAGCAAAGTGGACATTCTTTTTTTTGGATTAATTGTTTGAATTTAAAAGGGATCTGTCAATCTTCAGAAACAAGTACATGGATGTACTAAACACAAGAGAAAAATTGGTCTTTGGTTCTAAGAACACATACCTGGAACAATCAGGAAGGAATAGATGGTTTGTACAGTCAAAATTCTTCCTTGGTTATTGCTAATAAGAATCAGACCAAGTGAATATTTTCTGAATATTTTATTCCAAATAGGTGTTTGCTTATTATTTTAATCAAGTAGCCAAACCAATAAAGATGTTGAGAGAAATTGAAATACAACAAATGCTGATGCAAGATGATTATACAACTTGTCCTCCATAGCAGCTGCTGATAGAGAAAAGTCTTAATTGGAAGTACCTTCTATATCTGAAGATTATAATCTGGTCCCATGTGTATTGAGTTGGATTAAAAAATAACTTACTAAATGGAGAAGTTGTACAGGTTGTTATTTTATCCAAAATGCTCGGGACCATCAGTTTTTCGGAACTTGGAATTTTTTGGTTTTCAGAATGTGACAGTTTAATGGTGAAATTTTTAAAAATCTTACTGGAGAAGCAAACTTCTAACTAAGAACATGCTTGGCTATGCTCTCCCACGTCCACAACCCACCCCCCCATGTCGCATCTGAGTGACACACACACAGTGGGTGTCGACATGGGTTAACTGTTTGCTCGCCAAGCAGCCTTGTTAATGAGAAAAAATCCTTTGGATTTCTGAGCTTTTCAGTTTTTGGATGTTCGGATAAAGGATCTTCTACCTGTATTTGAAATAGTGTAACAAATCCCAAGAAAATACCTTTAAAGGTGACAGGATCAGTGAAGAAAACAGTTAATGCAGGGCCCCCTATGTTAGTAGGGGTGTCGAGTACAAGAGTAAGGAGGTCATGTTGAATTTGTGTAAGACATTTATTTGACTTCAGCTGGCGTATTTTGAACAGTTGTGGATTTCACATTATAGAAAGGATGTGAGTGCACAGAGAGTGGAGAAGTGATTTTTGAGAATTGTTCCATGACTGAGATGCTTCAGTTATGAGGATAAATGGCAAAAGTTGGGACTGTTCTCCTTGGAGAGAAAATGGCTGAGCGGAGATTTGAGGAACAAGAGGGCATAGGTGATGAGGGAAATGTTTTCACTCTGAGTCATTTAGGTATGAAATGCACTGCCTGGAAGTGTGGTGGAGGTAGGTTCAATTGATTCATTCAAGTAGCCATCTATTTAGGTAGAAATAGTGTGGAAGGGTGTTGAGAAGAAGCCGGAAATTGGCACTAGGTAATAATGCTCATTTAAAACACCGGTACAGGCATGATCCGTGCCTCCTGTGTTGTAACAATTCTGTGATTAATTCTGACTGTTATATCTGATCCATAGGCTCAAAGATTAGATCAGAAGATGATGAGTCTCTTTGCATAAGAAAGTTGATGTGTCAATTCAGTTATCTGAAACTATTTTCGAAAGCATAAATAAAAAGGAGGAAGGAAAAGAGAATGAGGCCGTGATGCTTCGCTTCTCTTTAAGAGAAATGTAACAAATGAATCCTAAGTTGATAGCTGTATCAACAGCCTACTCAGAAATTGAATGAGGAGTTACTGTTTTTTAAACAGACAACCTATTAGTGAGAAGATGGAGATCACCAGCTTGTATTGATTCAATAATCAATCAGCTGGCAGTTCCAATTGAGAATCAAAACAAAATTTTACAAGTGGCTCTCAAATGGCTGTTTGTGTGATGATACCATGGCTGTAAGAGGTGCATTTTGTTGTTTAATTTTTGGACAGGATAAGACATACGACATAGGAGTGGAAGTAAGGCCATTCGGCCCATCGAGTCCACTCCGCAATTTAATCATGGCTGATGGGCATTTCAACTCCACCTACCCGCATTTTCACCGCAACCCTTAATTCCTTATTATATCAAGAATTTATCAATCTCTGCCTTGAAGACATTTAGCGTCCCAGCCTCCCCTGCACTCTGCAGCAATGAATTCCACAGGCCCACCACTCTCTGGCTGAAAAAAATGTCTCCGCATTTCTGTTCTGAATTTACCCCCTCTAATTCTAAGGCTGTGTCCACACGTCCTAGTCTCCTCACCTAATGGAAACAATTTCTTAGCATCCACCCTCTCCAAGCCATGTATTATCTTGTAAGTTTCTATTAGATCTCCCCTTAACCTTCTAAACTCCAATGAATACAATCCCAGGATTCTCAGCCCTTCATCGTATGTTAGACCTGCCATTCCAGGTATCATCCCTGTGAATCTCTACTGAACACGCTCCACTGCCAGTATGTCCTTCCTGAGGTGTGGGGACCAAAACTGGAAACAGTACTCCAAATGGGGCCTAACCAGAGCTTTATAAAGGCTCAGTAGCACATCGTTGCTTTTATATTCCAACCTTTTATAAGTCGGAGGTATGGAGCAGTCTACTCTGCGACTGGAGTAGACAGTTTGTAAGGCATTGGGATTCTTTTTTTTAAAAAGTTGAAACAATAGAAGCAACCTAAATGGGTGGGGTTAGGCCCCCATAGAATCAGATTTTTAGTTTTCAGAAGTTGTTGTTGCTGGGTTTTGAAAATGGATGGAAGCTGCAGTATATCTCTCTCTGCCGCACCACCACAGAAGTTCTTCTTAATGTTTTCCTCCTGGAATGGAGAATTGGCTGAGAGACAATCTATTTTTATGAACTTGTCTTTTATCAGGGATATGTTTATGGAATGTTACTTTTGTGTAGCACTTAGTGTTTAGTATTAAAAATCTATTATTTTAAGTTTATCCAATAGAACTAAGCTTTTTCAATTTCTTTTTCTGGTGAATTTTAACTATAGTCTATGAATAAAGTATGTTTTGCTTCAAATCTGGTAGCTTGACCAGTCGAATTGCATCTGGAACACAATGCCTTACATTTACCTTTTAAGTTAAGGAAAAGTTGGTCTAGACCTTATCATCTTATATTTTGAGGGGGTTTGATCTGATCCATAACACATGGCAGATTGCTTGGTATTAGGTAAACACAGGTTTAAATACTAAGGACTGCATTTGCAAACAGATTTACTGACAAATCATTTTTATTGGCCAGGTTTACATAAATAATTGGTTAAACTTGGTCAGACACCTTTTTAATTTTGATTTTGTTATTTCAAAAATATATTTATAAAAATAATCTTAGTCACCAATGCAGCAGCAGATCAAGGAAACAAGCAAATATTGGAGTTTGACTCTGTCAAGAATAACCAAAACTATCTCTCACATATATATGCAAGACAATATTTACATGCATATGAGACTCTAGGAAGGTCCAATAACTGAATCCTCATTTAACCTCAGACAGTGGTCTTTCCCCACTGCTCCTTGGAGACAGACTCCCCAAGCTTTAGTGCGTCCCCCAGAACGTAGTCCTGGACCTTGAGATATGCCCATCTGCACCACTCAGCCGAGGTTGAGACCAAGGAGTGTCTTTCGAAGTTGATGGTCCTCCAGGGACAGTTGACGTTTGTCTTGGTGTGCATCCTGGGGATCAGACCATAGAGCACTATGGAGTTGTTTGGGCCGAACCTTGAGAAAAACACTACATCTTTCTCCAGACTTTCTTTGCTAAGGCACATTCCAGAACGAGGTGTCTGACAGTCCCAACCACTGCCCCCCACCATGAGATTTTTCACTTCTTTTACATCATATTGTTTTAATTTGAATAATCTATCATTTAGATGTATTCAAAGAAATAATGAATAGTTTGGAAATGAAACAACTTGTATCTTCTGCATTTCATTCACAATGTCATTTTTGTAAAGACCAAGATTAGAGTTTGTTGTTCGGACTGTCCTAATGTTTGGGATAAAGGAATTTCCTTGTTACTGTTTGCCATTAGGAATGCCCCTAATGAGTCCACTGGATTCAGCTATTTTGAACTGATTTACAAGCTTGAGATGAGAGGACCTCAGTTGTTCTTGTGACAACATTGCTCCCTTAACAAGGTTATGTTGTCCTTGATTTGTTTTTGAAAGTGTTGAATAAAAGAGTTGCCTAGAGGCAAATTTGATCATTTGCTAACAATACTGCCTCATGAAAAAGGCTTTCAAGTTCTGGGGGAAAAAAACGCTTGTACAATGAAAGGGGCGTGGCCTGTTCTCCCATCTCAGCTTGTCTCTGGTTTGGTTATAGCAGTCTGGCTGTTCAGAGAAAGCCGTTAGTCAGTTTTGAGGCTGCTGGTCAAAGAAACCGCTCCATGCAAAAAAAGGTGTTCCATGTTGAATCTCCCTGCCATCTCCTCTCACTCTCTCACACCCCCTCTCTCTCTCTCACTCTCTCTCTCTCTCACACTCACTCTTTCTCTCTCTCTCTCTCTCTCTCTCTCTCTCTCTCTCTCTCACACTCACTCTTTCTCTTTCTCTCTCTCTCTCTCTCTCTCTCTCTCTCTCTCTCTCTCTCTCTCTCTCTCTCTCTCTCTCTCTCGCACGCACGCGCGCGCTCTCTCTCTCTCACGTAAGCAAGGGCGTTTATGGGGATTGTTGCAAGTAGTTGGAATAGCATCATTAAATTGGGATAATCTGTTGAGGTTTTGGATAGGTTAAATTATTACAGATTATGTCCTTTTTTGTTTGGGTTTCATTTTGTAAACTTCTAAGTAAATCTATTTTGTTTATAATTAAGTGGTTGGGCCAGCTGCATCCCTCCCTGGACCATCCACATTATGCCTGCTTAAAATAACTGGCAAAGTTAGGGTCTGGGCTACTTGAAATGTTTACAGGTGTCTGGCCTGGTCCATAACACTCTTCTGATCTGCTGAGAAACACTATATAAAGTATTTGGCTTGGCCAAAGAACATTTGAAGACTGCTCAACAGACAATGGAAACTAGTGCAGATAAAAGGCCAAAGCTAAATTTTATTGTTGGAGGTGAGTTATTAGTACTGTTGCTTGATTTTGGGAAACCATTGAAAGCAATTTTCAAAGAACATTATCAAAAATACTATCTTAAATTTTTCTATGCTATAGAGTAGTAGTGGATTTTCAATTTTTTTTCTGACCTGTAGTACTGTTGTGGCATCTAACAAATATGTTAGAAATGGGTGATAAACTTGAAAGGACAGAGGAATTTCAGTTTCTCCAACATTGAACTGTTTGAAGTTATAGTTTTGCAAGTTAGCTGTTTCTTTCTTGTCTTTGGTTAAAACTGCTTAATTGCAGTAAATAGTAGTTTTGTTGTTAATAAAAATCTGGTGTGCATATTCTTATAACCTGAATTAGATGATTAAGTGAAGTTTAGTAGTTTAACCAAATTTTCACATTTGTGACGATTCTGTGGATCGTGGGGCTTGATTTCCAGGGAATTCTGACTAAATTTGGCTCTTTTGCCACAAGTTTAAAGTAAAAACAATGTAAGACTGGGTGTAGAGTTGGTGTAAGTGAATAAAGGATAAAGACCATGTTTTGTCTTAAGAAATAAAATGGCTCCAGGAACTGCCAAAACATTCCTGCCAGCTATTTATGGCAAGTTTTAAGAGATTAGAAAAGCTAGGTTGGTGGAATTGGCAAGCACATTAGAAGTGGCATTACCTGCATAGCCAAATAGTTCATGTTGAGTTACAGTTAAAGCAAGTTGAGCATGAGGAACATGAAGTAGTTTGAAATAGAAAGGGAGTGGGAGTTGAAAAGAATGGAAATGAAAAAAGTTAGAATTGCAAGGAAGAAGAGAATAAGTACATAATCTTTAAATTATGCACTTTCTAAAAACGAACATCAGATACTGATGCACATTGAGATGAAAAAATGTGAGTCATAATCTCAATTCCAACATGTAAATGTTGTACAGGCCCTTCAACATTTGAGAAAAAGTATGCAGTGTTGTTCCATGTCATTTTGAGGAAAAAGAAAGCAAGGTAACTAAGTTGGCTGATGGAAAGCTAGGAGAAAGTAGCACTGCAGATGCTCAGTAGGCTGAGGAACTGAATAATTTCGCATCAATCTTCATGTTGGAAGACATGAATAATATCCAAAACAATCAAGAAAGAGTAAGGGGGCAGAGCTGAGCATGCTGGCCATCACCAAGGCAAAGGTGCTAAATAAACTGAATGGCTTGAAGGTGGATAAATCACCTGGATAAGATGAACTACACCCTAGCGTTCTAAGGGAGATAGCTGAAGAGATAACAGAGGTGTTAGTGGTGATCTTTCAGGAATCGCTCGAATCAGGAAAGGTCTGAGGACTGGAAAATCACTAACATGACATCCCTGTTTAAAAAGGGAGTAAGGCAAAAGACAGGAAATTACAGACCAATCAGCCTAACCTCAGTTATGGGTAAGATCCTGGAATCTATTGTGTAGGATGAGATTTCTGATAATTGGAAGTATATGGTAAAATAGGGCATCATCACCATGGATTCATCAAGGGGAGGTCATGCCTGACAAATCTGCTAGAATTGTTTTGAGGAAATAATGAGCAGGTTAGACCAAGGAGAGCCAATGGATGTTATCTACCTGGACATCAAGAACACCTTTGACAAGGTGTCGTTCAGGAGGCTACTGAGTAAGATAAGGGCCCAAGGTGACAAAGGCAAAGTGCCAGCATGGATAGAAGCCAAAAGCAGAGTTTGGGGCTGGAAGGGTCCTGCACAGGATGGCAGCCAATGACAGGTGGTGTTCTGCAAGGTTTAATGCTGGGACCACAACTTTCACTTTAAACGTTTAACAATCTAATTGAAGGAACTGAGGGCATTCTGGCTAAGTTTGCGATTGATACAAAGATAGGTAGAGGGACAGGTGGCATTGAGGAAGCGGGGAGGCTGCAGAAGCGTTTGGAGAGTGGACAAAGAAGTGGCATTTGGAATACAAAGTGGGAAAGTCTGAGGTCATGCACTTTAGCAGGAAGAATGGAGGCATGGACTATATTTAAAATGGGGACAAAATTCAAAGTCTGAAAAGAGACTTGAGAAAATCCTGGCCTAGGACTCCCAAGGTAAACTTAGAAGTTGAGTCAATAGTTAGGAAGGCAAATGCAATGATGGCATTTATTTTGAGAGGACTTGAATATAAAAGCAGGAATGTACTTCTGAGGCTGTATAAGGCTCTGGTCAGACCACATTTGGAGTATTGTGCACAGTTTTGGGCCCCATATCTCAGGAAGGGTGTACTGGCCCTGGAGTGTGTTCAGAGGAGGTTCACGAGAATGGTCCCAGGAACGGAAAGCTTATCATATGAGGGCCATTTGAGGACTCTGGGTCTATACTCTGTGGAGTTGAGAAGGATGAGGGGATACCTAATTGAAACATACAGAATACTGAATGGCCTGGACAGAGTGGATGTTGGGAAACTGTTTCCATTGACAGGAGAGATTAGGACCTTAGAGTACTGCCTTAGAGTAACGGGGAAGACCTTTTAGAATGGAGGTAAGGAGAAACGTCTTCAGCCACATAGTGATGAATCTATGGAAATCATTACCACAGAAGACTGTGAAGGCCAGGTCATTGAGTATATTTAAGACTGAGATAGGTTCTTGAATATCGAGGGTTATGGGGAGAAAGCGGGAGAATGGAGTTGAGAAACTTATCAGCCATGATGGAATGACAGAGTAGACTCAATGGGCTGAATGGCCTAATTTCTGCTCTGTCTTCTGGTCTTCTGCTGGAGAGTCAGAGTCAAAGTGTGACACTGGAAAAGCTCAGCAGATCAAGTGCTTCTCGAAAGTATACCGTTGCCCATGCAAAGTAAATTGACAGCTAGAGCAGTTGAAATGAATATTTCACTGTCCAGAAAGGTTTCTCTCACCCTCTCTCCTGACAAATTCTATTCTTGAAACGGAAAGGAGAATTTTTACCACTTAATGAAAGGTTGCGAATAAGAATATCCAAAACCTTGTGTCCTAATCAGAGTCAAAAGGATTGGAAGGGAACAGAAGGCAGACAAGTTACCTATACATAACATGACTTTAAATTAATGAACTACAGTCTGTTCTATAACGTGATGGTTCCATTCTTGTGCAACCCCGCGTCATAGAAAGTTATGCTTTAGAAACAGTGCTTACTGTTGATGCTGTAATCACATTACAGCCAAAACATGTTTCAATAGTTTGTGTTGTAGAAATAGTGTCCCCACTTCGTCAGTTGTATTGCAGTGAATTTGCGTTGACAAAACACGTGTTATAACAGAACAACCTGTATAACAATTACTGATGAACAATTAATCACAATTTGGTTCGATGGCTGTAAGTTTGGGGTCGACTTTTACATGAGAAGTATGAAGAATTTTTTTTAATGCCAAAATGCATGAGGTTGACATTTAGATATGACCTTTTTTGACACTAGTTTATGCAGTTTGAGTCTGGAAAACATGACTTATGCTTTAATGAAGAATGGAAAAATGAGAGTAGCATCTACTTCGATTTTTCAACTGTGCTGAAAGATGTGAGATTTACACTTTTGAATGTTAAATTAGTGTTTATAAATTTGGTATGTTTGTGAAGTGTCTTAATAATTAACCAGGTCAGTCTTTTCAGAACATGATTTTAAACAGAGCAGATGACTGGAGGCCTCCTGGAAAGTTCATGGGTTTTTGTTCATGTTGTGGGGTTTTATAACAAGAGAAAACATATATCAAGCTACCATTTAGTAGAAGCTTGCATGAATAAGTTTTTTTTTAAAACGTAAGTTAAACTTTTAAATTCAGTTATAAATAGACTGGATGGAATTCAGATGTAAGAGTAATCTCTCCTTGATGGCGGAATTTGTGCAGAGCAGTTGAGGGAATAAGCTAGCTTTTGTAAGTGTCTCAGTTATGTGAGTCAAAGGGCAAGGCCCTGAAGTTCTCAGGACTGAAATTGAGCAGAAGCAGTTAAGACTACCTACAAATTTGATGTGGCAGGAAAGTTTCTTTGGATTTTAACTACAAAATGATGGAATTGGGGAGCTGGTGGGACTTTGTTTTGCAATGTATTTGAAATCTTTTAAACTGCACTTTTTGTAGGCAGCTTGCTTTCCTTTACATTATTTTTTCTTTCTTTTGAATAATAATATGTTTAATTGTTAAAACTGAATTTTTAGCCTAGTGTTTTGTATCTTGCCATACTCAAAGTGAAGAACCTGTGTTATTTTGAACTATTTATCATTTCAGGAATTAGAATATTGTAACTCCCCTTGTAATGTTTATTGGGAAAATAATCAATTTATTATTAGGTGTAACATTTCACAAAGATAAAAAAATTAATTTGCTTTGTGAGAAAAGCATTGATCCTGCAAATATCTGTTTGCTAAATGCCTAGAATATCCTGATGAAGAGCCTATGCTCGAAACGTCAACTCTACTGCTCCTCAAATGCTGCCTGACCGGCTGTGCTGTTTCAGGACCACATGTTTTGGCTAGAATATGTAAAGTATACATTTCAACTACTGGAAATTTCCCAAAGCAATTTACAGTCCCAATCAGTCGATACAGTACCAAATAGTCATACCTGAAATCATGGCATTTAACAAAAATGCATGCCACAAGTGTTGCATTATAATCCATAATGCCAAACATGTTTGGTAATTGCACATGTAATGGTTTGACATGATTCTTGTCTCCACTGGGGCAGACGTTGAATAGGAGCCAAGAAGCTAATCATTAGGTCATCAATGTGAGGGAAATACAAAAACAAACAAAGACCATGTCAAATTTGAAAATTTCACTTTGTTCTGTCTCTAGTTGGGAATGGGCATGTATTATAAGTGACACAAAGGTTTTGTGAAAACCTAATTAGTTATCACTTTTAGATTTTCCTATGTAAAGTTGACTCATTTGGTTGTACAGAATTTGAGACACTGAAGACACAGTAATATTGATGTGAAATTGAACCAAGCATTTTACAAATGTAATGCAGAGGGTCGTGAAAAAAGGCAGGTTCTTAATTTTAAAAAGCCAACTGGCTTGGTGTTGTGCACTTCAAGTGTGATCAGTTGTTCCATAGGCATCAAGTAAGTTTCAAAGAACAAATACAAGAATTAACTAAAAGCAGCTTTGGTATCTGGAAACTTATTGTATTTCTAAATCTGTTTTCTCTGCCCTCATCCAGATCACTCCAAACCTTTTCAATATTTCACTATTGTGCTCCTATCTTTTTTTTTTACAAAAGTTCTTGTGTGAACCCCATCAATTATATTTAATTAGCAGTGTGTTTTTCTATATTTTGGTTCTGTAATTATTACAAAGTCAGAACAAATGTAACAGGTGTTTAAATTAACTATGGGAAAATTATAGTAGAACAGATTACATAAAAGTAAATGTCTTTTTTTTGCTTTCTAGATATACAACGTTGTCTTATAGAGCCCCTGAAATGATTAATCTTTATGGAGGAAACTCAATTACAACAAAATCTGATATATGGGTGAGCAAAACTTTTAAAATCTCTTAGGACTTTACAAGTATTTTAAAATATGTGGGATTAGAAGGGAACAGATATACTTGCCAGATCCTTGCAGGTGTGATGTGAGTAAAATTCTGTATGGTTGAAGATGGAACCCTGCTTGAGGAAAGAGAACCATTTATCATCCAATTGGTTTTGCAGGAAGGACATAAGGGGCGGTAAACTATTAAATGGGAAAAGTGTGCCAGGAATAGGAATTGTCTCTGGCCTGAGGTGATTCAGAGATCCTCAAGTAAATAAGACATGGATTCAGAATGAGAGTGGAGAAGCCTTGACAGAGACTTGGTCTGGTGGGAGAGGGGAAGGGAATCGCATTTAGTGTTTATGGTATCTTTGAATGTGGTTAATACATTGTGGAAGTTTGATAGAAGTAGGTAGCAAAATTATTACATGTGCTTTTTTTTGTGACATCTGTGTAGGTTCTTAGGTTGCCATCCTTAAGTGCTTGCTCTAGTTATTGTACGAAAACTGTCCGTTTTTGCCAGAGATAGGAGACTTCCGAATATTTATCTTTCCATGTTTTGGCACAAATGAGTTCTGCTATTTACAAAGATCACCACTGCCCTCCAGTGGCACAATGTTTTGTCGTTCAGTACTTTGTATAGAGCAAACTTGAAAGCATCCTTCATTTTGTTAATCATGTGCAATTGTTAACACCAAATCGGTGTTATGTCAAAATGATCTCATGCTAAATTGGTTTTTCTCCTCTGGTATTGCAGACAAGAATACAAAATCTATTTACCTCCTGTTCAATGTCTCTTAGTTTGTTTTCTGTTTCTGCTGCTTCCTTGCTTCCTGTCTGTCATTCTCTAATATTTTCTCTTTATTCCCCTCTTCCATTTCCTTTCTCTTGTACTTCACCAAATGCCTAACTCTAACCCTTCTTGTGACTAGCTAAAATTGTATGAATTCAGATATCAGAGGCATTGTTTTCACCTAGAGCTGGTTTTTAGTATTTAAATGTTCATACTGTTGGAATCTGTTGGTAATAATCATGGATATCAAAGATACTACAGTATTTTATGATTATATGTTCTTAGGAAGAGAAATGTTTTTAATGAAAGTTAGCTGATCTCCTGCGATGCCTGATGCAATACTTTAGTTTTTGTAAAACTGCAAGTTTAGGAAGGACACTGTCACCCAGAGTACATATTAGGGAATTATGAGTTACTTCCTGTTGATCTTGAATTTATAAACTGTCCAATACTCTGTAAAGAGTCTGCTTAAATAAAACCTATTATAATTTGAATTTTTTTAAACTCAGGTTTGGTGACTGTCAACTGAAAAAAAAATCTTTCTACAGTTTGCAATGTATCTCAGAAAAGTAAAAAGTACAGACAGTCTTAGAGTACAGAGTCCAGAATTTCACCTGTTATGGTAACATAAGTTTATATCTGTAATGTAAAAATCTTTACAGCATTCTAAAACAAAGTATGCTGCAGGTAGTAATACACCAAATAGCCAAAATTTTGTTTAGAGATCGAATAGAAGGACTATTTAAGGAGAAAAGCGAGCATGAAGGTGTAGCAAAGAAATTTCAGAACTTGGAACAGCTCTGAAGTGGTATGGTCACCAGTGGTGGAGCAGTTACGTAAAAGCAAAATAGCATGAATTCTGGAAATCCGAAATGAAGCAAAATGCAGGAAATGATAAGCAGGTCTGGCAGCATTTGTGAAGAGAGAAGCAGTGTTAATGTCTCAAGTCAAGAATCTTTCTTCAGAGCTGAAAGTAGATATGTAATACATTTTAAGCATTTGAAACAGATGTAGGAGGAACAACAAAAGGAAAGGCATGTGATAAGGTGAAGGGCAGGAGAAATTAACTGACAGATGGTTACATGGTTCAAAAAGTAAAGGAGATGGTAGTGATTGTAGGAAAGAAAGAAAAATATTACTGAGAATGGTTGAGTGTGGCCGAATAACAGTTGCAATGAAAACCTTGACAAAATGAGATTTGAAGTGTGAGAAGATGATGGTGGATGAAAAGAGTGCATGGTTTGAAATTGTTGAACTCCCATTGAGTCCAGAATGCTGTTAAGTGCCTAAGCAAAAGATGAGAGTCCACTCCTCACACTTTGCTGCAACAATGCAGAAGACAAAGGATAAATCTCCATGTGAGAGCAAGATAGGGAGTTTAAACTGACAGTCTGTTAATTACTCCTGAGTTTTGCTGCAGAATGAGAGAAGATGTTCCATAAATTGTCCACCCATTCTGCAAGTCGTCTCCCCACCGTGGAGGAGTCTACTTTGTGAGCAGCAAGTAAAGTACACTGAATTGAAACCTGGCAAGGGTGTTTGGGACATTGGATGGTGAGGAAGAAGAGGTAGAAGACCAGGTGTTTACATTTCCTGCACTTGTTTGGAAAGGTTCAGGTGGTGGGGGAAGGGTTTTAGCTTTTGTATCCCTGACATGGGAAAGGAAGATGTTTGGTGGTGCCATCACACTGGATGTTGCAGGAATGGTGAAGGATGATCCATTGAATGTCAGATTGGTTGTCTGGTCAGTGAGGACAAAGGGAGAACCTTACCAGTTGGTGGAGATGGTGAGAACACAAGTGTGGAAAATGGGTTGGAAGTATTTGAAGACCCTGTCAAATGTGGGGGGTGGATACTTGGCCTAGGAAAAAGAAACACATGTCAGAAGTATTGTGTTCAAAGGTTGCCCCATTACTAAGCCAGTCATCATACCTAGTTTTCTGCTAGTCAGTCAATCTTCCATCCATGCTCATATGTTACCTTCTACAACATGAGCTTGTACTTACAGTAAATGTTTTGGGACCTTGTCAAATTCCTTCTGAAAATCCAAGCATGGTATGCTGCAGATACAGCTGTTCATGATTGATAGTACCGATAAGCATGACGTCATAGAGATGTACAGCATGGAAACAGACCCTTCGGTCCAACCCGTCCATGCCGACCAGATATCCCAACCCAATCTAGTCCCACCTGCCAGCACCCAGCCCATTTCCCTCCAAACCATTCCTATTCATATACCCATCCAAATGCCTCTTAAATGTTGCAATTGTACCAGCCTCCACCACATCCTCTGGCAGCTCATTCCATACGCGTACCACCCTCTGTATGAAAAAGTTGCCCCTTAGGTCTCTTTTATATCTTCCCCTCTCACCCTAAACCTGTGCGTTCTAGTTCTGGACTCCCCGACCCCAGGGAAAAGACTTTGTCTATTTATCCTATCCATGCCCTTCATAATTTTGTAAACCTCTATAAGGTCACCCCTCAGCTTCTGACGCTCCAGGGAAAACGGCCCCAGCCTGTTCAGCCTCTCCCTATAACTCATCCTCCAACCCTGGCAACATCCTTGTAAATTTTTTCTGAACCCTTTCAAGTTCCACAACATCTTTCTGATAGGAACGAGACCAGAATTGCATGCAATATTCCAACAGTGGCCTAACCAATGTCCTGTACAGCGGCAACATGACCTCCCAACTCCTGAAGTCAAAGCAGACGTTGTCCTACCTTCACATTAATTACATCTTACATTGTATTGTGTGGCACTAAGAAACAAACTTTGAACAAATCTCTGTGTATCCATGTGGCATTATGGGCCATCAGCAGCAGAAATGTACTCCAACACATTGTGCAACCTCGTGGTTTAGCATATTTCCCACTCAAACGTTATCATCAAGCTAGGGGTTCAACACTGATTTGAATGAAGAGTGCAGTAGGGCATGCCAGGAGCAGTGTCAGCCATATCTGAAAGTGATGTTACCTGGTGAAGATCCAAAACTGGATGACTTTCATGCCAAACAGCATAAATATCATGTGATAGAGCTAAGTGATTTGACAATCAATGAATCAACACAAAAAAGAAACTAAAGCATTCAAAACTATATCTAGCCTGAAGTATCCTCTGAATGATTCTCTTGGCCTCCTTCACAATAAATATTTGATCATTTCATTCACCTTTTCCTTATTAACCCCCCATTATCAATGTCTAGAGGACTCAAACTTCACTTTAACTACACTTGTCCTTTTTAATTCCTGTAGAAACTCCTATCATGTTTATGTTTCAAGCCCTTCTCCACTGATGCATAGAGGTGGGTGGTGATAGCTCTTATGAAGCTTCCTGACCAAGGTTTGACCTGATTCCATATGATTTCATGGGGTTCAGAGTTGACTTTGAGGATTCCCAGCACAACTTAGCCTTGACTATCTTTATCACTGTGCCTCCATCCCTGGTGGGTCTGACCTGCAGTTAGGACAGTGTACACTCCTAGGTGGTGATGAATGAGATGTTTTTCAGTATGTCTACATTTGTATATTGTCACCTGACCTATCTGTGAGCCAACTCTCCTAATTTCAAGCCCTAGATATTAGTAAGGAGGATTTTTCTTCCAGTTTGCCCTTGTCATTTCCAATACTGTCTGGTTTATTTCCATTGTGGCAGTTTGGTTTCCAGTAACAATGTTCAGACTTGATAGGCAGCATTTTAAGACAAACTACATTAACAATATCTCTTGAATATTGATTTTTAATTTCCCATATTAGTGAGAGCTGTATGATTGCATTTGCTTTTGTTATGCACTTTTTTTTTGTTTATGATAACAATTATACCCGGTAATTTTATTTGACTTTGCTTTAAAGTTGGCTAGACCAAGAACAATTCCTTGGAGCGTACTTGCCTAATTCCTGTGTGGCTGTTAATTTCCATAACATAAGCTCAGAAGCAAAGTTCCATGTGGAGTAGAATTGATCTTTTGCTCTTTACTCATTTTGGTACTGGAGATTTATGTTTCTCAAAAGCTTGGATTGTTTCTTCAGCTTGAAGAACTCTTCACATTTTCAGCAATTGATGACAGGTTTTCTTTTAAAAATTAGCATGGTGGATATGGTATTCTGACACGAATGTACAAAAAGCTTATTTATCCTCCTAAGACAAACTAGTTGTAACTGAAGTTTCAAGAAGATGCTAGCTTTGTAACAAGTTTTTTTTTTAACCTTGTCAATAGATTAAACCAGTTAAAATTGTTATGCCATTGAGCTGTTCAGGTTCTCAGCTGTTTATGCCATTGTCACGGTAGGTGGGCTCCAATGGTAACTCCTCAAGAATGAGGCTGAGCTATGCTGATCTTTTATTTCTATTGAGTGAGGTGACTAGGTTTACATGTAAAATGTCCTCTCTCTTCTCCCTGCTCCCACCCAAAAAAAGGGAATACTGTATAGGTTTATTTCTTATGTGAAAGCAATTGAGATAATAGGTGTCTTCCCAATTTTGATTGGCCACTGTTTGTTTTGTTCATCCTTGTCAATGGTCAGCAGTGATATAATGTACTTTGTTTACAGGCCTGTTGTTGCTATTGTTTAATAGTTGCTTAATGGCAACATGGGCGAATCCTCTTTCTGCCTAAGAATGCTTTAACCATTCGAGATATGTAACAGAATGTATAGCAGGGGGATGGCATGATGGCTCAGTGGTTAGCACTGCTGCCTCACAGCACCAGGGACCTGGTTTTGATTCCAGCCTTGGGTGACTGTGTCTGTTTGTGATGAGTTTGCACATTCTCTGTGTCTGCGTAGTTTTCCTCCAGATGTGGCAGTTTCCTCCCACAATCGAAGGATGTGTAGATTAGATGAATTAATCATGCTAAATAGCCCATAATGTTCAGGGGTGTATAGTTTGGTGCATTAGTCAGGGGTAAATGTAGAGTAATAGAATAGGGGAATGGGTTTGGGTGGGATACTCTTCAGAGGGTCATTGTGGACTTGTTGGGCCAAAGGGCCTGTTTCCACACTCTAGAAATTCTGTCCGATTTCTAACAGAATTCAACATATCGCCATTCTTGCAGATGAGAATACTGTTCCAAGCTCTCATTCCCCAAGGTGTGCAAGGTAGAATCTAATATTTACTATGCATTAATGGACTGTGAGTTAATTTGATACAGGGCCTTGATAGATTTTTGTTTCATAAAGTATCTATATGATTTACTGTTGAATTTGTAGCTAACTTATTTAAAAGAAATTTAAATATTTTTGATGATATTTAATGAGATTAATAAATTTTCTTTAGGCTCTTGGATGCTTGCTGTACAAACTGTGTTTCTTCACCCTCCCCTTTGGAGAGAGTCAAGTTGCGATCTGTGATGGGAGCTTCACTGTGCCAGACAACTCGAAATATTCTCAGAAATTGCACTGCTTAATGCGTATGTACAACAGTTTGCTTTTCTTAGAATGATTTGGGCTCAATTTAGTTCACTTGGAATGGTTGTAAATATATTCGTTCCTGAAGTGACAGTTATGCGCTGACACTTCCTCTAAGTGTATTTTTTTTTTCCCCTCACTGATAACATTTTATTTAACAATGGATACAAGGCTTAGTCTGACCTTGAAACTTGTACCCTAAAATATTGAGATCTCTTCTGTGTTTAGAAACATTCTTGTCTTGCTGATGAAAACTAAAATAGCTTTGGCATACCTTACTGTCCAGAGAAATGCTGCTGATTTCAATTACATTCTTGACCACATGCTTGGAAAGTGTGGAATGTGCTAAAATACTTCCCTCCTTCATATTCCTTCATGCTGAGCTCTAGAATTATTGAGGCAAACGGATGTCCATGTTCAATGCGCATGAAGCAGAAAACAGTATGCAGGGCATACTCAAAGTTTATGGTTTTGTTCCTAAAAAATCATGGAGTTCAAATGAACTAACTTTAAGTGAAGCATGGTTTACCCATAGGAATCTGTTAAAGCCAGATTCTCTCCAAAAGACAAACTAAATTATTAGTTCTGCTTGAGAAACAATGTGCAGGTTGAAATCCTATACTAAATATGGGCAGTACTGTGTTTTCCTAGCTGAAATAACTTAACAAAATACAATGAAACACCTAAATAAAAAAGAAATATCATACAAAGCCATACATCATAGATTTATAAATAATTACTTGCCTAATAACTTTAGGTTGACCAGGTTCCATATAATTGTAGACATATTGGCAGGTCAGTAATTGTCTCCATTGTCTCTGCCACTAGGCCAGAACTTCAGTGTGTATCAGGAGGTTGAAACTGCAAATGGAGAAGAATAGTATAGAACAGAGGGCAAAAGCAGGAGAAAGAACCATGGTGGTAGGCCTGTTAGAGCCAGGATGGGGCAGGGTGCTTACTTACAGGCCAAGAGCCTGGCTGGGTGGGTGTATCGAGAACCTGACTGGGAAGGGCTGAGTCAGAGAAGTGCCCTGTTGTTAGAACAGACTCTAGAGACTTTATAAATAAGAATGGAGGTTGGGAGTAGGAGCCAGGTAAGAGGGACTTAATTGAGTGTGTTTCTGAGAGAAGAATAAGGAAAGCATTGGGGAAAAGCTAATGTGGATTTCAACCACAGAGCAGGAAATCGGAGCGAAATGATGTTAAAGCAAAACGCAATGTTAAATGCATCTATTCATGATGTTAAAGGAAATCAACATTAAGCAGGAGCACCTTTATATCCAAAGTGAAAACTGAATGCAATGTTAATTGTGGCTGCTACTTAACAGTAAGATATAGAAATGATATAACTTGTATTGAAAACGTTTTTGAAGCAGGTACGTGAGAATATTGAGCTGAACAGATCCTTCTGAAAAAAGGAGGGTGCTTAGAGTGCAAATAATATTTTTAGTTCCCTGCACAGAGAAAAAACTAACAGTAATTTAGTTTAATATACTGTGAACTTAATTTTTGTATTTAATTTGCATATTTTAAAACGTTTTGATTTTTGTGTCTAAAAGGCTACATGCTTGAACCAGATCCAACCAAGAGACCTGACATTTACCAAGTTTCAACTTTTGCATTTAAATTGACTGGAAAGGAATGTCCTCTGCCAAATATATTTGTAAGTATGTGGTTTTTTTATATATAGTGTATTATATGGTGACTCACTAATAATTTAGTTTGTCTTTTGGAGAGAACCTGTTAGCTGAAGAAGCTCTGACTGCAGTAAAATTTTGGCACTATGTACATTACATAGTAATCTCTAATTTGTACTGCTAAAGTTTTATGATGTTCTGTTGCTATTATTTAGTTAAAGTCAGATCTAAAGCAAAATAAATATAAAACTTAGAAATATTTCTTGCAGTGATGTTCAGTCAGCTGTTCGCCTATGCCTGTTGCTTGTGCTGAATTCAATTCCCTAGCAAACAAATTTGGGTAGCGGGACTGTAAGACCTGCTTTTAAGCTTACATGGTTACCAGTAATGTAATTGAAATTTTTGATTGTGTGTCATTGCAACTGAGCAAACACCATCAGACGTTCATGTCAGAATGTTAGATAAAATTTGTATAATTAATTCCAAGAAACTACAGCTTGTACTTCACCGAACACTGCACCTAGACACCAAGCACAATAAAAAGGAGTAGGGGCTTGGTCACCTGATTTCCAATATTTTCATACTGTACTCGCTTCACTGATGAGGAATGTTGAATTGATTTACTTTTACTGTTCCTCCTTTGTCTGAAATAGAGGTGGTGTTTAATTTTGTTACTTTATTTTTCTCTTCCCTTTTAAAACAAGGAATGGTATTTTCCTTCAAACACACTACTTGTGAAGCCCAATTTAAAAATTGCCCCAGCAAGGTCTTGGGGGTTTAATTAGAGTTCAAAGAGACCTTTGGGGCACCTTTTTCATAGAGAGTGCTGTGTGTATGGAATGAGCTGCCAGAGGAAATAGTGGAGGCTGGTACAATTGCAACATTTAAAAGGCATTTGGATGGGTATATGAATAGGAAGGGTTTGGAGGTATATGGGTCAGGTGCTGGCAGGTGGGACTAGATTGGGTTGAGATATCTGGTCAGCATGGAGGAGTTGGACCGAAGGGTCTGTTTCCATGCTGTACATCTCTATGACTCTATAATCAAAATTCTGGGAAATGGTTGATCTCTCTCCCCTCACTCTCTCCAACCCCCGCTCTCTTCTCTCCACCCCCCCCGATGCTCTCTTCCCCCCCCCCCCCCCCCCCCCGACGCTCTCTTCCCCCCCACCCTTGCGCGCTCTCTCTGGCACTGTCACTCCGTATCTCTCTCTCGCTCTCCGTTGCTCTCTGTCGCGCGCTCTCTCTCTGTCGCGCGCTCTCTCTCTGTCGCGCGCTCTCTCTCTGTCGCGCGCTCTCTCTCTGTCGCGCGCTCTCTGTCTCTGTCTCTCTCTCTCTGTCTCTGTCTCTCTCTCTGTCTGCCCCTGCCAAGAACCCCAGCTCTGGGCCTACGACCATCAGGAGTCCCCATTCTATCTGTCATCAAGGATCTAAGCTCTGGCCCTGCTGCCATTGGGAGTCCAGGCTGTGGATGTACAATAACTTGCAGTTTGATGCATTTCAGAGTGCTAGAAGCTACACGCTCAACATCCTGTTTTATGCAGGCCAGGGGCATTTATACATTTCACTTCCTTCAAAGTCTCTCTTTTTTTTTTCACCCCCTTCCTGGTTCTGATTAGTGTAAAACAAAAACTTAATTCTAGTTTCTGTTCTGCCAAGCATGTCTTTAAAGTGAAATAAATCTTTAGGTAATACCATTAGCTATGTCCTACCAATGTTTTCTGTCTTGTAACTATCCTGTACTTGCATAGAACATAGTACAGCACAGGAACAGATCCATCAGCCCATGATGCTGTGCTGACCGTAATGTCAAGTTAAACTAATTCCTTCTAATTGCCCTTAGTCCATATCCCTCCATTCCTTGCATGTTCATGTGCTTATCTAAAAATCCCTTAAACTCCCCTATTGTATCTGCAATTCTACAATTCACAATTTTCTTGTGATTGTAAATTTTGATTTCATCAGCTGCTACGTCAGTATAGAACTGTTTAAATGTTTCAAAACCTTCCAGTAGCTACATTTCTTCACTGTTCCCAGATTATTTTCAAGTTTTTAAAATTTAAATTTCTTTATTCTTTACCACCGATATTCAAGTTTGCTTATGTAGTACATTTTTTAAACTTAGGCCAGTAAGCTACTTCCGATTGCTTTCAGGCATGATTTACAGTATAATTTGCTGAATGCTGCTGCCATTATTACAATCAGCTTAGGAACCATTGACTTTTGAAGAGAAATCCAAACACTCCATTTTATTGTCACAAGATTTCTTGTTTTTAAAAACCAAAAGCTTTGTACATGTAATGATACATTACATGGGATATTTTAAATTTGATAAATGCAAGGTATCACACTTCGATAAAGCAGGGCAAACAAGGGCAGGACTTCTACTATTAATGGTAGAACCCTGGGTAGTCTTGTCAAACCGAGAGACCCATGTGTTCAGGTACCTATCACTTTGAAAGTTGCATCACAGGTAGATAGGGTATTTAAGACATTTAGCACGCTTGCCTTCATTACGGAGACCTTTGCGTTTAACCTAGTTTTGGACTCCCCCACCCCACGTAAAAGGCTTTGTCTATTTATCATATCCATGCCCCCCATGGTTTTATAAACCTCTATAAGGTCACCCTTCAGCCTCCAACACTCCAGGGAAAACAGCCCCAGCCTGTTCGGCCTCTCCCTATAGCTGAAATCCTCCAACCCTGGCAACATCCATGGAGTGTTTGGATTTCTCTTCAAAAGTCAATGGTTCCTAAGCTGATTGTAATAATGGCAGCAGCATTCAGCAAATTATACTGTAAATCATGCCTGAAAGCAATCGGAAGTAGCTTACTGGCCTAAGTTTAAAAAATGTACTACATAAGCAAACTTGAATATCGGTGGTAAAGAATAAAGAAATTTAAATTTTAAAAACTTGAAAATAATCTGGGAACAGTGAAGAAATGTAGCTACTGGAAGGTTTCTGAACCCTTTCAAGTTTCACAACACCCTTCTGATAGGAAGGAGACCAGAATTGCACACAATATTCCAAAAGTGGGCTAACCAATGACCCGTACAGCTGCAACATGACTTCCCAACTCCTGTACTCAATACTCTGACCAATAAAGGAAAGCATACCAAATGCCTTCACTATCCTATCTAACTATGACTCTACTTTGAAGCAGCTATGAACCTGTACTCCAACGTCTCTTTGTTCAGCAACACTCCAAAGGATCTTACCATGGTGAAGAATGTCCATATTATAGAGAAGGTGGATAAAAGAGAATAAATCCCCAGCAAGGTCATTGGGGGCATTTAAGAGACGACTGGACATTCATATGGTCACACAAATATGAGGGTGCATACATGAGGATCAGTGGTCAGCACAACATCGTGGGCTGAAGGGCCTGTTCTGTGCTGTACTGTTCTATGTTCTATTAAGTTTGTAAGTCCAGCTTTGATTTGCTTTTCCAAAATGCAGCACCTGGCATTTATCTAAATTAAACCTCCAACCTGAGCTACAAATCTTCTCAAAACTTGCTATCTAAATTAAACTCTATCTGCCACTCCTCAGTCCAATCGCCCATCTGATCAAGATCCTGTTGTACTCTGAGGTAACCTTCTTTGCACACCTCCAATTTTGGTGCAAACTTACTAACTCTACCTCTTATGCTCACATCCAAATCATTTATATAAATGACGAAAAGTAGTGGACACAGCACCAATCCTTGTGGCACTCTACTGATCACAGGCCTCCAATCTGAAAAGCAACCCTCCTCCACCACCACCACCTCCTACTTTCAAGTCAATTCTGTAACCAAATGGCTAGTTCTCCCTGTATTCCGTGAGATCTACCCTTGCTAACCAGTCTCCCATGGGGAACCTTGTCGAACACCATATAGATCACATCCACTGATCTACCCTCATCAATCCTCTTTGTTACTCCTTCAAAAAACTCAATCAAATTTGTGAGACATGATTTCCCACGCGCTCTTCCTAATCAGTCCTTGCCTTTCCAAATTTATGTAAATCCTGTCTGTCCCTCAGGCTTCCCTCCAACAACTTGCCCACCACTAACGTCAGGCTCATTGGTCTGTAGTTCCCTGGATATTTCCTTGCCAGCTTTCTTAAATCGTGGTACCACATTAGCCAACCTCCAGTCTTCTGGCACCTCACCTGTGACTATTGATACAAATATCTCAGCAAGGGGTCTGGCAAGCACTTCCCTTGTTTCCCACAGAGTTCTAGGGTACACCTGATCAGTCCTGGGGATTTATCCACTTTTATAGGTTTCAAGCCATCCAGCACTGTCTCTGTAATATGGACATTCTTCACCATCTATTTCCCCACATTCTATATCTTCCATGTCCTTATCCACAGTAAATACCGATGCAAAATACTCATTAATATCTTCCCTCATCTCCTGCAGCTCCACACATAGGCTGCATTGCTGATCTTTGAGAAGCCCTACTCTCTCCCTAGTTACCATTTTGTCATTAATGTATTTATAAAAACTCCTTTTAACCCTGTTTGCCAAAGTTATCTCATGTCCCTTTTTTGGTCTCCTGATTTCTCTCTTAAGTAAACTCCTACTGCCTTTATGCTCTTATAAGGATTCCAAAAGATGATCATGCCTTTCTTAGATCCACCTAAATAACTTCCCTGGATGTATTCCCAGGAATATCCTCCCAAATACAGTTCTAATGTTATCCCTTATCCAACCGTTACTCGCCCTCCTCTCTTGCCTCCTTTTCTATCCTTCCTATAGCACTTGTACCCTGGAATGTTAAGCCGTCAGTCCTGTTCACCCCTGAGCCACATTTCTGTAATTGCTTTGGTATCCCAGACCCATGTTTCTAACCATGCCCTGAGTTCACCTGCCTTCCCTGTTTACCTCTTGCATTGTAGTAAATGCAGTTTAATTTATTAGTCCTACCTTGTTCTTTGCTTTGTCCCTGCCTGCCCTGACTGTTTGCCTTACTCCTTTTTTTCAACTGTACCAGTCTAGATTTCTCTCTTTCCTTGCTACCTCTCTAGGTTACCCCAGCACCCCCACACACACACCTTACTAGTTTAAATCCTTCTGAGCAGCTCTAGCAAGTCTCCCTGCCAGTATATTAGTCCCCTTCCAATTCAGATGCAATCCATCCTTCTTGTTCAGGTCACTTCTACCCTGGAAGAGTTTGTAATGATCCATAAATGTGAACCTTTCTTCCATGCACCAGCTCCTCAGCCACATATTCATCTGCTCTATCCTCCGGTTCCTACCTTCACTAACTCATAGCACTGGGAGTAATCCAGATATTACTACTCAAAGACCATCCTTTTTAAATTCCTGCCTAACTTTCTGGTTTCCCTGACAAAGAAAGCATGTTAATAAATTGGGAACATTTCAGAAAATTATTTATCAGAATATGGATGCTGGTTTGCTTGCTGAACTGGAAGGTTTATTTCCAGACATTTCGTCACCCTACTAGGTAACATCTTCCGTGGGCCTCTGGGCGAAGCACTGCTGATGATTCCTGCTTTCTATTTATATGTTTGGGTTTCTTTTGGGTTGGTGATGTCATTTCCAATTTTGATGCCATTTCCGACAGCGATGTCATTACCTGTTCTTTTTCTCGGGAGGTGGTAGATGGAATCCCTGAGAAAAAGAACAGGAAATGACATCATCAACCCAAACATTTAAATAGAAAGTAGGAATGATCAGCAGTGCTTTGCCTGGAGGTTCACTGAAGATGTTACCTAGTAGGGTGATGAAATGTCTGGAAATGAACTTTCCAGTTCAGTGAGCAAACCTACATCCAGAACCTCGACCTGAGCTACAAAACTTCCCAAAACTCGCTATTTATCAGAATATTGCCAGGAATGGAGTGCTTAATTTCCAAGGATTGGCTGGGACCTTTTTTCACTTAAGCATAGAATATTCAATGGTAACCTTTTGTAGAGGTTTATAAAAACCTAAGGGGCATAGGTCAAGTGAATTGCAAATGTCTTTTACCTAGGATTGTGGGGGAGGGGGGTGGGGGAGTTGAAAACTCGGGGCATAATTTAAAGGTGAGGGGAGAAACATTTAAAATGGAACTGAAGGGCAATGTTTTGACGCGGTGATTCGTATGTGGAATAAACTACCAGTGGCAGTGGTAGATGCAGGTTCAGTTAAAACATGTAAAAAACATTTGGACAGGTACATGAATAGGAAAAGTTTTGAGGGATGTGGACCAAATGCAGGCAAGCAGGACTAGTTTAGTTTGGGAAACTCTTCCCAAGAATTCTCTTCCAAAACACCTGAATCTCAAAATTACTTCTATTGCAATCAACCATAAATGTCCCATATATCTGTGGAAAATTCTGCACCGCTCCATCTGTTCTCTTCAATTCAAGCAATTCTCAGTGGTAAATCCTTCATTTACCTTGTCTTGGATATTTCCATTCTTTATACAAGTTACTTTTCAATATTTCCAATATAATCTGCTCTTTGTTTTCTTTGGCACAAGTCTCAGTGGAAGACCACTGTAGACTTTCTTACTCCTTTAAAATTAGCCAATCTTTGATCTTCTGATTCCTCTCAAAATTCATACTGTGATTAAATCTCACCTTAATTGCATACATTTGTAGGGTTGATTTTCTTTTTTCAACTTAGAGTGCAGTCCTGCTAAAAGTCTTCTCTCTTTCGGGTGTAATCCAAGTGCAGACACCATTTCCAAGACAAAGCTAGCACTCAACAGAACTCTAACTGAAACCAGAGAACCCTTCTTTTTTGCTTAATCCTCTCCATAAAGACACAACCTACTCTTAAACGCAAACGTAAATTGCTGGACCAACTCAGCAAATCTGGCAGCATCTGTGAAGACATTCTGAAGAAAATTCACAGGAGCCAAAACCTTAACTTGGTGTTTTCTCTCCATAGATGCTGCCAGATCTGAGTTTTTGCAACAATTTCTGTCTGTTTTTGATTTCCAGTATTCACAATTCTTTTTTTCCATACAGTCCATTTCTGAGATGTCCTCAAACCGACCTTTGGATTCAATATATTTACAATTTCTTATTTGATCTAACTGTGTTTTGTGACCTTTTTATGATTTACTGAATGTTGCAAACAAATTTAGTTCTCACTCTCAAAACAATGGCATCTTCCTGATCTGCCTTAGATTGCAAGCATTGTGTCTCCACTTCTTTGAGTCCATCTGCTGTTTTTATCTTGCCTTTCTGGCTGTTAACCTCAAGTCAACACGACCCTGCCTTTATTCAGTGTAATAGACTTCTTGCTTGCTTTACTTGCATTTGTATAACCTTTCACAACTGGGAGACATTAACTCACAACAAAAAGCTCTACTCTAAAATGTATGAACTCTGAACTAGATATTCACAATATATTATTCTCTGCTCAAAAGTATTTTGGTTTGTAGCAAAATACTTCAATTGTTAAATGTTAAGTTTTGTAATTCTCTTTTGTAGAATGTTCCTATACCAACAGTACTTCCTGAGCCCATGACCGCCAGTGAGGCAGCTGCCAAGAAGAGTCAAACAAAAGCTAGGTAATTATGGTGCATCAGTCAGGGCTGCCAGTAACAAAAGATTTCTGATCTCATCAGCAATTATAATAGTTTAATCAGATCCACATATAGCATTTAAATTGTGGCAATGCTAATGCATTAAATTTCTTAATTGCATTACAGATAATGGTTATGGTATCAGATTTGTAGGTAACATCTATCTGTCCTAAGGTTGTACTGTAGTAGTCCTGTTCTCTTGTAATTTGAATGTTGCCACAGAATGCCCACAGTGCACAAATTGCTTACCTTTTGAACCTCAAGAACTGATGTGGCTTGCTTCCCATCTGAAAATTTGCACTAGATTGGGGAAAAGTAGATGAAAGACAGGTACATTAAATTCACTTCAGTCACATGTATTTAATATGTGCATGTTTTTAAACTGGTTCATTTTGGTAATATAATAATCTTCCTGAACTATAATCGGTTGCAGATTGTAATCATTACAATGATTGAACACTTTTTCTTTGTGTCTGTTGGAGAGTTTTTCCAAGATGGTGCATCACAGTTTTCAATCCTTACCATAAAATTCATTCCTTGGCCACTGACTTCATCCGTCTTCCTGGCAATTGTCTTACGATTGTAAACCTCATCACAATTTTTGATACACTATACCTGAGGATGAATTTCAAAACATCCTTCACATCATGAAGATAGTGTATCTTCACCTCCATAAACACCACCTGACTCCTTCCCTGCCTCAGTTTATTTGCTACTGCAACCCTCATCAATATCCTTGTTGCCCTCAGACTTCATAATTCCAGAAGACCCATGACTGGTCTCAATTTTTTGGCTTTTCTCTGCCTGACTAGGTCATCCAAAACTTTGTTCTCAGTGTCTTAATTTCAGCCAAGCCCAGTCAGCTTATCCTGTGCTCACGCACCCATGTTGGCACTTAGTTAAGCAAGTCTATAAATCCCAGCCTTGTAGCCTTGTCCCAACCATCTCTCATCACCTCGTGCCTTGCAACTCTAATTTTTTTTATTGTTTCAACAGTAGTGGCTGTGCCTTAGTGCTGAAACCTGTTCTACTTGTCCTTCTCTAAACTTTTCTGTCTTCTATCTTTTTAAAAATGCCTTTAAAGTGCTCTGTAAAACCTATGTTTTGATCAGTCATTTAGCTCCTATAACCTTGCATGTTTCACTGTCAAATTTTGTTTCATAATTTTCATATGATGCACATTGGGCTGCTCTACCACATTAGAGGAATTGCTTCTGGTCTGTGGTGTCACACTTGTTGAGATTAGAGTATAGATGTGTCCAGATCACTGCTGTGGGTATCTCCGACTGCGTTGTCCTTTCTCCTGGATTGGCTACTGTTGATCCACAAGTCTGACTGTGACCCATCCCCTGGAGTGCAGGGGCACAGATCCGTGAGTGACGATACCCCAAGCAGACTTTGGCCAATTCACTGGACTGGAATCGGAGACAGACCGTGACTTGCTGCAACCTGTTACCAATGAAACGCCACAGGGATTAGTGCAGGAGCCACAATTGGTTACCATGTCTACTAAGACTTAGTTGAGGAGAGTACTGGAGGAAGTTTGCAGATGGCACAAAGGTAAGTAGGAAGGCAAGTGGTGATGATGACACAGAATACAGAGGGATATAAATCACTAGGCCAAAACTTGGCAGATGAAATGTGAGGTTATGCACTTCAGGAATAACAGAGGAGCTGCGTATGTTTTAAATGGAGAAAGACTGCAGAAAGCTACAGAACAATGAGAATTTTAAACACCTTGTCCATGTATCACAAACAGCTAGCATCCTAAATGGAATGTTGTCCTTAATTTTAGCAAAACATACTACTTCTATGCTCCATTTCACTCCTTTAAAATAATCAGGGCACTAGTCAGAGCCCAGCCAGTGGACATGATCGATTTGAACTTGCGGCATGTCTTTTACAAGGTGCCACTCCAGAGGCTGCTAAATTAGATAAGAGCCCATGGTGTTAGGGGTAAAACACTGGCATGGATCAAGGGTTGGCTGACCAACAGAACACCGAGTGGGCAGGATGGCAGTTGATGACTGGTGGAATTCTACAGGAGTCAGTGTTGGGACCACTAGATTAGAGTGGTGCTGGAAAAGCACAGCAGGTCAGGCAGCAACCGAGGAGCAGGAAAATCGACGTTTTGGGCAAAAGCCCTTCAGGACCCAAAACGTCGCTTTTCCTGCTCCTCTGATGCTGCCTCACCTGTGTTTTTCCAGAGCCGCTCTAATCTAGACTCTGATTTCCAACATCTGCAGTCTTCACTTTTGCCCGGTGTTGGGACCACAACTATTCACGTTATACGTTAACGAGCTGGATAAAGGAATGGAGGGCATTGTTGCTAAGTTTGCAGATTATGCAAAGCCAAGTGGTTTCGAGGAAGCAGGGAAACTTCAGGAGGCCTTGGACGGGCTAGGAGAGTGGGAAGAGAAGTTGCAGATGGAATACAATGTGGGGAAAATGTGAAGTTGTGCATTTTAGTAGAAAGAATGGATGTATAGACTATTTTCTAAATGGGAAAGGTTTCAGAAATCTGAAGTGCAAAGGGACTTGGGAGTCTTAGTTCAGGATTCTCTTAAGGTTAACATGCAATTCATGATTAGGGAGACAAATGCAATGTTAGCATTTATTTCAAGAGGGCCAAAACATGAGCAGAGATGTTCTGATACTGTGTAAGGCTCTGGTCAGACCGCATTTGAAATATTATGATTTAGCTTTGGGTCCTGTTTCAAAGGAAAGTTACGCTGGCATTTGAGTAGGCCCAGAGGAAGTTTATAAGGATGATCCTGGGGAGGACAAGTTTGTCATGAGTAGCAGTTTTCTTCAGCCAGAGAATGGTGAATCAATGGAATTTGGCATCCACAGCCTTCTGTGGAAATAAAACATCGAATGTATTTGTAACAGAGATAGGTTCTTGAAGGCAGGAGAATGGGGTTGAGAAACAAATCAGCCAAGATCAGAACAAGAATTCTTTCAATCCCCTCAACCTTCTGATCCTTGCCTTTCTCCAAGGGGAAAGAATTTTTGCGACGAACTATCTGTGCCCCTCATCATCTTATGCACATCAATCTGGTCCCTTCTCAGTCTTCCATGCTCGAAGGAAAACTACCATAGCATATCCTGTGTCTCTTCATAACTGAAACATTTCCGCCTTCTCAACATCCTGGTGAATCTCCTGTACACCAGGAGGGGTGCAATCATATCGTTCCTATGGTGTTGTAACCAGAGCCACATATTGTGCTCTATGCATGGCCTCGTTCCATCATAACTTCGTCTCTCTTGTATTCAGTGCCTCAACTTTTAAAACCATCTGTTCCATATTCCTTCTTAGCCACCTTATCTACCTGTCCTGTTGCCTTTAAGAATCTCTGAACATGCAAATCAGTTCATCATATACTCCCTTGCCTTATTATTGCTCCCAAAGTGCTTCATCTTGTACTTTGCAAGGTTAAGTTTAACTTGCCATTGCACTCTGCCCCTCTGATCAGCCTGTATATGTTGTCCTGTAGTGTAAAGTTTTCCTCCTCATTATTTACCACATTGCCATATTTTGTCATCTGCAAACTTACTGATCAAACCCCCAGTGTTCATGTCTGCCTCAGTAGCTTACACTACAAACAGCTATGAACCCAACACCGAACCCTGCTAAACCCCACTGAATGCAGGCTTCCACTCACAAAAACAACCATTGGCCATCACCCTCTGTCTTCTGCTGTTAAGCCACTTACTCATCCAATTTGATAAATTGCTCTGGATCCCAGGGGCTTTTACTTTCTTGACCAGTCTCCCTTTGTGACAGGTAGTCACACAGAAATATGCCTCATAGAAATCCATGTAGACTATATCAGTTGCACTAACTTCATCCACACGTTTAGTCGTCAGCTCAAAAAAAATTAATCAAACTTGTCAGTCATGGTCTATCCCTGACAAAGCCATGTTGACCATTCTTGAGAAATGCTGTCCAAGTCTAATTTAGTTTTGTCCCTCAGTTTTTTCCCAAACCCTCCCCTGCCTAATGTTGGAAATATTAGTTTTCATATCTGGCTCAAAGTAAGATTGCTGTGATAGTTGAAGGTCAGTCATTTCAACCACCGTGTATTGCTGCAAAAGTTCTTCAGGTCACTGAATCAAATACAGCCATCTTCAGCTGCCTCGTCAGTGACCTTGCCTCCATCAAAAAGTCAGAAGTGAGGATGTTTATTCATTATTGTGCAATGTTCAATATCATTCACGAGAACTTAGATATTCAAGTGGTCTTTATCCAAGTGCAGCAAGAAGTAGACATCTGGGCTTGGGCTGATAAAGCGGCATGTAACATGATTCCCATAATAGTGCCAGACTAACCTCCCTTAGACATTGTGTAATACTGTTCCTGAATACTCCATCTACATTGTTGGGTGACCACTGAGTAAAGCTGAAGTGCATTGTGGCTTGAAATTGTGCAATGAGTTGCCTCCTGTCCATTATGTACAAGGCACCGATCAGGAGTACTTTACACTTCTTTGGATGAATGAATATGCAAGAAGTTTGACAACAAGCAGGACAAAGCCAATGCTTGACATATACCCCACCTGAAACATTCGCTTGCCCAACAGTTTATCAACAGTGACAGCAATGTACCCAAAACAAGTAAGTACTAGATACTGGAACTCAGCAAGATTTCTTTGACAGCACCTTCCAAACTCATGAACTCTACCATCCCAAAGGATACGGCAACAAATGTTCCTGTAAGTTCCCCTCCAAGCATCATCCTGACTTGCATCTATGTCACGGTCCCTTCGCTGTCACTTGGTCAAAATCCTGGAACTTCACTCCTAACCGCACTTGGTATAATTACACCAAATGAATGGTAGTGGTTCAAGGCAGTAGATTCCCTCCTTAAGCAAAATTAGGGTTGGGCCACAAATGCTGGACCTGGCATTGTTACCACTGTTATGTGAAAGAATAACAAAACAGCTTTGATTCAATAAGGAAGTTTGCATATGAGAAATTACAGGACAGGTGAGGTTATTCTGTTGGTGATTGTACTGTCCAGAGTAATCACGTTTTTTCTCAATTTTTAAAAATTCTTCCTTTTGGTTTGTTACATCTCCATTTAAATTCTGTACTGGTTTCTCTAACCTGGCCATTGTCATGAAACATCATGTAATTTAAACAGCTGTTAATTCAACAACCTTCTCAAGGACAACTCAGGACAGGCAATAAATACTAGCCAGCTATTGGCAAACACGTCCATCAAGAATCTTTTTAAAAAAGAACCTTCCTCAAATTATCATTAACTGAAAGCTGGGCATCTTACCAGAAATCATCTCCTCATAGAAACTTGGTTTGTAAATGGACCATCACCGATATAAAAAAATAGCTTTTCTTCCCAAAAGCAGGAAGGCCAGCACATTGTAATACTAGGTATAATGTATGGGTGGCAAAGAAATAAACGTATTCATCTGCAAACTTCTACAAGTATTCGATATAGCATTGGAAGGGACATTGCAGTCTTACTGTTTGCCTCCTCTCACTCAGGCTAAGAATTCAGTTCCCATTAGGGGTTTGAACACAGCCTAGGCTGACACTGAATTGTCATTGTGGTTTCTTCTGAATGAGTGTTAAACCAAGAGCATATCTGCGTGTTTAGCTAGATCAGAAAGGAATCCCATTGCACTTGCGTTCTTCCAGTATCTAGGCCATAGTTACATGTACTGATAGATGGGTGAACATAGGGATGTTCAATGGAAGAAAGAAGGAAGGGAGAGGAATGTTGTTGAACTTAGGGCTATTTAGATTAGATTAGATTCCCTACAGTGTGGAAGCAGGCCCTTTGGCCCAACAAGTCCACACCGACCCTCCGAAGAGCAACCCACCTAGACCCATTTGTCTATTCACCCCTGACTAATGCACCTAACTATGGGCAACTTAGCATGGCCAATTCACCTAATCTGCACATTTTTGGAATGTGGGAGGGAAGTGGAGCACCCGCAGGAAACCCACGCAGACATGGGGAAAATGTGCAAACTCCACCCAGACGGTTGCCCAAGGTGGGAATTGAACCCGGGTCCCTGGCACTGTGAGATCGTAGTGCTAACCACTGAGCCACCGTACCACCCTTTATGCCACCATTAAGCCAGTGTATGTTTCATTAGTGACATTTTTTTAAGAATCTGAAAACTTAGGTATTTACTAAAAGGAGGCGGCTACAAATTTCAAACTTGAAAATCAAAAGAATTTTTTCCACAAACATCAAAGCATATGGATAGTCATAATTACTTCCAAAGTTAAGATGAGCAGTTAAGATATTTAAAGTGCAATAAGAATACATTCTCTAAAGCAAACTTAATTGCTTAACTTTTCTTCTACACCCATTTGACAGAAAGCAAATAGACCTAAGTCAGATATTTATCCACATTAGGAAAATTACACACTTAGTCTGAGTGCTATTTTGATAGTTGCCCTAGAAACTAGGAAAAGTAGCCAACATGAAGTTAATTCACTTCATGTCACTTATGAGTGTGGTTACTTGAAGTTAGAAAATTCGGTGTGCTGGCTAAAGTAGTTCAGAACTTGATTAATTGAATGATTTCTAAATGGTGGTTAGCACTGCTGCCTCACAGCACTAGGATCACAGGTTCAATTCTAGCTGTTGTGGTTCTGTTCGCCGAGCTGGGAACTTGTCTTGCAAACGTTTCGTCCTTTGTCCAGATGACATCCTCAGTGCTTGGGAACCTTCTGTGATGTTTCCTCCAGCATTTATAGTGGCCTGTCTCTGCCGCTTCCGGTTGTCAGTTCCAGCTGTCCGTTGTAGTGGCCGGTATATTGGGTCCAGGTCGATGTGTTTGTTGATAGAGTCTGTGGATGAGTGCCATGCCTCTAGGAATTCCCTGGCTGTTCTCTGTTTGGCTTGCCCTATAATGGTAGTGTTGTCCCAGTCGAATTCATGTTGCTTGTCATCTGTGTGTGGGGCTACTAAGGATAGCTGGTCGTGACGTTTTTTGGCTAGTTGGTGTTCATGGATACGGATCGTTAGCTGTCTTCCTGTTTGTCCTATGTAGTGTTTGGTGCAGTCCTTGCATGGGATTTTGTACACTACATTGGTTTTGCTCATGTTGGGTATCGGGTCTTTCGTTCTGGTGAGTTGTTGTCTAAGAGTGGCTGTTGGTTTGTGTGCTGTTATGAGTCCTAGTGGTCGCAGTAGTCTGGCTGTCAGTTCTGAAATGCTCCTGATGTATGGTAGCGTGGCTAGTCCTTTGGGTTGCAGCATGTCCTCGTTACGTTGTCTTTCTCTTAGGCATCTGTTGATGAAATTGCGAGGGTATACATTTTTGGTGAATACCTTGTATAGGTGTTCCTCTTCCTCTTTTTGCAGTTCTGGTGTGCTGCAGTGTGTTGTGGCCCTTTTGAATAGTGTCTTGATGCAACTTTGTTTGTGTGTGTTGGGGTGGTTGCTTTCATAGTTTAGGACTTGGTCTGTGTGTGTGGCTTTCCTGTAAACCTTTGTGGTGAATTCTCCGTTCGGTGTTCTCTGTACCATCACGTCTAGGACATTACAGCGGACATCTGGAACTGACAACTGGAAGCGGCAGAGACAGGCCACTATAAATGCCAGAGAAAACAGCACAGGAGCGCTTCACAGGAGGCTCCCAAGCACTGAGGATGTCACCTAGACAGGGGACGAAACGTTTGCAAGACACACTCCCAGCTCGGCAAACAGAACCACAACAACGAGCACCCGAGCTACATATCTTCTCCCAAACTTTCAATTCTAGCCTCGGGTGACTGTCTGTGTGGAGTTTGCACATTCTCCCCTTGTCTGCATGGGTTCTCTTCCGGGTGTTCTGGTTTCCTCCCACAGACCAAAGACGTGCAAGTCAAGTGAATTGGCCATGCTAAATTGCCCATAATGTTAGATGCATTAGTCAAAGGGAAATGGGACTGGGTGGGTTACTCTTCGGAGGGTTGGTGTGGACTTGGTGGGTCAAAGGGCCTGTTTTCACACTGAAGGGAATCTAATCTAATCTAAAGGTGATTTGAACTTCATGAGATAGCCAAGCTGAGGAGAATATTTCAGGACTCGCAAATTAGAGTATTAGAATCAGGAGTGTTACTAAGATATTAGCAATTCTTGCGTTGAACTGGGAGAGTACAACTGAAAGATGGTGAGAGGAGATTTGAAGGGAAAATCTTGATAAACTAAATGGAAGGTCCAAGAAATCTCAACCTAGGGCAACTATCAAAATAGTACTCAGACTAAGTGTGTAATTTTCCTATTGTGGATAAATATCTGACTTAGGTCTATTTGCTGTCTGTCAAATGGGTGTAGAAGAAAAGTTAAGCAATTAAGTTTGCTTTAGAGAATGTATTCTTATTGCACTTTAAATATCTTAACTGCTCATCTTAACTTTGGAAGTAATTATGACTATCCATATGCTTTGATGTTTGTGGAAAAAATCTTTTGATTTTCAAGTTTGAAATTTGTAACCGCCTCCTTTTAGTAAATACCTAAGTTTTCAGATTCTTAAAAAAATTTAACTAATCTCTACTGAGTATAAACTTTTTGTCAAAACTCACTACCAGCTTAATATATCTCAGTTTGTTTTCTAATTAGTTCTTTTCTAATATGTTGTCAATATATGTTCTGATCAGTTCATGATTTGTTAATTTTCAATGAGCTACAATCAAATATATTCACTGCAGATATTTGGATTAGTTAATTACTTTTGATAAATGTGTTTATATCCAAAGTATTCATTTCCTCACAGGCTAAGTGAGGCAGTAGGACCAACAGAGACATCAATAGCCCCAAGGAGAAGACCAAAAGCCACTGTTAGTGCTGTAAATACAAATGTTTTACCAATCCAGAAAACGGTAACTCCAATGAAAACTGTAATCTCAAGTGCCTGTGGAAATCTTGGCCGAAAAGGTAATTCTCCATATTCTACAATTTTAGATCCCCAATTTTAAATTAAAGTGGGAAATTTCATAATTGGAAGCAACATAAATTTTCAAATCATGAATATTTTGCACAATGTACCATACTACATATGCATTTTGGTACTTGGGTAAGGATGTATAATTTGGAAAGGAATTCTTTCTATGGAAATTTGCTTACGGTTTAAATCCAGTGACACTGTCTTTCTGGAGCTATGTACAATGTCTGTGAAGACAATATGGCATATTTGTAAGTTAGGCCATTGAATCGAAGGGAATTAGAAAATTTAGACAAAAATGAGGATTGACACTAGAATCCATGTGTTGAAGTGCCTCCCTGGCATCTCTGCTCCTGAGTCTAGAGATATTTTACGGGACAAGGAGGTTCTCTAGTTTTAAAGCTTGGGAGAAGATTTGTAGCTCGGGTGCTCATTGTTGTGGTTCTGTTCACCGAGCTGGGAATTTGTCTTGCAAACGTTTCGTCCCCTGTCTAGGTGACATCCTCAGTGCTTGGGAGCCTCCTGTGAAGCGCTTCTGTGCTGTTTCCTCCGGCATTTATAGCGGCCTGTCTCTGCCGCTTCCGGTTGTCAGTTCCAGCTGTCTGTTGTAGTGGCCGGTATTTTGGGTCCAGGTCGATGTGTTTGTTGATAGAGTCTGTGGATGAGTGCCATGCTTCTAGGAATTCCCTGGCGTTCTCTGTTTGGCTTGCCCTATAATGGTAGTGTTGTCCCAGTCGAATTCATGTTGCTTGTCATCTGTGTGTGGGGCTACTAAGGATAGCTGGTCGTGTCGTTTCGTGGCTAGTTGGTGTTCATGGATACGGATCGTTAGCTGTCTTCCTGTTTGTCCTATGTCGTGTTTTGTGCAGTCATTGCATGGGATTTTGTACACTACATTGGTTTTGCTCATGTTGGGTATCGGGTCCTTCATTCTGGTGAGTTGTTGTCTGAGAGTGGCTGTTGGTTTGTGTGCTGTTATGAGTCCTAGTGGTCGCAGTAGTCTGGCTGTCAGTTCGGAAATGCTCCTGATATGGCTAGTCCTTTGGGTTGCGGCATGTCCTCGTTCCGTTGTCTTTCTCTTAGGCATCTGTTGATGAAATTGCGAGGGTATCTGTTTTTGGCGAATACCTTGTAGAGGTGTTCCTCTTCCTCTTTTTGCAGTTCTGGTGTGCTGCAGTGTGTTGTGGCCCTTTTAAATAGTGTCTTGATGCAACTTTGTTTGTGTGTGTTGGGGTGGTTGCTTTCATAGTTTAGGACTTGGTCCTAAACCAATGTAGTGTACAAAATCCCATGCAAGGACTGCACAAAACACTACATAGGACAAACAAGAAGACAGCTAACAATCCGTATCCACGAACACCAAATAGCCACGAAATGACACGACCAGGTATCCTTAGTAGCCACACACATGGATGACAAGCAACATGAATTCGACTGGGACAACACTACCAATATAGGGCAAGCCAAACAGAACAGCCAGGGAATTCCTACAGGCATGCCACTCATCCACAGACTCTATCAACAAACACATCGACCTGGACCCAATATACCGGCCACTACAGCAGACAGCTGGAACTGACAACCGGAAGCGGCAGAGACAGGCCACTATAAATGCCAGAGGAAACATCACAGAAGCGCTTCACAGGAGGTTCCCAAGCACTGAGGATGTCACCTAGATAGGTGAGGACCCATGGTGTTCGAGGTGAGCTGCTGGGATGGATTGAGGATTGGCTATCTAACAGAAGGCAGAGAGTTGGGATAAAAGGTTCTTTTTCAGAATGGCTGCCGGTGACGAGCGGTGTCCCGCAGGGTTTGGTGCTGGGGCCACAGCTGTTCGCATTATATATTAATGATTTGGATGAGGGAACCGGGGGCATTCTAGCGAAGTTTGCCGATGATACGAAGTTAGGTGGACAGGCAGGTAGTACTGAGGAAGTGGGGAGGCTACAGAAGGATCTAGACAGGTTGGGAGAGTGGTCCAGGAAATGGCTGATGGAATTTAACGTGAGCAAGTGCGAGGTCTTGCACTTTGGCAAAAAGAATAAAAGCATGGACAACTTTCTAAATGGTGAGAAAATTAATAAAGCCAAAGCACAAAGGGATCTGGGAGTGGTAGTCGAGGATTCTCTAAAGGTAAACATGCAGGTTGAGTCTGTGATTAAGAAAGCGAATGCAATGTTGTCTCTTATCTCAAGAGGGTTGGAATATAAAAGCAGAGATGTACTACTAAGACTTTATAAAGCTCTGGTTAGGCCCCATTTGGAGTACTGTGTCCAGTTTTGGTCCCCACACCTCAGGAAGGACATACTGGCACTGGAACGTGTCCAGCGGAGATTCACACGGATGATCCCTGGAATGACAGGTCTAGAATATGAGGAACGGCTGAGGATACTGGGATTGTATTCGTTGGAGTTTAGAAGATTAAGGGGAGATCTAATAGAGACGTACAAAATAATACATGGCTTTGAAAAGGTGGATGCTAGGAAATTGTTTCCGTTAGGCGAGGAGACTAGGACCCGTGGACACAGCCTTAGAATTAGAGGGGGTCATTTCAGAACAGAAATGCGGAGACATTTCTTCAGCCAGAGAGTGGTGGGCCTGTGGAATTCATTGCCACGGAGTGCAGTGGAAGCCGGGACGCTAAATGTCTTCAAGGCCGAGATTGATAGGTTCTTGTTGTCTAGAGGAATTAAGGGCTACGGGGAGAATGCTGGCAAGTGGAGCTGAAATGCGCATCAGCCATGATTGCATGGCGGAGTGGACTCGATGGGCCGAATGGCCTTACTTCCACTCCTATGTCTTATGGTCTTATAGGGGGTGACACGTTTGCAAGACAGGTTCTCTAGTTTGTTCTGCAATGGTAATTCTTCATTAAGGATAGATTTATGGTCTCTATCTCTGGAAAAAGCGAGAAACTTCAGGTCTCTGGCACTGTTGCTCAGAAGGGAAGTGAGGGAAATAGAAAAGCGCTAGTGGTAGGGGACTGTTTAGTTAGACGGATTAACAGGAGATTTTGTGGTCAGGAACTGGACTCCCGGAAGGTGTGTTGCCTTCAAACATACACAACCAAAGTTGATGTAGAATTGAACAGATATAAAATATTAATTCTCTGCCTGTGTAATAATTTCTGAATAGCTGATTAAATGAAAACGAGTTGCTCTGCAATATATAATTCACTGTCTTGTAGTTGATTTGTAAAATGTGGTTTGACATTCTAGGCTGGATTTTATTGTCCCTCGTTGGTATATTTGAAGGCATCTTAAAATGAAGGAGGGAACCTTCCTACTGCGTTGCATCCCAGCATTGACCTGTCTCCCACCTTGTTAGGTAGGGAGGTGCCAAACAGATTGTCTGCACTTAAGCCTTCTCAGGCTTTTAAGTGGACAATTAATGCCCCCTATCTATATGTTAACTCACCCAGCTGGCCAGTTTGTTCTTGACCAGATTTGGATCTTTAAGTCCGTGTCCCATCATCACTGCCTTGCAGGTCCCAGCAGTGGTCAAGGTCAGTTCTTGAGCTACTGAGACTACAGAACCGCTGGCAAACCATAAAGGAATGGAAATACCACTTTAAAGTGATTTAGTTCCACTCCCAGTATAACGTTACTTTGGAGCAGCCGGGTTTTGGCTGGTAGATCAATGGCCAATCTTTTGGTCAGAAATGCAGGGAATGCAGCAAGCCATAAAATCCAGTCTGTTGGGTAAGAACATATGAACTAGGAATAGGTCATTTGGCCTCGAGCCTATTCTGCCATTCAGTAAGATAATGGCTGATCTTTTCATGGTCTCAGCTCCACTTACCCCCTACCTCACCATCACCCTTAATTCCTTTACTGTTCAAAAAAATTCTATCTTCGCTTTAAAAGCATTTACTGAGTTAACCTCAACTACTCACCATGGGCGGCATGGTGGCACAGTGGTTAGCACTGGTTCAACCCTGCCTCAGGCAACTGTCTGTGTGGAGTTTGCACATTCTCGTCGTGTCTGCATGGGTTTCCTCCAGGTACTCCGGTTTCCTCCCACGGTCCAAAAATGTGCAGGTTAGGTGAATTGCTCATGCTAAATTAAGTGGTGTTAGGTGAAGGGGTAAATGTAGGGGAATGGGTCTGGGTGGGTTGCACTTCGGAGGGTCACTGTGGACTTGTTGGTCCTGTTTCCATACTGTCAGTAATCTAATCTAATCTACTTCACTGGGCTGGGAATTCCATAGATTCTCAATCCTCTGGGTGAAGAAGTTCCTCCTCAATTCAGTCCTAAATTTGCTCCGTCTAATTTTGAGGCTATACCCTTCTCTCCTAGTTTCACCTGCCAGTGGAAACGTTGTCTCTACTTCTATCCTATTTATTCCCTTCATAATTTTATATCTTTTTTTATAAGATCTCCCCTCATTCTTCTAAATTCCAATGAATGTAATCCCAGTCTATTCAGTCTCTCCTCATAAGCCAGCCCCCCAACTCTGAAATCAACCTAGTGAACCGCCTCTGCACCCCCTCTAGTGCCAGTACATCCTTTCTCAAGCAAGGAGACCAAAATTGCACACACTACTTCAGGTGTGGCCTCATCAGCACCCAATACAGCTGCAACATAACCTCTCTGCTTTTAAACGCAATGAAGGACAGTTCCATTTGCCACCTTGTTGTAACTGCAGATCAACACTCTCTGTGATTCGTGCCCAAGGACACCCTAGGTCCTTCTGCACAACAGTATGTTGCAATTTTTCACCTTTCAAATAATATGTCTTTTTACTGTTATTCCTTCCAAAATGGATGATTTCATATGTATTAGCAATATACTCATCTGCTAGCCCACTCAGTTAAACTATTCATTTCCCTTTTGTGGAAAGTTTCACAGTCCTCTGCACACTTTGCTCTGCCACTAATCTTAGTGTGTCATCCACAAACTTTGACACGCTACACATGATTCCCAACTCCAAATCATCTATGTAAATTGTGAATAATTGTGGTCCCAACACTAATCTCTGAGGCACACCACTAGTCACTGTCAACTAGAAAAGCACTCATCTATCCCCCACTCTGCTTCCTGTTAGTTAACCAATCCTCTATCCATGCAAATACATTGCCCATAATGCCATGCATCTTTATCTTGTGCAGCAGGCGTTTTTGCAGCACCTTGTTGAATGCCTTTTGGAATTCTAGACACACCACATCTATTGGGACCCTGAAGTCCACCGTGCTTGTAATATCTTCATGGATTTCCAGTAGATTAGTTAAGCATGACCCTGCCCTTCATGAACCTATGCTTTATGCCCAATGGGACAATTTCCAACTAGATGCCTTGCTATTTCTTGATAATAGATGCAAGCATTTTCCCCACTACAGAAGTTAAGCTTCTTTTGTCTTCCTCCTTTTTTAAACAATGGCGTCACATTGGCTGTTTTCCAGAATTCAGTGAAAAGTATACGGTATAGTAAATGTCTGGAAAATCATTGGTCTGTTTCTCAATAAATATTTTGTGAATGAAAATTTATTATGTTGCATATCAATGACTTGTAGGAGCAATTCATAGTATGCTTTATATGATCTATTTTGGATTTTTGACTTAAATTACCGCTTTTTTTTGTTATCTTACTATTAATTTGTATAATTTCTCACAGCCACTGCACGAGCTGAAAATGGACATTTCTTTCATATGGCTCAGGGGACCAATCAACAGCAGCATAGAGTCCTGCAGCAGATACAACAGGGAGACTTGAAGCAACATCAACTCCAACAGTTGCAGCAGCAACAGATAGTTAACTGTCAGACCCAAAAGGTAGTGTCAAGCACTCACTCACTTCATTTTAAAGAAAATTATTAAAAGCTTGCTTAATGATTTGCCAATCCATTTCACAAGTAATTTTCAGGTTACAGCATATTAGAATGGCAAACTGCAGAACAGTGGGACATGGATTCAATAACAAATCTAGTCATCGTAGGAACAAATAAATAACAACTCGAGCAGGCCACTTAGCTCCTTGAGACTGCTCCAGTATTCAACTCGATCATGGCTGATTTTCTATGCCATTCACCACCATTGAACAATCCCATATTCCTTAATTTAATTCTTCGGTATCTCCATCATTATCATACTGTAAGATTGAGTTTGCATAACTTTTTTGGCCAATGAATTTGCAAGGCTCTCCATCCTCTGAAGAAATATCATTTCATCTTGGCCTTACATGGCAAACTGCTTATCCTGAGACATTGTCTCTCATTTTAGACCCCTAACATTTCTTCCCCACTCTCCTGTCTCTTCTTTTTTCCCTTCTTTCTTTTTAGCTATCTCCCCTCCCATCTCCTCACACATGCATAGAAACATATGTGCACATATAGGCAAAATCCATAAAAATCATGGAAATACATTTTGAATCATTGGAGCACAAGCACTGACCCTGAACCCTTCCAATCCAAACATGTGAATGTTTTTTAGATTAGATTAGATTTCCAACAGTGTGGAAACAGGCCCTTCGGCCGAACGAGTCCACACTGACCCTCTGAATAGTAGCCCACTCGGTCCCATTTCCCTCTGACTAATGCACCTAACACAACGGGCAATTTAGCATGGCCATTCACCTGGCCTGCACATCTTTGAACAGTGGGAGGAAACCGGAGTACCCAGAGGACATCCACACAGACACTGGGAGAATGTGCAAACTCCACACAGGCAGTCGCCAGAGGCCAGAATCGAATCTGGGACCCTGGTGCTGTGAGGCAGCAGTGCTAATCACTGAGTCACTGTGCTACCCCTTTTAGTTCTACAGTTTTGTCTATTTTAATCAATCCCTAATCTATGGCAGTACCTGCAATCTGATGTTCACCAGTTTTGTTCACTAACCTCCTTATTTTATCAAAAGCCTTCTGAAAATTCAAAGGGACCTCATCCACTCGTTCTCCGACATCTATTCTGTTCATTACATCCTCAAATTTAAACATGCTTTTCATGTCATAAATCCATGTTTACTCTGGTCACTCTGTTAATTTGTAATTGTCATTAGCATTTTCCCTGTGATTGATATCAGGCCTTGAGTTCTGTAGTTCCCTATATCCTTTCTCCCTCCTTTCTTAAATATTAGGATTACATTTGATACTTTCCAATCTACTAGAACCATACCGAAATTATACTTTTTTTTACAAGGTAACAATGCACCCACTCCTTCCAACACTGAGATGCTCATCATTACATCCAGGTAGAGTTGCATACATTTTTTTTCAGAACTACTAATACCAATTTCTTTCAGTTTCTTGATCTCAATCATCTCTTGGTACTGTCATAATTTTGAGAGGGTTTATTTTGTGAAGACAGACACAAAGTATTAGTTTAGTTTCTCTGCCACTACTTCATTTTTTTTTATTATTATTATTATTTATTTCCATATTTGTACTCTACATAATTAATTCTCCCATTCTCTGCCTGTAGTGGACCCACATTTGTCTTGGCTAATCTTTTGCTTTTTTTTTAAATAACTTTTTGTTTCTTGCAAGTTTACATTTCTAACCTATTTTCCCTTTTTTACTACCTTAATCTTCTGATGCTACATTCTAGAATGCTCCTGACCATCAGGCTTCTTACTTTTATTGGCAATGTCATGAGTTTCTTCCTTTGATCTAATACAACATTTAACTTTTCTTGTTACCAATGGTTTAATCATTTTTCATGTTGGGTTTTGTGCCTTGATATGGTGCAAATGTGCTCATATTTGCATTAGTAAACTATGCACTGATTTTTTTAAAGGCCAGTCATTGCCTGTCTGCTGACATACCCTTTTCAAAGTTAAAAATCTCACAACACCAGGTCATAGTCCAACAGGTTTATTTGGAAGCACTAGCTTTTGGAGCACTGCTCCATCAGGTGGTTGTAGAGTATAAGATCATGAGACACAGAATTTATAGCAAAATTTTAAGTGTGATGTAACTGGAATTGTGTATTGAAAAAGACCTGCATTGTTTGTTAAGTCTCCCATCTTTTGAAATGACCATGTTGGTTTCAGTTTTTTCATGAGTAAATCGCAAAACCTTTTAAAAAGTTACATTCTCAAGTGAACTTTAACAATTGGTGTCATCGAATTTTGAGAAGATTTGTAGTTCAGGTTGAGGTTATGGATGTAGGTTTGATCACTGAGCTATAAGATTCATTTTCAGACGTTTCATCACCATACTTGATAACCCCTTCAGTGAGGCTCCGGATGAAGCATTGTTGATGATTCCTACTTTCTATTTTTGGTTTGGGTTTCTTTGGGTTGGTGATGTCATTTCCTGTTCTTTTTCTTAGGGAGTTGTAAATTGGGTCCAAGTCAATGTGTTAGTTGATAGAGTTCTGGTTGGAATGCCATGCTTCTAGGAATTCTCGTGAGTGTCTCTGTTAGACTTGTCCTAGGGTGGATGTGTTGTCCCAGTCGAAGTGGTGTCCTTCCTCATCTGTATGTAAGGATATTAGTGAGAGTTGCAACCGGAACTCTATCAACAAACACATTGACTTGGACCCGATTTACCACCCCCTGAGAAAAAGAACAGGAAATGGCATCACCATAGGAAATAAAATCACCAACCCAAAGACACCCAAAAATATACAGTAGCGCCTCGACATACGAACGACCCCATTCACGAACAAATCGGTTTACGAACAGGATTGTACGTAAAGTTTTGCTTCAACGTACATACGAAATTCAAGATACGAACGCAAAAAGCCCATATGCGACCATGTAGTTTCATTGTTCTGCTTTGCTATGTACGCTTTGAACACAAAAGCAGTGAACATTTTAAATGACAATGTGATGTCCCATTTTCGGAAAATTCTGCAACAAAGAAAAAAAACAAGTTTCTCTGGATTGTTTTCTTGTGGCATCACCAACCTCCAAGAGACAAAAAAGAGAAAAGACACCGGAAATATCCGAACAATGGGAAAAATTGATTCAATTCGCGAACTTTTTGGTTCGCGAACCGGGTCCCGGAACAGATTAAGTTCATAAATCGAGGCGCTACTGTACATAGAAAGCAGGGATCATCAGCAATGCTTTGTTCAGAGGCTCACTGAAGATATTACATGGTATGGTGACAAAACATCTGAAAATGAACCTTCCAGCTCAGCAAGCAAACCTACATCCACAATTGGTGTCATGTTGGCTCAGAAACACTTCCCAGAAATGTTTCCTGCCCCTCGATGTTTCTTAGTCCCATCCAACCTTATTTTATAGAATCCCTATGGTGTGGAAGCAGGCCATTTGGTTCATACTGACTTTCTGAAGAGCATCCCATCCAAACCCACCCCCCCAGACCCCATAAACCAACATCCCCCATGGCTAACCTCCACAACCTTTGACTGTGGGGCAAAACCAAAGCACCTGGAGGAAACTCATGCAGACACAGGGAAATGTGCAAATTCTACACAGACATACATCTTAATCTTCCAATCTAGATCCTCCCTTGACCAATATTATGATTTCATTGTTTATTAACAGCACTACCCTGCCTTGTATTCCTTTGGTCTATCCTTCATAAATGTCAAAAAGCCCTGAAATTTCAGTTCTCAGCCTTAGTCACTCTACAGTCATTTTTAAAAAGTGAAAGTAGCTGTCGATGGTGGGAGGATTCAGTTTCTACTAAACATATGTTTTTGTGTTAATCTTTTTTTTTGGATAGTTTATTTGTCCCTCAAAGATTTTATTTTTGACAAGTTCACACCAAAATCCTGGATCTTCATAATGAAACCTTATTAAAACTGCAGGCAAAGAAATGGAACTTATGCTACGTATGTTTATTCTCTTAATGCATTGTAATACATCTTGCAATTAATTTTATGAATCTGTAGTAAGTACAGTTTAGAAGTGTTGAGCAACATAGAGTTTTAAAGCACATAAACAGACCCTTCAGTCCATTTGGCCCCACCAACTAGTTAATCTTGTTCCATTTGTCAGCATTTGATCTACTTCCCTCCAAACCCTTCCTTTTCATATACCTATCCAGGTGCCTTTTAAATGTTGTAACTGTGCCAGCCTCTCCACCATTTCTTCTGGCAGTGTATTCCATACATGCATCACCCTCTGCATGAAGAAGTTGCCTCTCTGAACTCTTCTAAATCTTGCTTCTCTCATTTTAAACCTATGATCTCTAGTTTTGGACTCCCCTACCCTGGAAACAATTCTTGGCTGTTGACCTACTCCATGCCCCTCGTGACTTTAAGGTTCAGTTTACTTCATAATACTTTGAGGGTTTTGTTTTTAAAGTTTACCTTTAGAGAAGTCTATTAACTCATGATAATGGGAGAGTATTAACTTTCGCTAGCCTGTGAATAAATAAATATCAAACTTCAAGCAGAACATTGCTAGTGTACTTCAAAGTCTCCAAGCATGGGTGGTTTGATACTGCTATCAAGATTTAATAATATGCATGCTACCCAAGACCAAGTTTATTTTCTCCGCTGGTGGAAAACATTGCACATTGTATTTTTAAGTTTTGCTTCAGCAAAGACATCTCAAGAAATGCCGGTCAAGTGAATTAAAATGTCAAAAATGTAATTGTTTTTATTCAGTATTACTACTTTTTATGCCTTATATAAATTTTAAAATTTACTTAAGCCTAAGCATGTTGTTGTTATATTTATGATGCAAATAAAAGTAGTAATGAGACTTCTTGCTCTATATCTAAGTTATTTTCATTCCTTTGTCAGTATCCACAGGCTTTGCAGCCATCAGCACAGCAATTACAACAGCAACAATTAATGATGCAACCAATGTATTATCAACAGCAGCAAATGCTTCCCTATTCAGCTGTGGTAAGAGACTTTATTTATATATAGGGGAGGGATGTATGTGGCAAAGTGAGAGACAGATACTCATCCAATTGGATTATTCAATTTAAGCTGAGTAATTGTGATACTTTTATCTGCATTTTAAAGCTAACAGAGCATACTTTAGAAATATTGTCAGAGCCCTTGTGACTGTGTCTTTCAAATCCATGAACCAAAAACAATGAGACTGTTAAAGGTTGTAAGATCATTAATGATCAGAAAAGCTACTTAATCTAAAATATCTCATTAATTGAAATAACTAGGGGTCACAATTTCAAAATTCAAAGGAGCTTTAAGTGTAAGATTATGAGAAACGTCTTTGCTCAGATTTGTTATGATATGGATGCCCTGCCTGGGGACTGATGGTTTTGAAAGTGAGCTGGATATATATTTGGAAATGGTGAAGTTAGAGGGGTACAGAAATAGGACTGGAGAATGGGACAAGCTGGATAGCTCTTTTGGGGAGCCTGTACAGACATGTTGGGTCAAGTGGCCAGCTTCTGTATTGTAAAGTTATATGTACCTCAAAGTATACTAAATACCTTGGAATTTGGCATCAGGTTTTCTTTTTCCCCTCCAAGACCATTTGGAAATCCACTCCATATATTTACAACTGTCTCATTTGTCCTAAATTTGACTTTTATTGGTTTGATTATGTGCCTTTACTGCCATCTTCCAAATTTAAATTTTCTCCTAAATTACCTTTTTATACGCTCATCCTCATATATTCAAATCTCTACTATTTTCCCTTTTTAATTTGATGTGAGGCTCAATCTGTTTGTTCACTCAATCAATTGAACTTTTGTTCTTCGTGCATAAATTTATATAAAGAGTAGGCTATTTAACCCTTTTGCTGAAGAATGTGTTGCTGGTCAGGCAGCATCCAAGGAGCAGGAGAATCGACATTTTGGGCATAAGCCCTCCTTCAGGAAATCAATCCTGTGAAATTTAACCCTTTGTGCCTGCACAGCTGGTAAATAAGATAATGGCTGATCTGATTTCAAGTTAATTCTACATTTCTATATATTCTTCATAATCTTCTGTCCCTCCAGTAATCAAGAATCTACATAGATGTGCACCTCTGCCTTAAAAAGATTTAAAGATTCTGTATCCAGTGCCATTTGAGGCAGAGAATTCCAAATATTCTGAACACTCCATTTGTTTCCCCACATGTCTGTGTTGACAATGGTTTTGTGGTCATCGTTAGACTGTTAATTCCATTTTTATTCAATTCAAATACCACCATCTTCCATGGCAGGATACGAACCCAGGTCCCCAGGATATTACCGGACTTCTGGATTAATAGTCTAACGATAATATCATTGGATATAGTCTCCCTAACTTTCCCATATTATACTCCATTTGCCAGATTTTTGCCAACTCACTTAACCTTGCCATATTCCTTTTTTTAGGCTGCTTATTTCCCCTTTCAATCTACTTTACTTCACATCTTTGTTATTTGCAAATTTAGCAACCATTCCTTCAGTCCTTTCATTCAAATCATTTATATAAATTGTTGAGTTGAGACCCCAGCACCCAGCCCTTGTGCCATACCACCTGTAACATCTTGCATCCTAAAGAAGACCCAATTATTCCCACTTTCTGCATCTTGTTAGCCAGTCAATCCTCTATCTAAGCCAATATTTTACACTTTAACACCATTTTTGTTTTATTTTTCGCAATAACCTTTTGATGTGGCACCTTATCAAATACCTTCCTCAAATCCAAATGCAAAATTATGATATCTGCTAGTTCCCCTTTATCCACAATAGAAGTTATTTTTTCAAAGAGCTCTTCTAAATTTGTTAAACACTTCTTTTTTTCCTTTGCTTTTGGCTTCCCTCCCTTTTTGAGGAGTTTACGTTGGCTAATTTCCAGTCTAAAGGAACCTTCCTTGAATCTAATGGGTTTTGGTAAATTATCTCTGATTCTAATTGGATATAATATTCCGGTATTGTAGTTTGACTTGAACACAGCAAAATTTGATCACTCCCTTCTGAATTCTGTCATGTTATTTTAGTTTTATACATCAACTTCAGAATAAAGCAAAATGCTGCAGATGATAAATTGAAACCAATTCATGCTGGAAACACACTGGTCAGATAGCATACGTGGATGGAAAAAGAATTGATGTTTGAGGTTGAAACCCTTTGGGAGAGTTCATCAACCTGAACATTAACTTTGTTTCTCTGTCCACAAGTTCTGCCTCAACTGAGTGTTTCCAGAATTTTCTACTTTTCATTCTGTTGGCTTTATTGAATTGTGCACTGCATTGGTTGTTAACATTTAATCATTATTTTTTAAGTTTTCTGTGTCTCTTCTCACCTTTGTCTTAAGCTATTTGAAACCTTAATTTTGCCTTCCTTTATCCAAAATTTTACACTGTTCTGCATTAAATTTAATCTGTGATTATTCTTTTCATCTGTCTTTCATTTTAACAAGACTGAGATAGATTAATTTTTACATTTGAAAAGAAAAGGGTTGAGCAGTGAAATGGTATTGAAGTAGATGATCTCTTTGCACCCATAGATGATCTCTTTGCAGGCATAGAGCAGGCTGGAACGGCTGAATGGACAACTGCTATTTTGTGTGTTTATAATCTCTAATTTCCAATATGTTATCTCCAATTCCATTTATCTTCAACTCCAATCTCCAGTCTAGTTTGACATTGGCAAAATAACCAATCTGCCCTTTCTCTGACATATTCTGTTTTGGTTTTTCAAATATTTTTTCAAATTCTCAAATATAGTCTAGCTGTTACTATTACTCATCATTTTTTTAAAAAATGTGGTTTGACTGAGATCTAGTGATCTGAGGTGGGGACTTTCTCTTTCTCATGATTAGTTTGAATCTGACACCACATCAGGGGATTTCAAAGTCCTAACAATGTTGATGTCCCTAAACAAAGAAAAAGCCAATTACGTTGTTTTCCGCCTTGCAGTCTGTGGGAATACAAAAACCATTAGGTCTTTTCAATTTTTACTTTTACAGCTACTGCAATAAACTGCAAAGTACTTGTATAGGATTAAGGTAGAAGTTAAAATATAATAACTTGTAACATATGTACATTAAAAATGCTGATATTTTTGTACAAAAACTGACATTTTAAAAAATGCCTCTATAAAGAGTAATTTTACATTGAGGTTACTTGATGATATTATTCAACTTAGTATATCACTTTAAAATACTGTTATATCACCCAACAAGATGTAATGTTTTTGAGGGTTTTTCCAGAAAAACAAAGAATGGAAATTCTTGTTGGTTCAATGATTTCTTATGGATTACAGACTAGAAGGTATCAATAGGGTGCCCTTGAGAGAAACATAGAATCAATGCAAGCAATTGTGCTGACAATTGATTTATGAAAGTAAATTCAAATTCATTAGGTTATCATTGACAAACATTGACAATATAGATTGTTCTAGTTTGGAAAGCAATTGAAAACTAAGCTGAATGAAAACGTGTACTGCAAGGAGCCTGAGCTGAGTGGGTATAGTGACTTTTCCTTCAAGGGGAATTGGTCGCAGAGTGATATTGACACTGGACTAATGGTAATGTTACACGGTAATGTTTTGGATTATGACATAAGATCAAATCCCACATTGGCAAATGGTGAAATTTTGAATTCAATAAAAATCTGGAATAAAATGCCAGCCCAATGACAACGATGAAACGTTTTCAAAAAAAAATCCAACTAGTTCACTAGTTTTCTTTAGGGAAGTACATTAACTGGCTTTACCTGGTCTGGCCTACTCATGACTCCAAATCCATAGCAAGACGTTTAACTCTTAACTGCACACTTGCATCCCATGAACAATATTAAAGAAAACTTAATCACTATAAAACTACCAGTCTAAACCATTGCTGTCTTTGCACCTTTCACTACTCTTGTCATAGAGTCGTAGAGATGTACAACACAGAAACAGACCCTTCGGTCCAACTCGTTCACACATGTACCACACGCTGCACGAAAGTTGCTCCTTTCGGTCTTTTTTATATCTTTCCCCTCTCACCTTAAACCTATACCCTGTAGTTCTGGTTTCCCCCACCCCAGGAAAAAGACCTTGTCTATTTACCCTATCCATGCCCCTCATGATTTTATAAACCTCTATAAGGTCACCCCTCAGCCTTTGACACTCCAGGGAAAACTGCCCTAGCCTATTCAACCTCTCCCTTTAGCTCAAATCTTGCAACCCTGGCAACACCCTTAAATCTTTTCTGAACCCTTGCAAGTTTCACAAAATTCTTCTGATAGGAAGCAGACCAGAATTGCATGCAATATTCCAAAAGTGGCCTAACGTAGCAGCAACATAGCCTCCCAACTCCTGTACTCAATACTCTGACCAATAAAGGAAAGTATACTAACCGCTGCCTTTACAATCCTATCTACCTGTAACTCTACTTTCAAGGAGCTATGAACCTGTACTCCAAGATATTTTTGTTCAGCAGCACTCCTGAGGATCTTACCATTGTCAGCTGGAACTGACAACTGGAAGCGGCAGGTACAAATCACTATAAATACCAGAGGAAAGATCACAGAAGCGCTTCACAGGAGGCTCCCAAGCACTGAGGATGTCACCTAGATAGGGGATGAAACGTCTGCAATACAAATTCCCAGCTCGGCGAACAGAACCACAACAACGAGCACCCGAGTTACAAATCTTCTCCCAAACTTTGAGGTGTCTTAAGTCCAGTGAAGATTTGCTTTCCCAAAATGCAAGACCTTGCACTTATCTAAATTAAACTCCACCTGCCACTCCTCAGCCCATTGGGCCATCTGCTCAAGATCCTTTTGTACTCAGAGGTAGCCTTCTTAGCTGCCCATTGCACCTCCAATTTTGGTGTCATCTGCAAACTTACTAACTATACCTCTTAAGCTCGCATCCAATTATTTATATAAATGATGAAAAGTAGTGGACTCAGCACTGATCCTTGTGGCACTTCACTGGTCACAGGCCTCCAGTCTGTGTGTTCGCACTTTTTTTTGTTACCTCTAACATGCTCCACTATGACGAAGTCATCAGCCTTCACACTCTTAAAAATATGGAATCATTTTCCTAATATCTTGTTTTCAAAACCTGTTTCTCTAACCAAGACTTCAGTCACCTTTCTGACATTTGTAATTTCTATTCCACCTGTTTTCCCCAACCTTTCAGTGGAGCTTATGGTATCATTGAACTGTAATTGACTTTATAAAATAAATAAGGTAAAATAGAGACTACTTATACTTTTTGACTATAATTACATTCAGCAAATGCCAACTTTTTTTGTTTTCTTCTCTTTATATCCAGCAGGTAGAACAACATGAACAGGCTTTTGTACAATCTCCAGTTGCTGTGCCACAGCATTCACAATTTCAGTGCTCACAACATGAATACCAAACTACTTCAATGGCATTTGTTTCTCCAACCTCACCAATATCCCATCAACCTGCTGGCCATTATAGGATCCAGAGTGATGTCTCGTATGGTTTGGCTTTTGTGGTCACTGGCAATAACTCTATGCAGCCTGTTGGAACAATGACAGTTGAATCTTCCAATAAATCAGTTAGGTGAGTATTCTAGAAATAAAATGAGAGTTGAGTGTCATCAGTGCATTAGTTTTGGATTATAACAGTCTAATATTTCTATGAAAATAAGAGTCTGTATGCACCAATTGTACATTGGGCAAGACACATCTGAAATGTTGTTTCTTATATTGTATAGAATTGTTTGTGGTTTACTTTATTGCAAAGGTACAAGTTGTGTTACCCCTGTAACACTTTGTTCTACCCGATCTATAGTTCAGAAACAGTAGTTCCTACTACCACCTGGAAAGGTGTCTGGAACGGTTTGCATGCAAACTGGTCCCACGCTGCAGCTGCCAGCACGTGTTGCTACTCTTGTCCCCTCTGTGGTAAGCAACAGGAGTTTGGATTTGTTAAAGGTTGGGTAGTGTCCACACTTCCCTTAAAACTGCAATGTAAATATTTCCCGTGGGAATTCCAAAGTTTAATGCTTGCATGTGGGTATTTAAGAATAAATATATTTATAATGGAAATTCCTGGTTGCATTCTCAGTGTTTGGAGAAATAAATACCATTGTGTCTAGCAAAACATAATTTGCTGCCAGCTGCTCATCCCAGATTTCAATCTATGATAGGATCACAATCTCAATGTGATTTTATTCGAGGCCTGTCTCCTTAGGCTGGATCCAATATGTTCTAGCTTTGTGCAGTGTTTCCACACAGCCTGAATAGTTTCATTTGTGGATAATGGGACTCTTAATTTCAGAATAATCATTTCATATTCCATGTTAAATAGTTAACTTTGCTTAAATATTTTAGTCAAAGATAATTTTGAATTGTTTTAACAGATGTACCTGAAAAGTATAATAAGCAATTCTCCATATTTGAAGTTCAGAATCTTTCTTAACTGAAAAGTCCTAACTCTATCTTCACAGTTTATTGAATTACCAGGTCTGTTTTACACACGGTACATTACTTAAATAATAGACAAACTGAATATAGAAAGTTACCCTTAAGTTTTCCTGGGTCTAAAAATATGGAATTTATGTTTATATTAATTAAAGGAGTGAATTGTTAGAACTGAAGAAGAATCTTATTTGACTCAAAATACTCACCAATTTTCTCTCACCAATTTCTGGTAGCTTCTGTTTCCATTTACGATTAGCAGTATTTTGCTTCTATCATAGTCCTTTTAATGCTGACACTTGGCACCAAGACTTTAAATAGGCACGTGCAGGAAGTGTTGACTCCAATTCTTGTGCCATGAATGAAATAGCCTTCAGAAAACCATGAGCTGATTTTTTTATACAAATGTCTACCTCTGACCTTCCCCTACAATCCTGAGAGCTATCTCCTATCAGTTTTACACGGCTTCCAACATGAATTATTTCAAGGCCAGACTTTTGCCATTTTGTTAGAGGATATGTTGTCTGAGAGAGCTGCTGACCAATTAGATGGCTAGCAGATGGCTAGTCCCAGAAACTCCATGCAGGAAAGATGGTCACGACTAAGTCAGCTAGTCCTGACAGACAGGAGCCCAGACTCTGATGTCAAGTATCACTTGATAGTCTGGCAGGCCCCAGGAAGGCATAATATGGTGCCTGGTTTGAAAGGCCGAGGAGAGTCAAAAGGGAATGGATTTTAGGTGTCAAATATCTGAAACCAACCCGTGTGGAGCTTGATTTGAGCCAAAGTCAGCTAAAGCTATGTAGCCTTCCCATGTGATGTAGGCCTGTCATAGATTAAATAACGAAGCAAATAAGTTTCAGTAGGACTGAGGCAGGCTGGTGCTTCTGCATCTCCTGTAGCATTTCAGACATGCTGAGGGCAGGTAGTTAGTAAATAAGAGAATGAACACCTGTATTTCCCACTCCGTCCCTGCCTCCAATTTGCCAATGGGGCAGCATGAAACCCAGCCTCCTGTTTGTTTTGTAGCAATTGTGCAACAATCCACATTTCATTACTAATAAGTATAAATGTCAAGGAAAAAAGGAGAGTAAAAGTACTATAATGTTTTGTATATAATTATTTAAGGGTGATCTTTTATTTAGAATGTGGCAGGGTTCTTTTCTAGTGTTAGTAATGTAAGTATTTCTAGATGAGAAAATGCCAATTTCCATCCAGTTTACCTTTTTGCCACCCAGGTAGTCTTATATTATCATCATGTGGTTGTTGACTAATCACAACAATTGCCAATAATTAATCTCTAACAGACCCAGACAATGAGTTGAGATGCTGATGGGAACTGTGGTTGCCAAATCACTGGTTACTTTCAAACATGCACATTTGCTTTTCTTCATGTCTGAAACTACTTCAAGTTATATCCTAAAACATTACTTCCTAATGAACCTTTCCATTGATTGGACACGAAGAAATAATGTTTCTCCAGGTTTGTTCAAATTTACCACTTTTTGGTTTCTACTAATTGAACAAGGTAAAGTAGCTTTTCATGATCTGTATTATCTAGTCCCTTTTAAGATCCCAAACTTAACATTTTTAAATGGAGTTTATATTTGCAAAAAAAAAGCTAATTTATGTTCTTGTCAGCTGTTTTGTTAATTTGTTATATTTATATATACAAATGTGTACATTGGTGTTTTGCTTAGGATGAAGAGTATTTCTTTCCACTTCACAGGCCAACTTCTTTAGAAATGGATGGTATTCTCAACTGTCCTCCACAGAATATCAGTAACCCTCCTGACATGTCTGGATGGAATCCATTTGGCGAGGACAACTTCTCAAATTTAACTGAGGAAGAGCTACTTGATAGGGAATTTGACCAGCTCAGATCATATATGAGTGGTAATGATCCATGCATGGTTACTTTTATTTGCTTTCCTTTCACCCATGATAAAAACATTGTGTGGACAAAATTTAGCTTAACCATAAAACAGAAAATGTTTGTATCTTTTTTAAATGTGCTTGAGGTGACTCATAAGTAATCCATTGGCAGAATTAACTTCATAGTCTTGGCACACCATACCTTGCTAACATGCACTAGTATATTTAATTGCAAAAGATACATCAACGACACTGAAGGGGATGCATTCCAATCAATTAATTTGACATTGACTCTCACACTCCAGTCAATAATAATACTATAAATATTTAAAAGGAAAACTTCAGCTGTATTGGCAGCAGTACAGTGAAAAATTGAGATGGATTTGTGAAGACTCAGTGTCCTAATTTTGCTGAACATTGACCAAATTGTGCAACCTAATTTAATTAATCTCTGCATCCTCTGCTTTTCTGTCATTGCTGAGTTGTAATTTCATCAGACATTAAAGTTCTTTTCTTGCCAGCCTTCAGAGAAATTGTGAACCAAATTCCAGCAAAACTGCTCATGCCAGTGATTGCTCCCACAAACTATGCCAAAATGAAGGATGAATCTACCAGAGTCCTTAAATTTCCAAGGATTAAGTCTTTTCAACCAAAGTGCACCTACTCGCTCACATTGCTGTCCAAAAGAGTAAACGGCCTTTTCACTTTGTCTTGCTAACTGTCACTCTTATCTCTCTCTCTTTCTCACTCAGCAGAGGTTTTGTTCAGTGTTTTTCTTGGAGGAGCAACAACGTTCTTAATTTTAAATGTTAAATTTATATTCAAATAAATTCTTCCTCTTGGCTATATGGTATCAGTATGATTTACGAAAGAGTTCAGTTAGAAAGTGCTGCTTTCCTTTTCTTTCTGTCATGAGCTTTCAATGTTGTTGTCTGTTTTGATATCTCTTGCTTTTGGTTTGAATGTAGATTAAATTCTGGCTCTTTTAATTCATCTCCAGCTGCTGTTAACTTTTTTTTCCCAATCTGAGCCAATTTGACTCTTTGGATCCAACTCTAACTGAAACTGTAACTTGCATAAAACGATTACAGGCAATCATTGAGTTTTGCAAAGTACTAGGTTTCCCTTTGCAATTTTAATTTCAACAAATTCCCATTTCTAACATTACTGAAGATGGCATCATCTTAACCTCCAGTAAAATCACTTTCTTTATCAGTGATAGGGAAATTTGAAAGTTTTCCCACAACGATGATACTTGAAATTAAACCACATTTTAAATTAACTGGCATTAAATAATCTCCGTTAACACCCCTAATTGATTGATTGATTGAGTTAATGTTAACAAAATAACCACTCTTCACATTACCATTGTCCTTGAAACAACTCTAAACAGCAACCTTCACCACCTCGCCCCATCCACCCATCCGGCTCCCTGAGGAAATTTGTCCCACTTACATTAAGATGTAACTCCTTTCTCTTATGACTCGTGGTTGTCACCCATTCTCTCTCTGCCTCTAATCTGCAGTGTGACATTATTCTTCTCTGTTTACAATTTACAACATCTCCAAATTTTATTTCATCTTTAAATTTTGAAATTGTACTAAGTACACCAAACTTTAGGCCATTAGAATATATCAAGAGAAACCATGGTGTAAACTTTTGCTATGCTTTCCCACTAAAACATTCTCCAGTTTGATCAATCTTCTTCTTAATTATTTCCTATCACTTAGCCAACAAATATCCGTACAGTTCATTTAATGTCATGGATTTCAAATATGCTGGAAAGCCTTCCAAATTTTATATTTTAAGCGTAGATGGAACATTATGGCTTGTACTATGTACTTTCCATCTGTACTTCCTTCAACATTTTCGGGTACATCCTGTTTAGATGTGATAGCTTATCAGCTTTAAGGACACAGCCTTTCTGATACTTCCTTTTCCTTTTTTAGTCCATGTAATATCTCAACTATCTCATCTTTCACTATGATCTTGGTAGAAACTGTCTTGACAAAGACGAGTGCATTCTTTCATACCTCTGCAGTTTGCTTCTTTATATCGCTCCCAATAGTTGTTGACTACTTGTGTTTTATATCTTACGATTTCTTGTAATACTATCTGCCTCACCCAATTTCTGTGTAACGTGTTTCCCCTTTGAATCCTGCATTCTGGTTTCCATGCAAGGGATTAAATGTTTATAAGTAGGACCCTAGAAGGTGCATTTGGTCACTGGGAGCTTGCTGTACATTTCTATAAATCTTTAAAGGCAGCAAGATGAGTACATAAGGTAGATTACATGTGAGATACTCACCTTTATTAGTCAAGACATTAAGTAAAAGAGCAAGGAACTTGTGCTGGTGTGTATGTAACTTGAGTTAGGTACAGCTGGAGTACTGAGTGCATTTCTGGTTGCCACACTGTAGGAAGGATGTGATGGCACTGAAAGCATGCAGAGGAGATTCACCGGGGCATTACTTGAGTTGGAGTGATTCAGCTAGGAAGAGAGACTAGGGATGTTTTCCTTCGAGTGGAAAAGGCTGAGCTGGGACCTGATTGAGATGTATCAAGTTTTGATAGGGATAGATAGTTCTAACGTACGGAGCAGGCGTTTTAGAGGGAATTTGAAGGTGGCAAGTGTCTGGAATTCACTGCCTAAAAGGGTGTTAGAGGCAGGAAACCTCAAGGTTTAAGTAGTGCATAAATGAGCACTGAAACACCATTATGACATAAAGCTATAGGCCAAGTGATGAAAAATGGCATGAGATTAAAAAGATGCTTGATAATTGGCATGGACACATTGGGGCAAAAGGTCATTTTCTGTGCTGATTTACAATAAAAAAGCACTCAACCCTCTTGCCAAATGAGTTTAAATTTCTGTGAGCCCACCTGACTTAGCTTGGTACCTGACCCCTTCACACCCTTTCCTCAGAACCCATATTCCTAGCTGCACATTCATCTGTCCTATTCTTTTTTTTCAAATTTAATAACATCTGAAGAGTACTACCTTTTGCTTATTCTCTTTCCCAGCTTCCTAAAATCTCCCAGTAGCAGCAGCTTATCCCATTTTTTTCTATACTTATCTTTGGTACCTGTATGGACCAAGGCCACTGGTTGTTCTTTTTTGCACGCACCCAACCCCCACCCAATCCCTTCCACACAAGTCTTTCAACCACATTGCATCCTTATCCCTTGTACCAGATGTAAAAATATCTATTTACTCCCCTATTAAATCTCTGTCACTATAACTTTCTCTCATAGCTTTCCTCTTCTGCACTCTCACCTACTCCTCTGTAAAGTTGAATCATCCTGGGTGCCATTGACCAAGCTACCCTAAAGCTTAGGGTTTTCTGACTGGTGACAGAGGACAGCAGTAATTGTCAACTAGAAATCTCCTGAAAGGAGGTGATGTAATCATTTAAAATTTTGTACCCCTGGCTCTGCAGCTGGATGCCTGGGATTCATGGTCTGTTCATAGCTGCAACTTCACTGGAAGCCTGTGTTGAGGTGCTCAACCAAGTCACCAAAGAGGTCATGAGGTGGCTGTTCCAGTTTGTTCCCTTCTGTTTCAGTCCAATTACAATTGTTGCTTGGCCCGCTCCTGTCTTGAACTCCATGCTCGTGGAAATAGGAGCTACCCACTAGTGCTACTCATATGTATGGTTTCATGATTAAGCTGGACTATTGTTGCAATTTGCATTCTAAGTGTTTCTAAATTGCTTTATGTATTACAATCCTTCTGATTTAAAAAGGGCAACGGAAGTTGTAAAATAATTTTAGATAGCAACATCTGTATTTTTCTCAGATTGCTGACAGTCTATTGAAGATTTACTATTTCTGGTCCTAAAACCTTTACAATTCACCCAAGTAGTAAATTCATCAAGCAGCTATTGACATAGTACAAATGTAGATCTATTTAACTTTTAGATAAATGCTAACTCAAATAATGGATTCGGTGCCAACTAATTAATGCCATACATCATGTAATACAAAATTTAAAAAATAATGAAAAATCTTGTGCAGTATTAGGAAATATGCTGATTTTCCTATTGCAATACTTTGCTTATTTAAATAGCTATTCTCTGTATGAACTGAGGTATAGTTTTCAGACAGAAAATGCCATTTTTTTTCCCTTGAGGTAAACCAGAGCGGAGGAGAACATCTATCGAGACAGAAGTTGAGCCACATCCGGTTCCCCACACCCCAGTTAAAGAAGATTTGTTTGGCTGTATTCCATTTGTTTCTGAAGCAGGTTAGTTTGATTCTTTTAAAGATTATACAAAGTTTATGATCATGGCTACTTTGAACTTTAATAAAGTTTCTACTTGGAACAATAGGTTTTAATTACTCACGATACAGAGACAGACAGCTGAATCAAAGGAATCTCCTAACTCTATTTGCACCACATTACAATTAAAACTTTCAAACGCCCTCAAAATCGACTCCACTGGTTCCTAATCAGACTTTTTAAGTAACTAACCCCAGGTTTTATGGCTAATCAATTCTGGACACCTGGTTTGTCAATCAAACAGACTTAATCATTTGTAATCAATACAGTGACTTAGCAGAGCAAAATGAAACAAAGTCATCTAGTACCTGTGATTTTAAATCCAATAACCTTTGGTCCCTGTCCCATTCACACAAAAAACTCACTCAAACAGTGGATAACGTTTTTTAAAAAGACAAAGCTGGCCAGGTTACTTAAGAGATTTTCAATTGTGTTGTTCCACAGGCATGTATGATTGTTACTTGGTTGATTTTCTGAAGACATCGATTAGTGACACCTTTTCAGTTCACTCTCAGGAAGTTTCAGTTATAGTGAGTTTTGAGATTTGTAGCTCAGGTTGAGGTTCTGGATGTAGGTTTGCTCGCTGAGTTGGAAAGTTCATTTTCAAATGTTTTGTCACCCTACTAGGTAACATCTTCAGTGAGCCTCTGGACAAAGCACTGCTGATGATGCCTGCTTTCTATTTATATAGAAATTTAGAAAGCAGGAATCATCAGCAGTGCTTTGGTAGTGTGGCACTTATACAAATAGACCTTATTGTCTGAGGATCCAAGCACCACCACTCCTTCCTGTTCAAGTTCATTTCTCCTGTATGGTTCTGCATCACTATTGGTGTGGCGTGATATGGCAATTTCCCACTGTTGGTTAAAGTCCAGATGATTTTAGAATTTGTAAATAAATCTGAGTAAGTCAGTGTTAGTACAGCACAGATCTCTGGAGCAATTTTAGCCTTGGACCCTGCCATCCCATATGAAACACAGGATAAAAATTTAATTTCCTTTGTAGAGGATCATGATTGAGAATTTCAGAATTCATGCTAATTTCCTAGAACTGTTTTGAGAAATGTTCATTTGGAAGTTTTCAGAAATGGCAGAAGTGCTTGCAAGTATTCTGGTATGGTTCCTAAAACTGCACCTTGTTTCTGGGTGAGTATGTACTATGGATATTGTTGGGAAAATACTTCTAATGCTCATCGATAAAATATCAATGATTTTAAGATATCTAAATAGGAAGTGTGCTATGGTGTAGAATAAACCTGCAGGTTTCACATTGACTCCACAAGCCATATCTCCTCAACCTGACTATAGATATTTCAATAATTTGAGCAAGGTGAAAATTTGAGCACGGACCAGAACTAAGTTCTAAGACATGCAGCAATATTGTTCTTCACCCGAGAAGGATGTGCTTGTTTACTTCATCTTGTACAAATATTGTTTCTACTTCTCACGTTGAGAGAGTGTGTCATCGGATGTAAGGTCACATTTCATATTTTGATCAATCCATTTCAGTTCATTGCTTTCAATCAACATCTTGTTGAATATTGACAAGATCTTTGGATAAAATGAGCTTCACATTTTAATACACTTTTGTATTACTGTTAATTGCTTCCTAATCTTGTTCTTGGAGAACATGAGTGTAAGAGGAGGTTTTCTGTTCCTTTTTTATTTCTTTTTTGAAATTACACATTTTAAGCAGCTGGTGTGTCTCCATTTTCAGTAGAATAAAAGCACATTGAAACAGACTGAAGGGAACTCACTTTGAATGGTAACCCTCATAAGAATCATGTGGCAAACAGCTTTGGATTGACAATATGTTTCCAATTTAAATGCAGCTTCAAGTTACTCGCCAAAACATTTCTACTGATAAATCAGAAGGCATGTAATTACAAGTTACAAGACATTCATCAATTTTAATCTGTTGTCTGGGGAAAGAACATCAAAAAAAAGTTCTTTTTATTTTTAAAGATTTGATTAAAGATGCTCTTGTGTTCCACTATTGGAGATTATGCATTGTGTTTAGAAACGTGTACATGATTGAAATTTGTAATAATCTTTGTGCATTTGCAAAATGTATTAAAAAAGCATATTTATAGCGACTTACACAGATTTACATTTTCAAACTGTTATCAAATGGATTAATAATTTTTCAGGTCATATTTAGTGCAAGATGATAGTTTAATGCATGTTTGAAAGGTAATGCTTTAGCTCCTATATTTTTGAAATAATTTTATTGAGAGCTTATTGGATGTGGTTATTACCAAAAGGTTACTCTGCGATTGTGTAGGAGGTGGGGTACGCTTATTTACTGTTTCTGATGATAAGGAACTTGTTGGAAATAGAATGTCGCATTTCGAGTGGTTTTTTTTTGTTTTAAAGTAACGATATCATTAACATGCTCAAACAAGTTGATTTTAAAAAAATGTTATGGACCAACCTTTGGGCAGGTGAGACATGAACCTGTAACTTCTGGTCCAGAGGTCAGGACACTCGCTGTTACAGGACCTTCCAATCTCTATTTAATTTCTGAGCCACCCCTAAATTGCAGTGGGCTCAAGGTTAACAGATGTCACTTGGCTCATTAAGGAGGAAAATTGACATCCTGGTGCTGACTACCAGGAATTCTCTGTCAGACCCTTCTGTTCTAATTTAATTGGAGGAGGTTTAATCAGGAAACTGATGCTGGGCCACTCCTACGATTATATGGGCCTGACCACTGTGGTCCCCATTGCAACAGCTTGCATAAAATCTAGCCTTTGAATTGGGCTTGAATCCACTAACTTATTTAAGATTAGGGTACTCTTTTATTTGAGTCTAAGGTAGCAGGTGGGCATTGCAATTTTACATAAGACAGTGTAACCATCAGCCTCACCATAGCTTGGGCACTATTATCCATTGAATAGTGATTCCAGCCTCTCGAGTCTAAATGTGTTAGGTGTACAGGAGTCCGCTGACATACCTTGTCCTGTAAAATTTCCTGCCAGCGTGGGCGGCACGGTGGCACAGTGGTTAGCACTGCTGCCTCACAGTGCCAGAGATCCGGGTTCAATTCCCGCCTCAGGCGACTAACTGTGTGGAGTATGCACGTTCTCCCCGTGTCTGCGTGGGTTTCCTCCGGGTGCTCCGGTTTCCTCCCACAGTCCAAAGATGTGCAGGTCAGGTGAATTGGCCATGCTAAATTGCCCGTAGTGTTAGGTAAGGGGTAAAGGTAGGGGTATGGGTGGGTTGCGCTTCGGCGGGGCGGTGTGGACTTGTTGGGCCGAAGGGCCTGTTTCCACACTGTAAGTAATCTAATCTAATCTAATCTAAGCTCACTCAAAATTTACATGAAGATTAATATTATCAAATATCTGACATATTTGTCAGTAGCACTATCTCACGATTTGTAAAGTTGTGGGCTTAAAGGTCATTACAGAGTCTTTGTTGGCTAAAAGTTAACCATTCGCCAACATCTCAATACTATTGATGGAGCTTGCTTGTGTATAGTTTCCTATTTTAAAGCAGTGACTACACTTCCAAAGTATTTCAATTGGCTGACCAAGCACTTTGAGACTGTCTATGGTCATGAAAGGTATTATATAATTACAGCTTCATTCTTTCTATTCTCATTCTCTGAGTGTCTATGTATTTGAAGATTGTTGTCATTAACTTCTACCTTGATGGATAGCAAGACTGGTGGGGGCTAGATGCTAATTTTGGAGCAGATTTGGAGCAGTCAGTCACCTGGAACAAATGGTGCACAGAAGCCCATTTGAATCTTGACAACTGCAGTTATATTGGAGATTTAATGGTTACAAAGTTCAAATGGGCCAATCCAAAGTGCAGGATGTACCAGACAATAGACGTTTCACTTGTGAGAGGGCAAAATTACTCTCTTTAGTATTTCTAAATGTATATAATTGTTTATGCAATCATATGGCAGCTCATTGCTTAAAAAAAACAGCCTCATTCAAAGCAGTAAATATTAAGATTGTTTATTGTTTTTACAATACATTTTATTCTGAATTACTTTTTTTTATTCTGATGAATAACTTGGAAGGCAGAATTTGTATATCTTGTAAAGGATGTCAGAAGTTTATTACAAAAAAACTTAAAATAATTCTACCCAAGTTTTTTTTGATAGGCTCTTGATTAGTAAGAGAATCAGGGGATATGGGAGAAGGCATGAAAGTGAGGTTGAGAAACGTTGGCTGTGATTGAATGGCAGACTACACTTGATCAGCTGAATGGGCTAATTGTGCTCCTCTCTTATGGTCTTATGGGTTTTTTTTCAATGAACTTCGTATTTCATTTGAAACACTGCCTGAACAATTTAGTTACAGTTGTACAAAAATGTTGGATGTTATGCAACTGACTAGACAATATATATGAAGAAAGAAACAAAATTTAGCTGTTAGGTTCATAACCTTTGATGTGAAGTCATTTAAGCTGAAAGTTAATTGCTTCTTTTCACTCTGCCCAACTAAAAACAATTTCATATTAGGGGAGGTAATATTATTACTGGACTATTATTTCAGAGACCCAAATACTGTACTGGGAACCTGGGTTCAAATCCCACCATAGCAGATGATGGATTTGAAATATAGCTCTAATGATGACCACAAAATCATTGTCAATTTTGTCGGGAGAAACCAAATGGTTCACTGAAGTCCTGAAGGAAGGAAACTGCAATCGCTCTCTGGTCTGGCCTACATTGACTCCAGACCCACAGCAATGTGGTTGACCTTTTTAACTGACCTCCTGGAATGGACAATAAATGTTGGTCAGAGATGCCCTCAGCCATAAATGAATTAAAAATAGAGCTGATTTTGTTTCAGATTTTCACCATCCACATATCTTGACTTTTATCACCGTTGTAGTTTTGCTTGACCTGTTCGATGTGTTTAATTGACACTACTTTGTCGAAAGATATTTTTTCATTGTGAGTTTTAAAATTATGCAGATATCCCAGTAAGTCAGATTCCATTTTATTTGACTTTCCTAATCTAATCCCTCACGAAATATAGTAAAATCTACTTGCTAAACTGGTTTGTGCTTCAATACTAGCTTGAAAAATATTTAAGATTTTTGCCTTTTTTTTCTAGATTTTGTACCTCAAATGTAGACTTGTTAGATGCTTTCAGATGCTTGTAATGACATGCTTTTCTTCTGTGTATGTGCTACTTAAGTTGTTGTATTTAATACAGAGGAATTAAACTATTTACATTTGGAGCAGCAAGTGTCAAGCATTTGCAGGGTTCAGCACGAGAGGGAGAAAAAAGACTTTCTACACTGCCTCAGCAGTATTCTCCTGTTATATTCTTAGAACATCAGCTGTCCTTGAGGTCTCTCTGCACAAGTTTCCTAAATTAGGGCCTATTTTGTCAACTAGTAATTGAACTAAACTACCCAAACTCACTTTGGACAAGATCCTGACAATTTATAGTTAAAATATTTTTTTTCCCTCTGAGCTGGATTTTAATTTAGGTTTGAGTGAAAACTAGTGCTCTTGATGCTTTCAGTTTATTCTTTAATTTTTGTAATGGTGTGATTTTGTAATATTTTCATAATGATGTTTTTAACTTTTTTTTAGGTTCAAATGGAAGAAGTGAAGAAAATGCACCAATTTCAAGTACTGTTTCAGAGCATGGATTTAAAATTGACAAACTAGGACATGGTGTCCTGCCACTTAATTGTCAGAGCAAGGAAGAGAGAAAAAATGACTCAAATTTAATCATGCAGCAGGACCATAATAAGAAAGGTCAAGACTCCGACAGTGATTTTGAGTCTGACCCACCTACCCCTAAGAGCAGTGAAGAAGAGGAACAAGAGGAGGAGGGGTTCCACAGTGAACAAGGTGAATTCATTGATGTAGAAGCAGAAACCTTTGGGCAGAGGCCTCTGCTAATGGACTCTGATGAAGATGAAGTGGATGAGGAAGAAAAACATAGCTCTGATTCAGACTATGAACAGAAAGAGATGTATACTATAGCAGAACCTGGTTTAGAATACAATGCTGATGCTGAAAGTATTGCAAGTGCAGAATCAGCAACAGCCCTCATCACCCCTCCAGATTCACCTCAAGTTAAAGGGAGCAAACCATTACAGGGTGAAGTTGATATATTTGGTGCTGTGCCATTTGTTGGTTTGCATCAGCCTGCACAACCCAGTGAAAGATTGGAAAGCAAAGAGAATTTTCAGAAGATGTGCTTCAAATCAGTCAGTCATAAAGAGCAGGAAGAGTTTGATGTATTCAGTAATGCACCTTTTACTAAGAAATTACCTCAAACTGTTCAATATAGTCAGGGTACACTCACACAAACACCACCTATTTCACCTAATGATGTAGACATGTTTGGTTCCACTCCATTCCAGCCAATTCAGGCTATACAGTACACAAAGGAAAGCAATGAGGATGTGTTTGGGCATGTTCCTTTTGAAGAGATCACAGCCAGTCAACTGCACAAGATGAAGCAACGCAGTTTACAGAAACTTTCATCTCGGCAACGGCGTACCAAACAAGAATCGTCTGGTGGAACTGGCAAGCGACATCATGGCACACCAACGACGACGAGAAAACCTTCCAAACCTACCTATAGAACTCCAGAGCGGGTGCGTAGGCACAAAAAAGTAGGGAGGCGTGATTCACAAAGTAGTAATGAACTCCTTAATATCTCTGACTCTAAAGAGAATATTGGTGTGGCGCTTACTGATGGAAAGGAGAAATGTCAGTCATTGCCTGCTGATGAAAGCTTGCTCGATCCCTTTGGTGCCAAACCATTCCATCCACAAGAACTTCTAAGAAACACTCAGTATCAAGGGCTAGGTGATTGTCGAGGAGAACACCTTCCAGTTGCGAACAGATCTAGACCAGGTTCTGTACATGGGGCATTTCTTACTGGAGAAGGGCTAACAACAGATGATTTTGGTGCAGTGCCCTTTACTGAACTAGTATTATGTACTGTTCCACAGCAACACAGTGACTTTGATCCATTTGGTGCAGCACCATTTCCTTCCAAACAGTAAAATAAGTAGTCTTCCAGTACAACAGGTTCCATATGTACATTGTTCAAAACTCATTTTCCACCATAAGGCCTTATTACCTTTTCCCCAATGCTACGCAATACCTCTGAGCCATTGTAGATGGGGATATCCCAGCTGACACTCTCTCTTTAAATTTTTATTTCCATTATCTGGAATTAGATTGTGTAAGATTTGTTTCATTCTTAATTCTGTATTTTACAAAATTTATAACTTACTGCAACAAATCTGTTTTTTTTAATTAACCTTAAATTTTAGTGAAAATGATCATGATTGTTACAAAACAGAACTGCAACTACCCGTTAACCTTTGAGATTGATATTAGAAAGGGATTTGATGCCTTCAGACTGTGGAATTTGATTATGTAAATTACGTAGTTTGGTTTTTGAGGTGAAGGGTTTCAGAATGAATTCCAATGTGGAATATGCTCCTAATCCTCGGACTAGCATAATATCAGAATGTGTTTTGCTGCTAGTCAAGTGATCAGAATATCCAGCCACAGTTTTAAAAAGTCAAGGCTTATATGCTTAAAGCTGGATTTGAAATGCCCCTGTATTTTTGTGTTTTAAAGCTTGTGTTCAGCTATGCTGCTTCTGTGTGAATGGAAATCAAACATCCAGCATATAGTCTATTTTTATTGCTGCGATAAAAGTTTAAAAAGTGCACTTTTCAGACTTGACTTGAAAGTGAGTAAGTCTCCTTTTTCATATTATTAGTTTAATTATAATTTGTTAAATTTATCATTTTGTATTGATCACAGTCTGCTTTATGGTTTTCTTTCCATTGCTTAACACACTGAGAGCTCTGATATTTACTGTTTTCTTTGCAAACTTCAGTTTTCATTTTAACAATATGATTAGTGATTTGGTTTCCCGTATTCCCTTTGTTTATATTCATAACTGCTTTCCAATGAAGCAATAAATTCCACTTGAAGTTATGGTTATAATGGATTGACTACTTCATTTTTATTAAGGAAAGCAGAGAACTTTTACTTAGCTCAAGCTATCTCAAACTCCAGTTAATTTAACTATGTTCCTGTTTTAAATTTGTGAAAATTGAGTATTATGATAAAATAGCGAATAATCATGGTGAGATTCAACTTATAGGCTGCAAAATTGGTAATAGCAGATTGTTCACTCATTAGACATGATATCTATAGTTCATATTGTGCAAAACTTCACAATCCTTTTTTTTGCACCACTATACTGCTCATTCTATGTCTGTATTAGGAATAAAATAAAAGGATTGATGTCTTCCCCAGTGTGGAAGAATACTTGTTAATCAGAAGAAATCAGTTGACAGAGAAATCTACAATATTTTCCCAAAGAAATAGAAAAGATAATGGGCACGTTTCCAACATATGACTATGTCTTCAGCTCAATGAGCAACACGTTGGAAAAAAAAGAACTTTTTTAAAACAGATATGCAGGATCCAAGCAGAGTCATAGTGGCTACATAATAGTAATACCAATGTTGGTTATTTAAATGAGGGCGGAATATTCATTCTGTACAAGTTACTGGAATGGAATCCTCATTTATTGTACATTAAATTATCAGTCAAAAGGAGAATCACTTTGATAACTATACCCCCATGGGAGACATGAGCCATTAAAACCTCACTACTTGGAGCCCAGTCAACAGTTAAGTGAAATTTAATTTGGGGCACAAAATGGACAGTAGTGAATCAGCTGCCTGCAATATAGAGGATTACATATAAAAGGGTATACAGCACAAACAGACCATGCTGATGGTCATAATTTAATCCAGCTTCATCCCGTCTTTTCTAACTTACTATTGTAACCACTTATTTCCATTTCCCTCATTTGTCAAGCCTCCCTTTAAATACATTAAGGCGGCATATTACACAGAGTCATAGAGCTGTACACCATAGAAACAGGCCCTTTGATCTAAGTCCTCCATCCCAACCAGATAGACGAAATTAATAGTCCAATTTGGCACATATCTCTTTAAACCCTTCCTATTCATGTACCCATTCAGATAGCTTTTAAATGTTGTAATTGTACCAGCCTCCTCCACTTCCTCTGGCAGCTCGTTCCATACTGGCACCACCCTGTGTGGAAAAAGTTGCCCCTTGGATCCCTTTTAAATCTTTCCCTTCACACGTACGCCAATGCCCTCTAGTTTTGGATTCTTTTCCCCCACCCCAGTGAAAAGACCTTGTCTGTTCACCCCATTCATGCCTTCATGATTTTATAAACCTCTACAAGGTCACCCCTCAGTCTCCACCACTTCCAGGAAAATAGCCCTTGCTTATTCGGCCTCTCCCTATAGCTGCAACCCTGGTAACATCCTTGTTAATTCTTTTTTGAACCCTTTGAAATTTCATATCCTTCCTATAGCAGGGAGACCACAATTGCACACAGTATTCAAAAGGTGGCCTAACCAACGTCCTGTACAGCCGCAGCGTGACCTCCCAACTCCGACACTCAATACTCTGACCAATTAAGCAAGCATACCAAATGCTGCCCTCACTATCCTATCTACCTAAGACTCTACTTTAGAGGTACTATGGAACTGTACTCCAAGGTCTTTTTGTTCAGCAACACTCCCCAGGACCTTACTGTTAATTGTATAAGTCCCGCCCTGCTTTGCCTTCCCAAAATTCACATTTATCTAAATTGAACTCCATCTGCCACTTCTCAGCCCACTGGCCTATCTGCTCAAGATCCCGTTGTACTCTGAGGTAACCACCTTCGCTATCCACTACACCTCCAGTTTTGATGTCATCTGAAAACTTGCTAACCATACCTCCTGTGTTAACATCTAAATCATTTATATAAATGACAAAAAGCTGTGGACCCAATCCTTGTGGCACAACACAGATTAAATTTTGTTAGTGTCACTATAATTGTTGTAGCCCTCCTCAATATTGACTATTCCTGATTTTTTTGTGTGGTCTGTGAACTTAGAAATAGTGTTTGGATTCCAAAACCTAAATTTAATGCAAATTGTGAACACTCCCGACTTTACTCTGTGTCTTGAAGCCAGCTTGCAATCCATTTTACCACTTGTCCCAACTTCACGTCCTCTTATTTGGAGGAAAAATATGTACTGCAAATGCTTGAGATTGTAAATAAAACTGTAAAGTGTTGGAGCAACTGGGCAGAGAAAGTTAACATTTTGATTTCAGCCCGAAAGTAGTAATCAAACTCTTTCTCCCTCTTTGACTTGTAGTTTCTACAGTACTTTCTGGTTTTACTCTACATTCTCTGACAGTTATTCATTATAGTATCATGGGGTAATTTATTTGGAAATTCTAGATACATGCTATCTATCTTACCATTATTACTCTTGACCATCTCGCAAACTCAACATTGGTCAAGCAAATGTTTCCTTTTGAAATTTGTAGTGACTAGTGGATTATTAGATTTCTAATTTTTTACAAATCACACTATATTTGTTTCGCTCTCTCAATTAATGTTCCTATTTCTGCTGTGGTTCTCAACCTGGTTTTATTTTCCAACCTCTTGAATCAGGTTTTTATTTGTCCTGCCACTGATGTTGATCTAACTGAGCCATGATTTCTGGCACATGTTCTGTCTTCATTCTTAAAGATAGGAATTACAGAAGTACTCACCTGCCAGTCCTCTGGCACTACATACTTTTGTGGCCAATTAAATGAATAATAGAGCAAATTACTGCAAATGCTGGAATTTCTACTGAAAACAGAGCTGGAAATCACAGCGGGTTAGGCAGCATCGTGGAGAAAAAGGAAGCGAACGTCATCTGGACTGGAAACATTAGCTTGCTTTTCCTCCATGGATGCCACTTGATCAGCTGTGATCTCCAGCATTTGTCTCAGTTTGGGTTTCTACTGTTAATCTTCACATGGCTATTGTAGTGCTGGGGAAGTGTCCCTACCTTTGAATTAGGAGACCCAGGTTCAAATCCCATCTGTTATCAGTTGTTTAATAACATTGTTAAACAGGTTGAATAGAAAATACCTTTTAATCTTTACACCCTGACTTGGGTTTTTTTTTGGGGGGGGGGGGGGGGGGGGTGAATTACAATGTCTGGCTTTGTAGATTGATTACAGCTTTCACTTAATGCAGTAAACTTTGTTTTCACCAGCACTCTCAAACTTGCAAAAATTATATCCCTCATGCTGGAAGTTTACTGTATTATTGTGACCTCTGCAATGTCTACATAATTAGTTGAGGGTGCAAGTGAGAAGGTGGTCTGCCAGTAAGTTAATAATGCAACTTTGCCTTAAATAAAAGTTATTTATGCTGTAAATGAAGTATAACCATGATGTTTATATCCCTTGCAATATGTTTCTCTTACTTAGTGTCTGTTTTTACACTGATTACATGGATCTGTTGGTCAACTTGGTTCTTTAGATTAGATTCCATAAAATTAGATTCCACAGGCCCTTTGGCCCAACGAGTCCATACCGATCCTCCGAAGAGTAACCCACCCAGACCTATCTCCCTGTAGTACAATGGGCAATTCACCTAACCTGCACATCCTTGAACTGTGGAAGGAAAACAAAACACCCGAAGGAAATCCACGCAGACACTGGGAGAATGTGCAAACTCCACACAGGCAATCACCTGAGGCTGGAATCTAACCTGGGATCCTGGTGCTATGAGGTAGCAGTGCTAACCACTGAGCCACCGTGCCAGCTCACAATATTTGCTATGTCCTATTTCTCACAGCCCAACTTCTTTCAAAATGATCTGATGTTAATAATTTTGGATTTTCCTCCTGTCATCTCTTCCAATATTTGTCAGATTTTAAATACTCCAGCTGTTTTGATTCATTCCACCACCTATCTAATTAATGAAGCAGGTATTAAATAACATTTTAAAGAGTCATAATTCATGTTGGAAAATGTTTTATTGATAGTTGTCCACAGAGGAGAAAAAAACAAACTAAGCTCCCAATAATTTGTCAGGCAGAAGACATCTTTTCTTGCATGTCACCCTTCAAAATAGACATCCAATTCCAGGATGTGCACAATGCCCATCTTAAAAGACAGGCAAGTCATGTGATTCAGATACTTAACAGCAAGTTTTAAAAATGACTTTTACAACTCCCAATATGTACCACCATTTTCTAACCATACTAGTTCTACCTACCGGTAGATGCATTTTCAATGCATGTAACACAACTTTTAAATTGCACTTTGCCCTTCTTGTTTAACATTTCAGTGTAAACCTAAAACCTAGTAATGTACTGTGTGAAGTTCTGGGATAGATACACAGATTGTATAATTTACCCTTTAATAGTCAATGGTTTCTATATCATTATAGTGTTACCTGAAGAGTCTAAGTTTTTCCTTTTGAGGTTTATTGCCTTTCATGACTAGTCTGTTCTAATCCACTGGCTGGCTAATTCAATAAAAAAACAAGGTGCCAAGACAATCCTGCTGTATGAGGAGGTACAGCAGAACTAGAAGACTGTTTTCCTCTACATTTATCAGACTTTAAATTTCAATTCTCCTACTTATTGGACAGTTGTCCTGAAGGTTCAGGCAAATGGTCAACTCAGATTATACTTCTCCAGTCAACTAGCCAGCCAAGCTGTTAGAACATACTAAACATAACTGAAGGGGGGGGAAAAAATCCAGTTCTAAAATTATACGTTTGGTATCTAAATTAGCATCACTTCCACCATGATATTTGAAATGTGGAAGGTCACGCTACCATAGGACTACTCTCAGAAAACTAGTGGTTCAACCAGAGGGTTAGCATGCCCCAGGCACGGGGAGATTGAGAAGAATTTTTCATGGTAACCTCAGCCAGGTGGGAATTAAACCCACTGTTTGCATTACTCTGCATTGCAAACTACCTGTCTAACTACTTGACTGAAATATGGTATGTGGTAGAAAGTGAAATATGGCATAAAACTTTGGTTATGAATAGACTACTTCCTAATAACCTTAGTCATCTGCAAGACTTGATCAAGCAATTTTATCTTTTAATAATGAAATTCTTTCCATCATGCTTATTTCTAAATGCGAACATTTTAGATGTCTGTTCCTATGAAGATCAAATGATGTCCCAATTTTGTTTACATTGTTCTCACATACAGGAATCATCATCTTGGAGATGGAAATTAAGTAGTTAGCAATTCTTTCCCTGATTTTGTTTCAGGATATATATATATTTATTCCAGAATACAAGGGCTTTTTTTAATATTTCAATTTTCCCACATCCCGTAGCCTTCTTCTTTGTCTCCCAGCTTTGAGGGAACAAGACTTAAACAACCTCCAGTTTAAACACATTTGAAAAAAGATAGCATACAATTTTCTACATTTTTACCTATGAAAAGCAGCTTCAAATGTACATTAATACAAAAGTGTAGTACAGTCTTAATGAAATCACTTGTTTGAGCTGATATTCATCCAGTGTAAACAGGGGTGAGGTACCCCGGGAGGTAGCCTCAAACCACTTCCATTCAGGGATATTCAATGCAGTCGAGCACTATTCTGAGATTAAAACACCATTCACTCGCAAACATTAAAACATAGCCATGAGGCAAATGAATCTGCATACACACATTGTCACTGCAACTAGCAATTGGAAATTTTAGCCCAGTTTAGCACCTGCACTTTGCAGGTTCTTGAATGAGATCCACTGCATTGGTGTATACAGATTTTCCCTTTCTGTAATAAGGTAGGAAAATTGTTTGAAGAATGACTATTACACCTTAAGGTGTAAGTTCATTTATGGAAATGCCACAGACATCAAGCTATTGAAAAATATCTGCAGGATGTTGAGACCTCTTTAAAGTAACAGATTATTGAAAACTGGAAGTAAAGAGGTCTCTGCACATTTAGGTTGACAGAATTTTAACACATCCCTTCCCATTTTCTGTTTGTGTATCTCTGCAGATTCTTAACAGGCACTTTTAAAGTTGTTCACCGAATCACAAGACACTGATGTTGCAGTTATGTACTCATTAGTTCTAAACAGGGTTGTTTGTGTCTGTACTGCATGATATAGACTCCAGTTTGGTGCCACCAATAAAACATCAATACAACAAGGATATGCCAGCACTGATGACTAGAACCGAGGTAGTTGAGCTGACCTGCAAAAGGTACAGAAATGTTAGCAACTCCTACTCTTTGCTCCTCTGAAGTCTGTTACTATGCACCATGTTTGGTCACTTTATAGTCAAGAATGTTAGAACAAACCATCATTGGCTATTGAATTGTTTAATTATAAAAATGAAAGCTTAAAAAAAAACTTTTTAAACAGCGTTCTTCTAAAGAAAAGACAAAGGTTAATTTCTCAAAGATTAATTTAAAATCACTGTGCAAACTGTTCTGAAGCTAGAAACTCTACTTTTCAGTGTTAAAAATCACAACACCAGATTATAGTCCAACAGGTTTATTTGGAAGCACTAGCTTTTGGAGCGCTGCTCCTTCATCAGGTGCTTGTGGAGTATAAGATCGTATATTCCACAACCACCTGATGAAGGAGCAGCGCTCCGAAAGCTAGTGCTTCCAAATAAAGTTGTTGGACTATAACCTGGTGTTGTGATTTTTAACTCTGTACACCCCAGTCCAAAACCAGCATCTCCAAATCATGACTAGTTTCCAGAATGAATGCTAAAATATCCTGAAAATATTGTGTACCAATTACTCCCCACTGTTCTCTTGTTCCCTCAGATTCAGTAATTTAGTTTTGATACAGCTTCATCCTCTTTTGCTATATTTCAGATATTACTACTTATTAGTAAAGCTGAAACTTGGTTGTTTTGGGAATATTTTAAAAATTGCTTTAGAATGTCACTTGGACAAATAATGTGTTATGAGGTTAGTTAAGTAACTTGCTCTCCTACTGTGATTTTCCAAAATTCCAATTAGCCTCTGCATACCCACCTGGAAAATATCTTTCTGGAATTTTCGTAACGTAGAGAAAAATAGCTACTGCACCCATCAAATACATCACAAATACACGTGGAACAAATGCCTGGGAAGACAGTAATTAAGTTAAGAGAAGTTACACAAAAGGATCAAGATTAAGCTTCAAAAAAGTGAGCTATGAAAGCAACAGGAAGGGATCTCACTAAGTTACTGCTATGAACCACTGGTCTTCATGCAACACTACAATTTAATTGCTGACAACCAATGTGGGCTAATTTCTGTACAGTAATGGTAATTTCTAACAAACCTTCCACTGGTATAATGTCCTTCACATGGAAAAACAGCAGGAGAGACTTTCTAAAGCAGTACTAAGACAAAGTGAACAGGAAAATTAATGAACACATTTTCCCAAAGATTAATTTTTAGGATAGACTGGCTTGAGGGATTTTGTAGAATAGGGGCTAAGTGGTATGAGGGGTGTGAGAGGAAATGACACCAATATTGGAGGGGTTTCTTCTGTACAGTTATCTTACAAGACAGGATAAAAGTAGTTGACAATAGGCAAAATGACTTCCTTCACTATACTGATTCAAGGATTCTTTTTCAGTAATGTAACTCAATGGCCAGAAGCACAAGCCTGAACTGGACTAAATCTTTCATACCTTTATCACTTGAGATAAAATTTTCCACTTATCAGTCTTGTCCCTTCCAAATATGACTCATTCAGAATGCCAGTTTATACCCTCACCTCCCTATCCTTTTTCTGAATTAAAAATATCGTTCTCAATTTTTAATCCCTTCAGTCCCTTGCCATGGTACCTCATTTCCTTCAGCCATATACATACACTCTGTACAATTAAACATGAGCTTATTCATTACCTATTCTGCTTAGTTGTTAGCTCTAATGGTCATGCATTATGCCTTTGTCTTGCAAACTTCTATTGCTAAATAATACATACCTGAGGGTATGTTTGCACAAATCATTGAAAGTGGCAGGGCATGTTGAGACAGATGGATCATCAGAGGCGTAGAGCAGAAAAGGAAGTTAGGACGAACTTTCATAAAATTCTGTTCAGGCCGCAACTGCCAGTGTCCCCCCCCCCAAATTCTCAGAAGGATGTGAAGACTCTCCTCAGTACAGAAACATTCAGGTTATACCAGAACCCCCTCCTTGATGGTACTGTCATGTATTCTATGATAGAATAGAATACGTCTTTGAACGTATTCTATTCTGCTATGCCTTGTTGGATCATAAGCACAGAAATGCACCACCTACCTTAAAATATTAAAAGGTCCTATTACTAACTACCAAATAAAAATTTACCTAAAGCTAAACAGATTTATTCAGAATATCTATATCCAAGATCAGATACAGGTTCTATAGGTTAAACTGTGCTAAGTTTGATGTAAATTGTTAATGCACCTGAGGCATTGTTATTGGAAAGAATGAACTATTTACCACTTGAATTAATGCTTTACTGACTCATTTCTTGTTTGCCTTAAACTAATTAAACATGTTAAATTGATTTTATCTCACTCACCTGAACAATTGGTGTGTTCATCCCTCCATTCTGCCAGATCCAGTGTATTGTTGGGATAAACCCATACACAGAGACACAGCAAAAGATGAGCGCCCGTAGGCTGTACCACTGCTTTGTGAGGTAATATGGATGGATTTGTGCAAAGAATACTGCCAGTATCATAGCCAGCACCATTATTAAGTACACCTGTCGCCAATACTAACCACAAAACAAATTTAAGTGTCAAATTATTCAACTATTAAAAGTTTAGGTTTCAGAGTTAAAAACATAGATTATCACATTAATTGAATTACTAAGTAAGATAGCATATTTATGAAAGTTGTGATTACTGGTAGTTTTATTTAGTCAGTTAAGTAACCAGACAGAAAAATACAATGATCAGATTTAGGATTATTTGCAGGTAAACAGCACCTTTAATGTAACAAAACATCTTAAAACATATTGTGGGAGCAATATAAAACCAGTACGATACCAAGACATGCACTGAGGGATTAGAAGGGATAAAAATTTGGTCAAAGTGGGTTATTTTAGTGTCTTGGAGGAAATCAAAGTAGAGCTGGTGCTGAGAGAGAGAATACATGGCTACAAACGGTGAAGTAATTACAATTTTAAACAAATGGCAAATTAGAGGAGTACCAATATCTCAAAGGGTTGTGGAACTGAACAAAATTACAGGGATATGGAGGTATTTGAAAACTTTAATGAGAATTCAAAAACAAGATATTGCTTGACCAGAAACCAATCAAATTTAGGGAAACAGGATGCTTACAGAAATGGGACAGTGTGATTTAAGGGCAGCTTAGCTTTAGATGATCGAATTTATGGAAAGTAGAATGAAAGAGATCAGCCAGAAGTGATTTGGAATGTTGAGTCTAGAAGTGACAAGGTTACTTGTTGAACTAATAAGTTTAGCTGTTTTAGAGAGTCTGAGACAGTAACACATTCACAGAGGTCACAGGCTTAGTGATGAGAAGTTCAACTTGAATCAAAGTGATAAAGTTGTGAACATATTGATTTAATCTGACTGTTACCAGGAAAAGGAATCAAGTCAGTAGCTAAGGAATGGAGTTTGAAGGGGGTACTGGAAGTAATACTTTGTTGCTTGAGGTTTTAAAATAGCAAAAAGAAAATACTGACTGCAGCTTAGTATGCCACGAGATGTTTTTCCCTTCCCCCATCAACAACATAATTGAGAGAGGGAGCTTACATTTCTCAATGCAAAGGTCGTTTTGTTGACTTGTGGTCAAAAAAAGCACAAATTTCAATCAGGGCTTAGTTATTCAGTTATCAAAGAGAAATGTCATCAATATGTGAAGACAACTCAAAACATTTGTGCATGCAGAGCCAAAAAACTCACTTCATTGCAGTAAAAGGCATAGAATACTGCAGGGACATAGCAGCCCAAAATCCCAATGGCAATACCAGCATAATCAAGGGCCATCCAGCGTCTATTTGCTTTCTCTGAGCGATGGCAGCAGAATAGATGATAGCCCACTGAGCACAGCATACAAACCTACAAACCAAATACTATAAATTAACTAAGGAAAGAAATGCAGTAACAACTGTATCAAAGAAAATTATCTACTACGCTGTCTAGTATCTAACCATGCATGAAAAATTATTTTGATGGCTACAGTTCACAACTATAAATACATCTCAATAACATTGTGGTACTGCAGTAAATAGTTTGTCATAAAAATGTCATATTAATATGTACATCGTTGTCAAAAACAAAACCAGGCAACCATCTTCATTAATTACAATTTCTTGAAGTGGTGAACATGTCCATATGCGTTTAAAAAGCAAAGGTATGAGGCACTTAGAATTAAGGAGAACCAGCTCACATTTGAAAATGGAGAGGCTTATCTTTTTAACTGCATTCTTAACAGAGGGCTGAAGTTTTTCAGCAGTAGAATTATACTTACTCAGAAAATTGAATAATTTTAAAAATTTGAAATATCCTCTTAAATGTCTACCACTGCATCTCTATTGAACTAGCCTGGTATACTGATTCACTTCAGCTAGTTCACTATTCATGCCCACATTGTTGTCCTTATTTAATTTTAAAATGCTACTCTTAAACCTAATCTTCCCCTTTCAAACTGGATGGAAAATTCAATCTTGTGGTCACTGCTACCAAGGGATGCCTTTACCACAATCTGCTCTTATTAGATGATTAGGTCTACTACCTACTCTCTGCTCAGTTTTAGAATGCGCTGTTCTCAGAAATGATCTCAAAATCATTCTATGAATTCCTCATCTAAGCTAATGTTAATATGATCTTTTTTCAGCTAATAAGTAGATTAAAGTCACCCTGATGATTGCATCTTGTTATCATAACCATATTATTTTTGTGTACTGTGGCTACCTTTTGTCCACTGTAGTCTACTCCAACTAGCAACTTTTTTCCCCTATTAATCTCCATTTGAACCAATTCTATCTTCTTCTTCTGAACCAAGGGTATGTTTAATTATTTGCACAAATGCTATCCTCGACTAACAGTGCTACTCTCCACCTTTATCAAGCTTCGTATTCTTTTTGGATAACACATCCCTCAATATTCAGGATCTAATCCTTATCCTGCAGCCACATCTCTGTAATGGATATTAGTTGATATTTGTTTACTATCAATTTGTTACTTTATGATGAATGTCACCTATATTCAGATACAGAGCCACTAACTTTATCTTTTTATCTTTCTAACATCTCATCTTAACTGTTGGTGTATTCACAATTTTGTTTCTACACTGTCCCTTTTTGCCACTACCTGACCCTCATTTTCCATCTTACTTTTCTTCTCTTAACCTTGTTTCTACTCTTTGGTATATTATGTTTTCATATGATTTCCTGCCTTCGCTATTTAGTTTAAAATCATCTCTACTTCTCTAATTATGAGGCTTGCAAGAACACCCTTCCCAGCACAATTCAAGTGTAGACCATCCCAGCGGTACAGCATCGACTTTCCCCAGTACTAATGTCAGCGACCCAAAGTCCCGGAATGCTAGTCTTTGAGCCATGTACCCTGCTTAATTTTATGCACCCGACACCAATTTGCACATAATCTCTAGATTATTACCTGAGTTATGAGCTTTGAGATTCTACATTTTAGTTTAGTACCTAGCTCTTCGTACTCTATGCAGCATCTCTTTCCTAGTTAAACGTCATTGGTGCTGACGTGGATCACAACCACTCACATGGTAAGTTCCTTTCCAGCCCCTTCGAAAGAAACACAAACATCTGGACTCTCGCTTTGCTGCAGAGGGGAATATCAATCCCCCTCAAAATGGAGACCTGTGACCAGTGCTGTCCCACAGGGATCCATGCTGGAACCACTGTTGTTTGTGATATACATAAATGATTTGGAAGAAGGTCTAGGTTGCCTCATTTGCAAGTTTGCAAATGGACACTAAGACTGGTGGAGTCACAGATAACGAAGGGAACTGTCAGAGAATACAGCAGAATATAGATAGATTAGAGAATTGGACAGAGAAATGGCAGATGGAGTTCAATCTGGACAAATGCAAGGTGGTGCATTTTGGAAGATGCAATTCTAGAGCGAACTATACAGTAAATGGAAAAGTCCTGGGAAAAATTGATATACAGAGAGATCTGGGTGTTCAGGTCCATTGTTCCCTGAAGTTGGCAATGCAGGTTAGCAGAGTGGTCGAGGCGGCACACGGCATGCTTTCCTTCATCTGACAGGGAATTGAGTAAAAGAGTTGGCAGGTCATGTTACAGTTGTATCAGACTTTGGTTTGGCCACATTTGAATACTGCGTACAGTTCTGGTCACCACATTACCAAAAGGATGTGGATGCTTTGCAGAGGAGGTTCACCAGGATGTTGCCTGGTGGAGGGTGCTAACTATGAGGAGAGGTTGAATAGATTAAGATTATTTTCATTGGAAAGGAGGTGGTTGAGGGGGGACATGATTGATGCCTACAAAATCATGTCAGGTGGAAACAGGGTTGATAGCAAGAAACATTTTCCCCAGAGTGGAGGATTCAATTACTAACAGTCACAAGCTCAAAAGTGAGAGGGGAAAAGTTTAAGGGAGATATGCGTGGAAAGTTCTTCATGCAGAGGATGGTGGATGCCTGGAAGGCTTTGCCAGAGGAGGTGGTAGAGGCGGGAATGTTAGCGTTATTTAAGATGTATCTAGACAGATGCATGAATGGGCAGGGAGCAAAGGGTTACAGATCCTTAGAAAATAGGTGGCAGGTTTAAGTAGAGGATCTGAATCGACGCAAGCTTGGAGAGCCGAAGGGCATGTTCCTGTGCTTAAGGTTCTTTGTTCTTACTATATTATCTTCTACTACAGGCCTTATTGCTTCCCTGACTTGAATGGTTTCCTCATCCATCCTACAGCACCTATTCTCATCCCAACGATCCACTCAAAGCTACTGCACAATTGCAGAGGCTGCAATGCTGCCCTCTCGGTCCCTTACCACATCAGAAGACCCCATCCTAAGTGGTGTGATTGCCTCCTAATACTAAGAATCTGAATAACCTACCCCCTTCCTAATGCATCCCAATGCCTGTAGTTCAGCTTCAAACTCAAACCCTGTGCTGAAGCTGCTTGGAACTTCAAACACTCACAGTGGAGGTCAATCATACTAGTATCCAGGAATTCCACATGCTGCAGCCTTGACATAACACCTGCCCTGCTGTCATGAATACATGTTAATTTATTAATTATATTATTTACTGATGTTGCTTTTTGCAAATTTTATTGATTTTACCACCAATTTGTATACCATCTTAAAACCTAAGAATAGAAAAAGCCCTTAATCACCGAGAAGAGACTCAACATACACCTAGCTTCTTTCTTGGGAGAATAGCAAGATGCAATTCAAATCAGATCCAATTAATCTAGCACTGTCTGAGTCAGCCTGCCAGAGTACTTACCTAACCCACTGTTCGAAGTGTTGCTTACTGCTTGTCACAGGTCCTCACTTCACTTAATGGAATTTCATCACTTGTGAATGATCACTTTCTACCTCTTTACAATGGTCCCATATCTTCATTATTGCCTTAGGTGCAATATATTTCACTGAAACCTTTCTTGCAACATATATGCAGTGCCTTGGCAGTTATTTTTGTAGTTCATGAATACTCTGCTCAAGCAAAACAACTTTAATCATGGTTCAGAACATTAGAAGCTGTAGGGCCATTGGTCTGTGGAGCCTGCTCTGCCATTTATTAAGGTTATAGCTGATCCAATTAGGCCTTGACTCCAGATTTCTAGCCTGTAACCTTTAAATCTCATCAATCAAAAACATATCCCATTCTTCTTCACCTTGGCTTCTCTGCTGGAAAGCAGGCCTGACCTAATGTTATGAATTAGATACTGGCAAGGTAAGTCTCAAATCCACTCCAATTTGCACAGGCATACCCAAGGAGTACAAATGGAGTTGTACAGCACAGAAGAAGCCCTTTAAAGTCTGTGATGGTCTATCTATACTTGAAATGGTATAACATTTCAAGTGCTAATCCAAGTACTTTTTAAAGACTGTGAGGTTTCCCATTCTACTGCCCCCCCCCCACCATGCAGTGCATTTTAGATTCCCACTACCCTATGGTGAAAAACTTTTCCTCAACTTCCTTCTAAGCCTTCTACCCTGCATCTTAAAATTATGCCACCTTGTTATTAAGCCTAGAATTAAGGGGAACTGCTGCTTATTGACCCTGTTCGTGTCTTCGTAACCTTACACACTTCAAAAATTTCTCTTCTCAGCTCTCTCTGCTCTAAAGTAAACAACCTAAGCCTCTCTTAACCCCAGGCAACATCCTGGTGAATCACCACTGTTCCATCCCTCCAATGCAATCACATCCTATTGTGTGGTGATCAGAACTACATGCAGTACACCAGTTGTGGCCTAACAAAAGTTTTGTCCAGCTCTAACATAATCTCCCTGCTCTTACAATCTATGCAAGTATCCTGCCCCCTTTGGGGAATTTGTGGACAAGTACCCCAAGATTTCTCTGGTTCTGAGATTTCCAATATTATTAAGTAATCCTTTTCCTTGTTCTTTCAAAGTGCATCACCTCACACTTTTTAGGATTAAATTCCAGCTGCCTCTGATCTGCCCATCTGACCAATCCATCTATATCTTCCTATAACCTCAGAACTGCTTCTTCACTTTTAACCACCTGACCGATTTTGGTGTGGTAACATCCACTTTTACGTTATGTTGCACTGTAGTGCTATGAATAATGGTGGTTGAAGCTCTGATTTCTTTCCATTTTGTGGCTGACAAGGAATCTCTCCTGTCGGTAGGAATTTGCAGATCGATATTCAAAGCTGTTTGGCAACATTATAATTACATCTATCCCTCAAGTGAGAACTGATGTCGAAGCTTCTGGCTCAGAGGTAGGGACACTTATCCATTATACCACAAGACATTCACTGAATATTTTCTAGGCTGAGTTGGCAATGACCAAACTTCCACTGCTTGGTGGGAAGGAGAGTTTGAAATACTACTGACACTACAAATTACTTCTCATCTACATCTTAAATGGGAGATTTCTTATTTGAAGTGTACTCCTTGTTCTGTTTCCTTTCATGTAGGAATTATGCTCACATCCAAATCATTTTTATAAATGATGAAAAGTAGTGGACCCAGCACCGATCCTTGTGGTACTCTACTGGTCACAGCCCTCCAGTCTGAAAAACAACCCTGCACCACCACCCTCCTCTATCTTCTTCCTTTGAGCCAGTTCTGTATCCAAATGGCTAGTTCTCCCTCTATTCCATGAGATCTAACCTTGCTAACCAGTCTCCCATGGGGAACCTTGTCGAACGCCTTACTCAAGTCCATACAGATCACATCTACTATTCTGCCCTCGTCAATCCCCTTTGTTAATTTTCTGAAGGCTTCCCATTTTCCAGCTGTCCCTTTACCTGCGAACTTCTGCCCCCAATCAGCTTTCAAAAGTTCTTGCCTAATCCCGTCAAAATTGGCCTTTCTCCAATTTAAAACTTCAACTTTTAGAGCTGGTCTATCCTTTTCCATCATTAGTTTAAAACTAATAGAATTTGGTCGCCGGCCCAAAAGTGGTCCCACACTGACACCTCAGTCATCTGCCCTGCTTTACTTCCCAAGAATAGGTCAAGTCTTGCACATACTGAATCAGAAAATTTCCTTGTACACACTTAAATTCCTCTCTGTCGAAACCCTTAACACTATGGCAGCGCCAGTCTATGTTTGGAAAGTTAAAATTCCCTATCATAACTACCCTATTAGTCTTACAGATAAATGAGATCTCCTACAAATTTGTTTCTCAATTTCCCTCTTACTATTAAAAGCTCCAATCCCAATGAGGTGATCATTCCTTTCTTATTTCTTAGTTCCACCCAAATAACTTCCCAGTTTGAATATCCTCCCTCAGTACAGCTGTAATGCTATCCCTTATCAAAAATGCCACTCCCCCTCCTCTCTTGACTCCCTTTCTATCCTTCCTGTAGCACTTGTATCCTGGGACATTAAGCTGCCAGTCCTGTCCATTCCTGAGCCATGTTTCTGTAATTGCTATGATATGCCAGTCCCATGTTCCTAACCATGCCCTGCATTCATCTGCCTTCCCTGTTAGGCCCCTTGCATTGAAATAAATACAGTTTAATTTGTCAGTCCTACCTCGTTTTCTGCTCTATCCCTGCCTGCCCTGACTGACTCTCTTCTGTTCTCAACTGTACCAGTCTCAGATTGATCTCTTTCCTCACTATCTCCCTGGTTCCCACCACCACTCCTTACTAGTTTAAATCCTCCTGAACAGCTCTTGCAAATCTCCCTGCCATTATATTAGTCCCCTTCCAGTTTAGGTGCCATCCATCCGTCTTGTAGAGGTCACTTCTACCCCAAAAGAGATTCCAATGATCCAAAAATGTGAATCCTTTTCCCATACACCAGCTCCTCAGCCATGCATTCATCTGCTCTGTCCTATTCCTGCCCTCACCAGGTCATAGCATGGGGAGGAATCCAGATATTACTACTCTCAAGGTCCTTTTTAAATTCCTGCCTAATTCTCTGTAATCTCCCTTCAGAATCTCCAACCTTTTCCCTTCGTATGTTGTTGGTTCCAATGTGGACAATGACCTTCTCCCCTGTGAGAACAGTCTGCACCGTCTCTGAGATATTCTGGATCCTGGCACCAGGGAAGCAACACACCATTCTGATTTTTCGCTGCTGGCCTCAGTAATATCTGTCTGTATCTCGGACTAGAGAGTCCCTAATGCAATCAATCTCTTGGAACCTGACATACCCCTCATTACAATAGAGCCAGTCTCAATACCAGGACCTTGGCCGTTCGTGCTACGTTCCCGAGAATCCATCACCCCCTACATTTTCCAAAACAGCATACTTGTTTGAAATGGGGATAGTCACAGAAGACTCCTGCACGAACTGTCTACCTCTCTTACCTTTCCTGGAGCTAACCCATCTATGTGACTGTATTTGCGACTTTTCCCCCTTCCTATAACTGTCATCCATCACATCCCCTTGCTCGTAACTTCCTCATTGCCTACAATTGTCTCTCGATCTGATCCATTTGATCTGACAGGATTCGCAAACAACGGCATTTATTGCAGATATAATCCTCAGTAACCTGTAAACTCTCCCTAAACTCCCACATCCGACAAGAGCATATCACTCCATCACGTGAATGAATTTTTTAAAAAGTCACTTTAAGCATGCATAAACATTTCTACTTACAGTAGATGAAACTCTTTCTGGAACCAAAGTGAAGGAATGATAATAAATAAACTAGGCACAGAGGTGAAATTCTTCCTATTTTACTAATACAAAACTGTAACAGTTTACTCTATCGAGCACATTTGAATGCTACAGTAGTGAGAAAATACTTTTCTTACTCAGACATCAGTGTATGGATGTGACATTTTCATAATCCTCACCAACATCTGCTACCTGGGTCAAATGCAAAATTTACACCATCATTCTATTTTGTGGCAACTGACAGTAAAATAATGCTTTTGAGATGGTCCCTTAAGAGGGGTACTCGTCAGATCATAATGTCAACTAAAATATAGTCACTGGAGTATCCACTGTACATGGAAGGGAAAAAAAGACATGCATTCCAATCCAACATTCCCTTAACATTTTTTTTTAATGGATAAACTACTTGCCTGGAAGCAGAAGAGACATATGGAATATATAACATAATCATCTCTAGAGGCACTTGCCGCAGGAAGTACAGTGGTCATGTCATAAATGCCAAGACTGAAAAACAGGAAAAATCCAAGTAGATGACTCCAGATATTCACCGTCTCGTTAGAAAGGATGAAAAGACTGTAGAAGAAAGTATTATATTATCCCAATGCAAAATACAGGAACAATTATTTGAGTAACAAAACCAATTTCCTAAACCAAAAACAGAAATTGCTGGAGAAACTCAAGCTTTGGCAGCATCTGTGGGAAGAAAGCAGAGTTTACATTGTGAGTCCACTGACTCTTCTTCCAAACCTGCTGAGTTTCTCCAGCAATTTCTATTTTGGTCTCAGATCTCCAGCATTTGCAGTTCTTTGTCTTAATTTCCTAAATCTTCTGGAGAGCTAAGTAAAATATCTTTGCACTGGTGCTAACATTTTGTACATTTACCATTTCAGATACATTGCATTTATCAAGTAACGGTTAAATATTTTTATGATTGGCACCAGATCTTTAATACTTCCAAATTAGTTACTAAAGTATAGCTTACAATTTTGTTTGAGGGCTAATGATTGATTTGTATTCTGGAAATACATTGCTATACAAAACATGTATGAAAATTAATTTGAGAAAGATCTTACTTATTTTAATCTATAATTTACCTTTTCAAGCATAATTTTGAAGGTAGATAAGCTCTATATCCATCTGTAATGTAAGGATTATCCTTAAGGAAGGATGGAATTTGTTCGTAAGTATACAGACGGATGCCTCGTGGTACAAGAACAGGCCAATAATGGTAGTTTCCTAGTTCAATATAGTGGGCACTTTTAAGCAACTTCTGAGGCATGATGCTGGAAATAATAGAGAAATGAAAAGAACACGTCAAGTTTTTTTAACATGATGAACGTATGATTAAGTCAATAAGATTCCTTTAACAATATCATGAGTGATTAAAGGCTGCCCATTTGAAAAAATTACAAGAATCTCTTGGGTCTCCTGTATTCTGAATAATCTATTTTACACCACTTGGCAAAATATTCAATAATACTTTTCATCTGGAGGTATTTCACCTTATTTAGAATCAACATTGTGGAAACATGCTAGGAGATGATGCTGGAGTCTGATATAAGCTTGACTATTTCCTCATGATATAAACTAATGATATTTCTCACCTTATGCCTATGAAAATTAGTTCAACAAAGTGAATGTTCCATCAAGTGGCTATAGAACTGCTCCAAAATAACCCATTGTAAATGATTTTTTTTTCCCAAAAAAAATTGTTTGGTTTAACAAAGTCCCGCGGTAACTTCTCTGAGTGAGTTATCGCTGTCAGTGAAAGGTCCGCCGCAGGGACAGTCCCCCACCCGCCCCTACATTAACCAGTGCCCGTCTGCACACGGGGACACTTCCAGCTGGCATTTCACCGCCAACACATCGTCACTCGGGCCGATAGGGAGGGACAGTGAGTGAAGGCGGGGTGTGAGGGTCAGTGAGGGCCGGGAGGGTCAGTGAGTGAAGGCAGGGTGTGAGGGTCAGTGAGTGAAGGCGGGGTGTGGGGACAGTGAGGGTCAGTGAGTGAAGGCGGGGTGTGAGGACAGTGAGGGTCAGTGAGTGAGTGAGTGAAGGCGGGGTGTGGGGACAGTGAGGGTCAGTGAGTGAAGGCGGGTGTGAGGGTCAGTGAGCGAAGGCGGGGTGTGGGGTCAGTGAGGGTCAGTGAGTGAAGGCGGGGTGTGAGGACAGTGAGGGTCAGTGAGTGAAGGCGGGTGTGAGGGTCAGTGAGCGAAGGCGGGGTGTGGGGTCAGTGAGGGTCAGTGAGTGAAGGCGGGGTGTGAGGACAGTGAGGGTCAGTGAGTGAAGGCGGGGTGTGGGGTCAGTGAGGGTCAGTGAGTGAGTGAGTGAAGGCGGGGTGTGGGGTCAGTGAGGGTCAGTGAGTGAAGGCGGGGTGTGAGGACAGTGAGGGTCAGTGAGTGAAGGCGGGGTGTGAGGACAGTGAGGGTCAGTGAGTGAAGGCGGGTGTGAGGGTCAGTGAGCGAAGGCGGGGTGTGGGGTCAGTGAGGGCCGGGAGGGTCAGTGAGTGAAGGCAGGGTGTGAGGGTCAGTGAGCGAAGGCGGGGTGTGGGGACAGTGAGGGTCAGTGAGTGAAGGCGGGTGTGAGGGTCAGTGAGCGAAGGCGGGGTGTGGGGTCAGTGAGTGAGTGAGTGAAGGCGGGGTGTGGGGTCAGTGAGTGAGTGAGTGAAGGCGGGGTGTGGGGACAGTGAGGGTCAGTGAGTGAAGGCGGGTGTGAGGGTCAGTGAGCGAAGGCGGGGTGTGGGGTCAGTGAGGGTCAGTGAGTGAAGGCGGGGTGTGAGGACAGTGAGGGTCAGTGAGTGAAGGCGGGGTGTGGGGTCAGTGAGGGTCAGTGAGTGAAGGCGGGGTGTGGGGACAGTGAGGGCCGACCCTGCGGACTCTGTTCTCTCGAGCCCGAGGCCTTAGGCCTTGAACCGGATGGGATCCGTGCGGGGGCTTCCGGCTTAACGGTTACCCTCGTGACGGGGTCAGACTGGATCAGAGCGAGGGGTGGGGGGAGATGTGTCACTGAGTCAGACTCCGTGAGGGAGGGGAGGGGAGGGGATCACATCAGACCAGTTCAGACCAGACCGCGGGTGGGTGGGGTGTTGTGTAATGCTGGATCAGATCCTGGGAGGTGTCACACTGGATCAGACCCCCAGCCGTCTTATCACTTTCTTCATTGGCTGTTATTTTCAGAAACAGCACAAAACATCATTCTCTTAGGTGATTTGTACAGCCCCAGGTTTTATCCCCCTGTAACTTTGCTGCCACTATGTTAAGGTTGACCTGCCCGTTGTTTACTCTTTATCATTAAGATGCAGCTGTCCTTCAGTGCCCTGCACCTCTGCCCAGTGCAATCTGAAAAATAATGGCCAGAATTTCTATGATTTATTCCCCTGTTGCAGCTTTAGCAGTCTGCAATCGATGTTTCGTCTGAGCCCAGTCGTGTATCCAGTTTCAAGAATGCTCAACAATATTTGGGTGGCACAGTAGTTAGCACTGCTGCCTCACAGTGCCAGAGACCTGGGTTCAATTCCCGCCTCAGACGGCTGACTGTGTGGAGATTGCACATTCTCCCCGTGTCTGTGTGGGTTTCCTCCGGGTGCTCCGGTTTCCTCCCACAGTCACAAAGATGTGCAGGTCAGGTGAATTGGCCATGCGAAATTGCCCGTAGTGTTAGGTGAAGGGGTAAATGTAGGGGTATGGGTGGGTTGCGCTTCAGTGGGTCGGTGTGGACTTGTTGGGACGAAGTGCCTGTTTCCACACTGTAAGTAATCTAATCTAATCTTAATACTTCCTCCTTCACAATGTTTATTCATTTCCAAGGTGACCAATGCTGAGCAATGAAAAGTAAACACACTGGTGTTGGTCAGGCAATGCTTTGAAATGGGGTGTCTGGGTGAGTTAGGGAGATGAACAGGTAAAGGGATGTTTTGAATTTGGGAGTCCTTCAAAAACGAGCTGAGAGTCCAGAGGCAGTATGTTTCTGTTAGTGTGAAGGGCAAGGCTGATATCTGTAGGGAATGCTGGATGACCAAAGAAATTGAGGTTGTGATTAAGAAAAAGAAGGAGGCGTATGTCAGATATAGACAGGCGCGAATGAGTGAAGCAGGAGTATAAGCAGTAGGAGTGTGCTCTAGAGAGAAACCTAGAGGGCAGAAAGGGGATATGAGATAGTTTGGCAAACAGAGTTAAGGGGAATCCAAAGGGATTCTACAAACACATTAAGGGCAAAAGAGTAACTAGGCAGAGAATGAAACCCCTGAAGTTTTTTGTGTGCCTTACTGTGAAGAAAATCTGAAGCTGTAACGAAGTTGTACCAAATTACAGTTACACCTGAATCTACCACAGGACTCAGATGGTCATTGTAAAATCTGAGATCTAACAGTAGAGTACTGGGGAGTGTTGCCATACAAAGAGACCTTGGGATGTATGTTCACAGTTCCTCGAAAGTGGAGTCGCAAGTAGACAGGGTAGTGAAGAAGGTGTTTAATACACTTGCCATTGTTGGTCAGTGCATTCAGTGTAGGAGTTGGGATGTCATTTTGCAGCTACAGGACATTGGAATACTTTTGGAATACTGCATTCAATTTTGGTCTCTACTACAGGAAAGATGTTGTTAAATTTGATATGGAGGAGCCGGTGTTGGATTGGGGTGGACAAAGTTAAAAATCACATAACACCAGGTTATAATCCAACAGGTTTATTTGAAAGCACTAACTTTCAGAGTGCTGCTCCTTCATCAGGTGCTGCTTCCTGATGAGGGAGCAGCGCTCAGAAAGCTAGTTTTTCCAAATAAACCTGTTGGATTATAACCTGGTGTTGTGTGATTTTTAACGTTGTTAAATTTGAAAGCATTTACAAAAGATTTGCAAGGATGTTGCTGGGGTTGGTGGATTTGAGCTATAGGGAAAGCTGAATAGGCTGCAGCTATTTTCCCTAAATCATTGGAGACCGAAGAGTGACCTTATAGAAGTTTGCAAAATCAAGAGGGGCATGGATAGGGTGAATAACCAAAGTATTTTTCCCAGGGTAGGGAATCCAAAACTAAGTGACATAGGTTAAAAGTGAGGGGGGAAAGATTTGAAATGGGAGAAAGTGTGGACTGCTAATACTGGAGAGTCAGAGTCGAAAAGGGTGGCACTAGAAAAGCACAGCAGGTCAGGCAGCATCCAAAGAGCAGGAGAATCGATGTTTCGGGCATAAGTCCTTCATCAGGATTTAAAATGACCTAAGAAGTAACTTTTTCATGCAGAGGGCAGTAAATGTGTCAGCTCATTGGATACATTTGATGGTGGAGGCTGGTACAATTGCAACATTTAAAAGGCATCTGGGTAGGTACATGAATAGGAAGGGTTTAGAGGGATCTGAGCCAAATGCTAGCAAATGGGACTAGATTAATTTCAGATAACTGGTCAGCATAGACAAGTTGGACTGAAGGGTCTATTTCCATGCTAAACAACTCTGTAGCTCTAGAAGTGGTATTGATGTTGGTGAGACTGTGAGTATAGTGAAACTTTTGAGACCTTGCGATCATGATGCTGCTAACTTGTATCTCACCATGGGACACCTGTGGAAAATGTGTGGAAGTGTTGCTTCAATAGAAGTCATAAGACTCAGTCTTGCTTCAGCAGCAGTCATAAGACTCTGCTATCGGTGGTGGGGGAGGGGGAGGGGGAGGGGGAGTGGGGGGTGGTTGCATGCTAACAACAGGCCACAGACGGATGTGGTAAACCAATTAGATTAGCAGCTGCACAAAGCAATTGCAACTGTCACATATGAGGTAAAAGGGGAAGTACTGAGAGACTCACAGAGACTGTCTAAAAATGCACTGATATTGTTAAGCGGTGTGCCTACTTTTTGGACACCCGCTCTTCCAAGAACGTATGAATAAAGACTGCTTCGGAATTTGACTCGGACTAAAATTAGTTGGCAGTGAGCTTCGTTTCTCACACACCCAAAGGGCAAACCTCAAATCTTCAGCACCCAGTGCGAGTATGGAAACAAAGCCTGCAGATACAGAAGCAGTTTGGAACAAAACATTCCAGCAAGACCGCACATGGGACAAGAGGCCAAATTCCTGGAAGATTCTGGGACAGCTGGAAACCCTGTAACATCCCTCCTCCATAACTCTGTAATATCAACTTTGTCACTCTCCTGAAAACAGAAGTAAAATATTCATGAAAAATAATGGTCACGTCTTGCACCTCTTCATGTAAATTATTTTAATGGCCTCCAGTACATGTACTCCTCCCCCAGGTTTATTATGGCTGAAAGCCCTTAAATTTCCCTTTTCCCCATTGCCCCTCTGTGGCGATTGTCTCAAGCTTTAGTTCATCATTCAGCGTGAGGTCCTGGACCTTGGGATATTTCAGTCTGCAAAACATTGTTGAGGATAACTTACCACTGGAAGACCAGCCAGTTTCAAGAACTAAAGAGCAACTTTAACTAAGTTGATTGTCCTCCAAACACAGTTCATGTTTGTCTCAATTTATGTCCCTGCAAACAGCCCATGTAGCACAAAATTGCAGAGTTACACAGCACAGAAACAGAGCCTGCAGTCCAACTCATCCATGCGAACCAAGTTTCCCAAACCAATCTAGTCGTAGTTGCCTGCATTTGGCCATAACCCTCTCAACCTTTCCTTTTCATGTGCCTATCCAAATGTCTTTCAAATGTTATAACTGTACCTGCAAAAAACATTTTCTCTGGCAGTTCATTCCACACAAGCACCACCCTCTGTTTGAAAAAGTTGCCCCTCAGGTTCCTTTAAATCTTTCTCTTCACACCTTAAAAATATGCCCTCTAGTTTTGAACACACACACACACACACACACACACACACCGTAGGAAAAGACTTTGGTGTTCATCATCTATGCCCCTCATAATTTTATAAACGTCTATAAGGTCACTCCTCAACCTCCTACGCTCCAGTGAAAAATGTCCCCGCCTATATCTTACAACTCAAACCCTTTGGTAAATCTTTTCTGAGCCCTCTCCAATTTAATAATATCCTTTCAATAGCAGGGTGAACCTTGTCAGAAACTATTGCATCTCTTTCTGGACTTTCCAGCAAAAGATGGACGATAATCTCCTCCAAAGTAACCACTTTGAGGACACCATATATAGGGGATGAAAGTCCAAGTAATTATCCAAGGACCTGAGAGGGAAAATCTTTTGCATTACCAGCCTGTTTATAAATATATCTTCATGCTTGTTTGAAAGTTTTGCTGATAAAGTATTCTGTAAAGAATTTAACACTCTACTCAGAGAACAGTCTTATACAGCCTTGCTCCTTGAATGCTGCCAGGCCTGCTGTGTTTCCAGCACCACACTTTTGGAATGGACATACATTGTCAACATCAAGCTTTTTGAAATGGTTTTGAGGCACCTTAGACTGAGTGCATCAAGAAATGTTTATTTCTATTGAATCTCTGGTTATTTCCAATTTTAAAATTTTGCATGGAATGTAAGTTATAAATATTAAGCTTATTACAATCACATTGAAGTATCTAGGGCAACCTAGATACTTCCACAATGCTTGGTGGACATTACATGTCAACGTCTGATCGTTAAAAATGTTTTTTTTTAGATGCAAAACTTTTACACAAGGAACAGCTAATACAGCTGCAGAGTTTTATGGCACTGTGGCCAGACTCATTTTCGCAAAACCAGGGACAGATAGAACCTCAACATGTGTTACACTCTGGTTCCATTGTTGCAGATCTACACCAAGATGACCATCAGGATGAGGGCAGTGTTTAGTTGATTTTCTTCCTGTTTATTTAACAGTTTGCATGTCATATGCTTGTGAAAATAGTCCAAATTTGACATGTGGTTGAGATGGAAGAGAACTCTGGTGATTGCCTCACAACAAGAATGGGAATGGAGCAGACCTACAACATGTACACCTGCATTGTGAGAAAGCCTTCTATCTGATGCCCAGTACTTTCCTGTAATGGAGAGAGAGAGAGAGAGAGAGAGAGTCTCTCCTTCATGCCCAATTTTTGTTTTACCATCACTAATTACTTCTCACAGATTTTAGCCACATACCAAGGATCCCCCAATTCATTTCCCCAGCACGTTGAGGTGGTTTGATCTGATGGTGAAGGGGACAAACAATTATTTGATCCAATTCCCAATGAATATGTAACAAGGATCTTTTTATTCATTATTTCCAAAAACATTTTGTAATCATTATTTTAAAACTGCATTATGATATGTTTAGGTTTGAACATACAGAATTTGTTTACCTCAATGTGATTGTAATAATCTTAACATTTATAACTTACATTCCATGCAAAATTTTAAAATCGGAAATAACCAGAGATTCAATAGAAATAAACCTTTCTTGATGCACTCAGTCTAAGGTGCCTCAAAACCATTTCAATAAGCTTGATGTTAACAATGTATATCCCTTCGAAATGTGTGGTGCTAGAAAAGCACAGTAGGCCAGGCAGCATTCAAGGAGCAAGAGAGTCAATATTTCAGGCATTAGCCCTTCATCAGAAATGTGAGGGTGATGAAGAGGGCTGAGAGGGTAAATAGGAGGGTGGGGGTCAGGGCTAGGTAGATGAGCATCTACCTATTGCCTTCACAGCCACCATTCCCCACCCCTAACCCCACCATCCTATTTATCTCTCAGCCTCTTCCTCCCCTCCACATTCCTGATAAAAGGCTTTATACCCAAAGCATCAACTCTCCTGCTCCTCAGATGCTGCCTGGCCTGTTGTGCTTTTCCAGCACCACACGTTTTGACTCTGATACCCAGCACCTACAATCTTCACTTTCTCCCAATGTATGTCAGACACAAAACCATGTGATGATAATGCTCCTTTAACAAGGTTAGGTTGACCTTGGTTTTTTTTTCTCAGGAGGTTGTAAGGACACAGACTCTGAAAGGTCTGGGGTTGATATACTTGAGAATGCTTTCAAGTTTTTAAAAAACAAAATTGGACAATGAAAGGGAAGTGGCAAGTTCTCCCAGCTCAGCTTTTCTTTGGTTTGGTTTTAGCAGTCTGGCTGTTCACAGAAAGCAGGCAGTCAGTGAGGCTGCTGATCCAAGAAACAGCTATATGGAAGAAGGTATTGCATGCTGCCATCTCTCTCTCCTGTAAGACCCTGTGTTTGATTTTACCTTTTGTGCCAAGGAGTGTTTAAGGGGATTGATGCAAGTGTTTGGAACAGCATCATTAAATTAGGATAATCCAGGGGTTTATGGATAGATTTAAGTTATTCAGTATTCTGTTCTGTTTTGTTAATGTTTCATTTGGTAATCTTGTAAATAAATACTGTTTTATTTAAAACTAAGTGGTTTGACCAGCTGCATCTCTCCTGGAATATCCAATCTACACCTGCTTAAACAACTAGCAAAGTTAGAGTCTGGAGTAGTTTCTTGGAATATTTTGAGGGGCTCTGGCATAGTCCATAACAGATTAGGGGGTCTTTGTGGGATTTATTCTATAGTTCCAATTTGAAATTAGGATTGCTGGGCTTGAAAGCAGCGAGTGGTAGTTGTTAGTGGCTTTTGTTCTGGGTGTTGAAGTTGATTGGTTTGAATAGTCCTGGGATAGCAATTGCTCTTTCAGTCACCAAGAGTTTTCTGGGGGTGGAAGAAGTGTCTTTGGGGGTTTTGCAAAAGGTGATTAAGGCCAAGCTGCTGGAATTAGCAGACAAGCTGGGATTGGAGCTGTCTCTTTCTATAAGGAAAGGAGAGATAATTACAGCAATAGCTCAGCATTTAAATTTGCTGGAAACACTATCAGAATCTATAGAGATGGCTGAAATTCAGCTTGAGTTAGAGGCAAAAGTCAAGGAAAGCGCAACAGAAATGAAACAGTTTGAATTACGATTAAAAACAGGAAAGAGAAAAAGAACAAATCACTTTTGCAGAACAAAAGGAAAGAAAGAGAGAGAAAGAGAGAGGAAAGGAAGAGAGAGAGAGTTTGAACTTCAAAAATTGGCAGTTAGACTGTAAAGTCAGTTTAAAAGGCTGGAGATGAAGGCTGGAGGTAAGCTTCACGTGGAAGAGCAGAGAGTTAAAATGGCAAAATTAGCAGCTGAAATGGCTGATGATTATGAGTTGGTATATAAATCAAAGTTTGGCTTCCAAACTCAATTTCAGTCCATGATGGATAGAAATTAGGGAAAAGAGAAATTCTCGCGTGGAAACAGAAAGGTAGATTTCAGTGATGATCATAAAGATAACTTACCATAGGGTATAAAGGAAATCCTTGAAGGGGAAAGAGAAGTTAAAACACTCCAGTGTTTTTACTGCAATAAAGTAGGCCACATGAAATGACAATGTTGGTGGGTTAGGAAAATTACTGGGAAGCCAGATATAGGAAAACAGGATAAGCCAGTGAATTTTGTTGGAGTGGGAACAGAAAGCACAGTGGAGGCTAGAAAGCTCCACGACAATGTACAAGCTGGTTGGAGGTTGGTTGAGGAGGAAGTGCCAGATCTTCTTAAACCATATACTTGCAATGGTAAAGTTTACTCACAGGAGCAACAGATAAAGATGTTGCAATATTGAGAGATACAGGATCCTCTCAATCTGTGTTGTTGAAAGATAAGGAAATATGTTCCCTGATGGACTATTGCCAGAAAAGGTATTAGTAATGGGAATTCATGGTGAGACAAGAAGCATGTGGGGTTGGAGCATCCAGTGAAGAGTGGAGAAGTAATGGTAAGAGTACTGGACAAACTCTTAGCTCCAAGAATATAATTTGTCCTTACTAACGATAAAGCTGGTTCACAGGTAGGAGTGCTGCTAGTTGCAGATGAAAACCTAGTAGAAACTGAGGCAACTGAACTATTGCAGGACGCATATCCTGGGATTTTTCTGGACTGTGTGGTAACGAGGTCACAAAGTCACCGGTTGAAACAGGAGAGATCAAAGAGCTCAGATTTAGCAGAACCCCTTTTTGATCTGTTGGTTGAGACAAGCCAGGAGTAGATAGATGACACAGCAGACATCTTTAGCTTAATAAATTAACTGATTTACAGCAGAAAGTTGAAAATTTAAAGCAATTGTATCAAAAGGCATACACAGAAAAAGAATCTGAATGTATCCCTGAACGTTACTATCTTAAAAATGAGGAAATGGAGACCATCACATATTCAGGCAGATGAGAAGTGGACAGAAGTTCATCAAGTCATATTGCCAATGGGTTACCGAAAGGAGATGTTGCGGGTGGTGCATGAACTACCACTAGGGGGTCATTCAGGAGTGTGAAAAACTCAAGCTAAAATACAAAAGTATTTTTACTGGCCTGGACTGCACAAGGATGTAGTTAAATTTTGCCAGATATGTCACACATGTCAGGTAATTGGAAAACCACAGGCAGTAACAAAACCTGCACTTTTAATACTCATTCCTGCATTTAAGGAACTATTTACAAGAGTCTTAATTAATTGCATAGAACCCCTATATAAAACAAAAAGTGAGAATCAGCATTTGTTAACAATAATGAAACGACAAGACTTGCAGAGGCCATTCTATTATGCAATATCGCAGCTAAAAGGTTTGTTGAGGAATTACTCAAACATTTCACCAGATACAGACTACCCACAGAGATACAATCAGATCAAGGGTCAAACTTTACATCAAAAGTATTCAAGGAAGTTATGGTGAGCTTAGGAATAAAGCAATTCAAATCTGTGTGGACCATCCAGAGTCACAGGGAGTGCTAGAAAGGTAGCACCAGACATTAAAGACCATGTTGAGGACTTATAATGAAAACTATCCAGATGATTGGGATAAGGGAACTCCATTTGTACTTATTGCAATCAGAGATGCACCAAATGAATTGACCAAATTCAGTCCATTTTAACTAGTTTTTCAGCATGAAGTGAGAGGACCACTAAAATTAATTGAAGGGAAATTGGTAAGTCAGAATTCAGAGACCACATATTTGGAATGTGTGTCAAATTTTAGCTAATGATTAAATAGAGTGGGGATGTTGGCTAGACAGCATTAAAAAGTATCACAGCAAAAATGAAACAGGAAGCAGACAAGAAATCAAAAACTCACCATTTTGCTGTTGGAGATAAGGTGTTAGTGTTACTTCCAGTGATAGGTGAACCTTTAAAAGCAAGGTTTAGTGGACCTTATCAAGTCGAAAGGAATTTGAATGAGGTGAAATATTTGATAAGGACTCCAGACAGAAAGAAACCTCACAGAATGTGTCATGTGAATATGCTCAGAAAGGTATTTTGACAGGGAAGGAAAGCCAAAGGAGATTGTTTTATTGGTTACAACACAGAAGGAAAAAACAAGTTCAGAGAATTCTGAATTGGACATTCCTCAAATTAAATTGGACAATGAGGAAGTTATCAAAAATAGGGATAAATTATTGAGTTACTTTCCAGAGGAAAATTGAAATAACCTAAAAGAATTAATACTGTTGCATGGGGAGATATGTGGAAATAAACTGGGAAGTACTAACCTAATTATGCATGATGTAGAGATAGGAAATGCTGTTCCGATTAAGCAACATTCTGATAGACATAATCCTCTAACGTTGGCATAGGTTCAAAAGGAGATTGAATGCTTGCTCCAAGATGACATAATTGAAGTGAGTTACAATGACTGGAACTCGCCCGTAGTAATGGTGCCAAAACCAAATGGTACCCAACAGTTATGTGTGGACTATTGCAAAGTCAATGCAGTTACAAAGACTGATGCATATCCGATTACATGTTTGAAAGACTGTATTGAAAATGTGGGACAAACAACTTCTATTTCTAAGTTGGGCTTGCTCAGAGGATACTGGCAGGTAGATTTTTTTTTAGATTAGATTACTTACAGTGTGGAAACAGGCCCTTCGGCCCAACAAGTCCACACCGCCCCGCCGAAGCGTAACCCACCCATACCCCTACATCTACATTTACCCCTTACCTAACACTATGGGCAATTTAGCATGGCCAATTCACCTGGCCTGCACATCTTTGGACTGTGGGAGGAAACCGGAGCACCCGGAGGAAACCCACGCAGACACAGGGAGAACGTGCAAACTCCACACAGTCAGTCGCCTGAGGCGGGAATTGAACCCGGGTCTCAGGCGCTGTGAGGCAGCAGTGCTAACCACTGTGCCACCGTGCCGCCCACCTTTGAGCGAAAGACTGAAGATCATTTCAACTTTCGTAATGCCAAATGGACTGTATCAATTCAAAGGAGAAAGTGAGGACTGCAGATGCTGGAGATCAGAGCTGAAAATGTGTTGCTGGAAAAGCGCAGCAGGTCAGGCAGTATCCAAGGAGCAGGAGAATCGACGTTTCGGGCATTAGCCCTTCTTCAGGAATGAGGAAAGTGTGTCCAGCAGACTTGCCTCATTCCTGAAGAAGGGCTGATGCCCGAAACATCGATTCTCCTGTTCCTTGGATGCTGCCTGACCTGCTGCGCTTTTCCAGCAACACATTTTCAGCTCTGTATCAATTTAAAGTCATGCCATTTAGTATGAAAAATGCGCCAGCCACATTTCAGAGGTTAACCAATAAAGTCATTGCCGGATTACCCAATTGTGTCGTATATATTGATGACCTGGTGATTTTTACTCACACATAGAAGGAATATTTACAACATTTATCAGACTTGTTCAGAAGGCAGGCTTGGTGATAAACCTGGTGAAAAGTGAATTTGCTAAAAGCCCAAGTCACCTTCCTGGGCCACGTTATTTGACTCAGACAAATGGCCCCACAGGATGCAAAAAGAAAGATAATTGGAGAGTTCTCATACCATCAACAAAATGAGCAGTACTATGGTTGCTGGGATTGGGTGGATTTTATTGAAAATTCATACCAAATTTTAGCAGTGTGGCTGCTCCACTCACTGAATTGCTAAAGAAAAGCAAGAAGTTTCAGTGGACAGCGGACTGTCAGAAGGCATTTAACAGCCTGAAAGCTGTGTTAACCACTGCCCCAGTTTTTGCCACACCTAATTATGCAAAGCCATTCAAGGTGAGAGTGATGTGGGTGTCAGTGCTGTGCTCTTGCAGGAAGATGATGAGAAGGTAGAAAGACCTATCGGGTATTTCTCCAGAAAATTGAACTTCATCAGCTGAAATATTTGACAGTTGAAAAGGAGACTTTGAGCTTAGTGTTCAATGTTTATGTTACCAGTAATGTATCTGAGACAATCATATACACTGACCATGCCCCATTGAAGTTTGTGGAGAAATTTAACAAAAATACCAGACTGTTTAGGTGGAGCTTGTTGTTACAGTCGTTCATCTTAAAAATTGTACATGTGGCAGGATGAGAAAACGTGATTGCCGACGGATTGTTAAGACTTGGATGAGAAATGGAAGTGTTTGGTGGCAGGAGTACAGCCGACTGAAACAAAATGTAGTAGTGCATGTTTGCATAATTATTGTCAGTGTAATGTATATGTGTGTTGTAAGGTACTAACAGTTTACAATTAAGGGGTTTTAAAATGAAGACATCTTTGGATATTGATGGTTCTTCTTTAAAAGGGGAAGGTGTGGTGATGCTACTCCTCTAACAAGATTAGGTTGTCCTTGGTTTTTTTTCCAGGAGATCATAAAATCACAGGCTTTGAAATGTGTGGAGTTGATCTACTTGAGAATGCTTTCAAGTTTTGAAAAAAAAACATCTGTACAATAAAAGAGGAGTGGCCAGTTCTCCGAGCTCAGCTTTTCTCTGGTTTGGTTTGATTTTACCAGTCTGGCTGTTCAGAGAAAGCAGTCAGTCAGTTTTGAGGATGCTTGTCAAAGAAACAGCTACATGGAAAAAGATGTTCCATGCTGAATCTCTCTGCCACCTCTTTCTCTCCTGTAAGACCCTGTATTTGATTTTACCTTTTGTGCCCTGGGGTGTTAAGGGGGAATTGTTGCAAATATTTGGAACAGCATCATTAAATTGGGATTATCTGTTGGGTTTTCAAGTAGGTTAAGATATTTGGTATTTTGTTCTCTTTTCTTTGTATTTTATTCAGTAATCTTGTAAATAAATTCATTATGTTTAAAACTAAGTGGTTTGACCAGCTGCATCCTTTCCTGGACTATCCACATTATACCTACTCAAAATAACTAGCAAAGTTACAATCTGGGCTACTTTCTTGAAATGTTTACAGGGGTCTGGCTTGGTCCATAACAGCCAGAAGATTGTTACAGTTTCTAACTCTTCAGTCTGCTTGGCTGGAAGGCCTTAGATGGCTACCTCTCCCTATTGTCTCTCTGCTCAAACATTAGTGCATTTCCCAGCACCTTGTTCTGGATCTTGGAATGTGCCAGAATGCAAAACTCTGTCAATGTCAAGACTTTACATTGGAAGAACAGCACATTTTAGACAGGGCAAAGAGCATCTATTCCTTGCGGCATAGTTAAAGTATATGAGTCCCCTGAACAGCCTGTACAACAAAGTCTTATTTCATGGAACTGCTTAGGTCAAACCTCAACAAAACCATTGAATCTCTCTCCAGACCTTCTTTGCAAAAGCACATTCCAACTGGAGATGGAGAAGTTTTTTTTTCACACAGTAGCCACCTTGAGGACAACATGAGGAGTAGGTAAGATTCCAGGCATGTAGGAAAGATCTGACACAAAGGGTCATTCTCACAACCAGCCAAGCTGTGACATGGTGCTTAAGCATTCTGCTGATGAGGTATTCTGTCAAATGACTTTGACAACCTGCTTAGGAAATCATCCATCAGGGCCTGCCATCACCTTTTCCCACAGTTATATGTTGACCACTGCCTGATAGAGTTGTGATCAATTTTTTCTACATAACCCTCTCAATGGGGAGCATGTATTTCTACACAAACCAACTGCCTGGAACACTCCATGTTAATGGTGACAGAACAATCCTTTACAATACCAAGGACAGATGGAATACAGCGCGTAGTGTCACTTAGAGTTTGTATTCTGAGTATCTATACACAGTTTGATGCAGCTGCACACAAAGGTGGCCATTGGGAAGAAGGTAATGTTGGATAAGACTTTTTTCCCCCTTTAAATAACAGCTTGTACACCATGACCCTGCAAAAATGATCCATTTTTGACAATCATTTAAGAGAGAGATGGGCTTACATGATCAGCACGGCGCAGAAGTGAAGATTGGGCCAGACCTGCAACACATACAGTAACACTGGAAGCATTTTGTGCCTGATGACCAAGTTCTTATTCCTGATGCAGAGGGAGCTTCACTCCATTATGTCCAGAATTATATTACTGTTGCTTCTTGCAGTGTTTTGCACATGCCTTGGCCCCTCTGAACCATATTCATCACATTGTCAGGTAAAAAAAGTATAAGGAATGTTAAACCGAAGATTCATGTAGAGCTGCGGGCTGAAGTTGAAATGAAGCAAGTTTTGTTTGATCACTATAGGATCAAGGTATCTATACAGATTTCTGGTCAAGAAGTTAGATAGATTTGGGCTGTAATTTGTGCACAGCAAAAATAATGTTATGTAGGAATAAGAAATTTACATCTTGAGTTCTAATATTTTAATAGCCTAGCATTGGAATAATATGGAATAAAGAAAGCAGCTCCATCAGGATTTTAAACTTAGTTCACTTCTTACTCATTGGCCAGCTGGTGCACAGAAAACATATCAAAATAGCCAATGAATGACAGTGCACAACTCTGATGACTGGAATTTAAAGTTTAATTCCAACCGAAAGCATTTTACTATATTGCACTGCAACCTGGAGAAACCAACATTTAGAAATCTAAAATTAGCAATATACAGTTCAGCATTTGAGTATTGTGAAAGGAAGACATGATGCTGAAGCTTTCTGTCTTGAGTTATGGGGATAATTCACAAGAAATTCCAATGTAACGGGTAAACAACATTTGTACTGCATAAGAAAACAAGGCTGATTGGTTGACCTGTACTCTGTAATCAGCAGAGGTTCTATGTTATCATGGCATCTAGTGGAATTTAAACATAATTAATAAAATCTGGAATTGAAAACAAGCCTTGGTGATGATGACTATAATGAATTAATATGCAAACTCAACTGGTTCATTCTGCCCTCTACGAAGGAAATCTGCCATCCTTACCTACTCTGTGTTGGGTCTGCATGTGATTCCTACATGTGATAGAATAGCCATAGAGAAATGGATGCACATATTGTATACCTGCACTTGTATTAGTTGACATTGCTTGCATCAAAACAGCTAACAATCAAGTTTGTATTTATTGCTTTGGGAAGATAACACATCATTTTACTTCTCAGATATGTTTGATCAGGTATACCTATTTCAGATTTGCTTTTCCGACATAGAATAGCAATGCTTATAGGATCCTAAAGGTGTCAGTCTTCCACTGCTGAGATCATAATTTCCCACAAATGACCTTTTCTCTCTTGTATAACATTTTATGTTTTAAGAACATTTGAACTTGAAAAATTTGTACAACGTGTGATACAAACTATAAAGCACCATCTAAGGCCATTATATCAAATTTATTTAAAATTTTGTCTTACAACATAGTAAACAACATATTTATTTCATTTGGAAAAAATCAGTCAGAAGATATACATAATTAATCAACATATCATTTTGTCATAAATTGGTTTTACTGATTGCAAGCATAGATCCACAGTTGACACTTGGTTTATCATGTATCATTTTTCACACTAAATGTGAAAATCTTAAGAGTATATAATATTAAAAGAATAAAAGAAAAATCATGCACTTTACTCCATATTTAGTAACTATAAGATGTACAGATCTACATTGTTTTATTTGTCAGCTTTTTGCAAATGTCAGAATATTTCATTACATCCTCAGAATGAACTGTTTACATGGAAAATATACAATATGCTTTTGAATGAGTGTACTATAAGAGACAGCAAAGCATTACATGATATGCTGGAGCAGAATATTTTCATTTTATGTGTTTTGGCTTCACGCAGCAAGCTGAAATAAATTCAAAAGTGGCATAAAACATACATAAGAAGCACTGGAAGACTTCCAATTATTCTGCAACTTATTCCTGACACGAAAGGCACATTATGATAACATAGTGGTTGACTGAAGAGTGCCCATCTTGATATTCTACCAGTCTTATTTTCCTTACGTGAAATAATTGTATACAATAATGACATACAAATATGTCTTGCTCATTACCTTTATTCTTTTTTCTTGAATTTTGAGGTGTCTGAGAATGTGATCTCTTGCAGGAAGGAAATTTTAGTATAGCCTTTGAAAAATGATATAGATATTTCTCTTCTAGCTCGTAAATGAAATAATCAGAATAAGAGAGCAAGCAGTATATTACAAAACTAACATAATGAGCATCAAACACAAACAATTCATAACTTAGCTTGTCACTCAGAAGTCAAATCGTTTTTCTTTCATTAAGTTTAATAACCTTGGTGTAATATTTTGAGTTGTTCTACTATGAAAATTTCCACAGTAAAATTAAAAGTTAGCTTTATTGATTTTATTTTAGGACCTGGTAATGTTTCTGCATTTCTAACTTGCTTGCAAATGCCAGGAAATCTGAAAATAATCTCTGTTATAGGTATTTTCAGTTGACTGCTGGGATGGTTTCCATAGCTAGCTGGCATTGTGGGCTCAATGTTGTTTTGCTGCAGTGAATTATCATTTTAAATTTCTCTGCAGCGAATTAATATTCTGTCACTATACTAAAGATAGAACTGATACTGGAGCAACAAAATTAATTTATAAATGTAAAATTGCTGTCAGTTCAGATAGACTTTAGATTTTGATGACAGCCATCTCAGATTTCTGTAGGCTTTCAGTGTTACGTGCTGAAATGTTAACATTTAGTTCATGTACTAACTGTCAGCCATTCACAGTATATATGTCTTGATTTTGTCTTTGTACCTTTTAAAGTGTTAATAATTTTTTCCAGTAAAGTGACAACAAGAATTTTTTTCCTTTCTGTGTCTCAAATAGGTTGCTGATAGATTTTGACAAATAGAATGTTTTCCTTTTTGCACTGTGTGATTATGTCAAGTGATCTGCAGTAATGTGGAGTTTATTGTGATAAAGGCTCAGAATAACTTCCCACAAAATCTCCCTAAAAGATTACTATTGTTTCAGCTGTATTTTTTTAAACTAGCTCAGATAGACTGCATGCACATTTTGTTGAACACATCAAAAATTAAAATATAATTTTACTAACAGGGTGCTCTCTTGCAAATTCTTATTTTATTTTGAGAGAATTCAAACTATTCACAGTGAGTAGACTGCATTTGGAAAATGATAACTGCTGAAAGTTAATGTATTTTGGAAGTTTAATGTGTGATTGTTTATATACATATGCATGAAAGCAAATTTAAAAAGCATTAGTAATGATGAAGGGTGCTCAGACATCGATAACAGAACTGTCAGCATGTACTATGTTTGTCATTTGTCTAACTTTTGATGCTGCAACTGGACCAATTTATCACAAATTTCCAGTGTTGAAAATTATCCAAAGTAGCAATATTAAAGAGCAATTCCCTAACCATTCATGAAATACCCACAAACATAACACATTTTGCTGTTCAATATACTCTAAATTGTACCATTGTTTACTTAAGTCTTTCAAGTTTGATGCAATTTAATTTTTCAATTCCAATCCATAACTGAGCATTTTTGTTTTCATTCTGCTTCAAATTCACCTTTTAGGGCTGCAAATAAAATATTAGCTATTGCAACAGTGCTATAAATTAATGACTGTGACTGTGCATAACTTGAGTTGCAAGCATGGTAAAAATTCAGAACGTACTATTTCATTGCAAAAGTATAAATAATCATAAATAATTCTGTTAGGCAATATAATGGAGTGTGCGAGATAGATTTGAATTTGAATTTTCCCTTTGGCATATTTATTAATCTAGTTATCCTGAGTCTACTCTATCCATGTAATAAAAACACAGTTTATGGGGTTTTCTTAAATGCAGATACCACAGCATGACTCCAGTTGAAACTGCTGGTTTGGCAACTAGTGTGGATTCACCTTTGAGAAAATAGACTACTGGTGTTAACTACAACCCAGCTGCTGTGCTTCTGTACCACTCCCTTCAACTTTATTTTTAAGGAAACTCCCCATTGCCTCCTGGACAACTTAATGTGTTTGATGACTAAAAAGTGCCAATGGGATGTTCAACCCTTTACAAAGTAGACATTCATGTATGGATGCACATAGCCCTAATTTGGCTGAGTACAGAGCAATGCAGTATTGGTTGGTGAATCAATTCTCTAACAATATTGATATCAAACTGTGATGGTATTTAGGCAGTTGGTTCAAACTGGAGAATTAATGCCATTTAAACTAAACTAGCTCCATATGTTGAAATTGATGTTGGAATCAGGATATGTAAGAAGTGACTCTACAGGTGGTAATGAGAATTTCCTGGAAGTATTTACACCTTATATTTATCAAAACAAAAAAAATACAGTGAATGAAAATAAATGTGCAAATTAGGAATTGCTATGGCCTAAAGTAAGAAAGTGAGATGATGTTTTATACGAAGCTCAGGGATATGTGGAAAGAGGGTAAGTGTTAAAATTGGATCTTTTTGCATTTTAAAGATTATTCTCTCTTGTTGTCTGTAAGCATTCTATTAAATGTGCAGAGCTTTTCTACAACCTTACATAAAACATCATCATCTTTATGGACTGTATCATATTGTGCAGTAATGTGTTTTATTGTCCACAGAATAAGCTTTTCTTAAAGATAATTGGAAACCCTGAAAACTGCTGCTATCTGGTGATTTTAAATACATTATTTCTGAAATGTGGCTGGTGTAATGATCCTGCCTGTTTAAGATTTATTTTGCTGGAGAAAATTGATCCATTTCACCTTTGTCTAATGGAAATTTTTATCTGGTATTATCTGTTTATGTAAATGAATGCTGCTCTGAGGAGAAAGCGAGATAGTGCCATAAATCTCAACGTTGTAGCCGCCCTCTGAGTCCAAGACTGTATCTCTGTTGAACTGTGAGCTCAGTGGCATTTAAAATAATCTGGTAGCATTTTAAAAATGGCTCCTCAATTTTCCATTATGCTATGCATTTTGGGATATGCCACGCAGATGGTGTAAGTCTGTTTTTGCTGCACTAAATAAATTATAGCAAAGAGGTGGCCTGGCAGTTGTCTAGCTGCCTAACATTGAGCCTTTTCTTTTCTGTCAGGTGGTGATATACACAGAAAGCTGCACTCTAGTCTTTTTTGCGGTCCTGATGGTTGAGCATCTTCCTGCCTGTAATTTGTTGCTAATCAGCTGTCAGTTTAGAGCGATGATGAGATGATCATCTCTCACCCAGGGTAATGGCCTTAAAAGTCACAGAGTCAATGTCAATGGGATAGCTTCAATTCAATCAGTGACCAGAATGAGCGATGGCACCTGCTGACATTACCAGTCATTTTGAGCTCAAGCATCTGGGTCCTTGTAAATAACCATCAGTGGGTGGGTCTGGAGGACAGATCATTAGTCCTGCAAAAAATAAATATCTCCCTGTTGATGGCTATGAGTAATTTAGCTCAGACTAGGAAATTTCACCCTAGATTAAGTATGATGATCCAATATCAGTCAAAGGAGGCAAACACTGAGAGCCTGATGAGATGAAGTGAAATTTGCATTCAGCTTGGTAAACGTAATACGTATTTAACAGTGGAGTGAAGAGAGATTGCTCTAAAATGCTGGAAAATAAATAGAAAGCCTAATGCTTTGACATTTAAAGTGACCACTCCACTCTGTCAGTATACACAGGCAAAATATTATAAAAATACAAATTGACTCCCTCTGGAATGCAATATCCATAAAAAAGATCCTGCTGACTTAATATAATAGTATTTATTAAAACTGAGCATTTTGCTACCTGATTCCTGTATCTGACTGTCCAATTTGAGTTGTATCACTGACTGAATGGTTTTCTGCAACCATTGAATAGGAATTGCTATTGAATACAGACAAAAAAATAGTTGTCCCAATTATCGATCAAAGAGCCGAGAAGTACGAATATCAGAAATATAGGTTGCTTTAGAAACATAGACTAGTGCTTCAACCCCAAAATGATTTGTAGAAATATTGAGTATGATTAGTGGTGTCCTGTAGACTTAAATTGTAACACACTATGCCATATGTACTTTCATGCCTGATCAGGCATGTAATTTCATACTGCAACAGTATATTATGTAAACATGTGTAGCTTGTTTTCATTAGCTGGTTATCATTAGCTTTTTGAAATTACAACTTAATCCTTCCCTTCATGTCAAAATCTATCATACAAACAGAGCAAATTTTTCATTGTATATTCCTTTACCACTCATTTCAATGTTGGTCATGAATAAAGTGCTAAGAGTGGAAAGACATAATCAAATGCAGACAGGAGGAAATGTATTGGCTCTTTGCTGACCTCTGTCTTTTCTTAACACATTTTATTTCAGCTTCCTGTACACAGTAAGATATAAGTTAAAAGATGTGTACAGTTCGGTGTGTAGACATTGGTAACACAGTGGCCTTCTAAATAAAGTTCAGTCGTATAGAATTAGTAGGAGGATTTGAAATTACTTGGGGTTATAAGAATTAGTTGAATTCTTATACACAGTAAGTAATTCTTCATGCTATTGGTCCTGTGCCAATTCTCCTTACTAGTGGAGATTCATAGGACTTGAGTTTTGGACTATTGCTCTTCATCATTTTGAATGAATGAATGATTTTATTGTCATGTGCATTTTACAGTGAGAAAAACAATAAAATACAGTGAAAAGCTTTTTCAGTCACCACGATCTGGTATCAATTTGAATAGTTTTCAAAATAAGAAAGAAAGAGATATAATTTAAAGACAGTCCATCAGTCCTGAGGCAGCTCATCGACAATAATGCGTGTGCCACTATTCCTCCTCCACTGCCTCACGTTTGTCAACATTGGACCCAACCAACACTGATGTTGACATTCTTCAGGAGCCATCTTCCGTCACTGTCTCACTGCTGCCGTGCTGGACCCATCAATGTCAGAGTTGCATCTCTTGCCACTGGGCCCACCTCATCAATGTTGCTATGATGCTCTTCCATCACTGCTTTACTGCCACAATGGACCCAACCAATGATGAAGTTGCCAACCTTCAGGCTCCACAGGGCCCACTCACTGATGTCACCTCTGCTGATATAGCAGCAGCCAATTCCAATGCTGAGTCCCATGCTCACCCCAGAAAATGAAATAGAGGCTCACTCACCAACGAGATCCACGCCGGGACTCCTGGCTGCCGCCGATGGTAATAAAAGGATAAATTAAAGAGAAAAAGTACAAGTAAAGAGATAAAAGAGAAAAGTGGTCAGAGCAGACTAGCCCCAGCACAGGAGCACTACTCTGCCATCATCTGGATCATCTGTGTTTATCAAGATTTTCATGAAGACATTGGGGCAACTTCTTACAAGTTTGCGGATGATTCAAAAATGATGTGTAAGATCTTTATGTAAGAAATATATTCGTAAATCTAGTTGTGCTGAGTAAATACACCTACATATTACTTGTGTAATTTAACAGAGGCAAATATAGAGCCACACATGTATTACCTTGTTTCTATGTGGTAGATAATATAGAGACCCTGGAAAAAGGTTTGAAGAAGAACCATTGGAATGATCCTTGATGCAATAATCTTTGGTTATATAATGGGTTTACTGAGCTGTAGAAAAGTATAGGTTTCAATGTCTTTTAACTGAATACTTAAAGCAATAAATAAACTTCGCTACTACCATGTAAAAAAGTCTACTTGAACTGGACAGGTTCAAGGAGGGCAAATCTGTAGACTATTGGTGGAATCATTTGTTTTTTGACAATGTGTCAATTTTGTCAAGTTTTATGGAGGGTTTCTCTCGGTGAGACTAGTCAGTTTCCTTGTGCTGTTGTCCGAAACTCGCCTCATTAATTACCTCCTGCTACCCCATCCCTATTGCTGCAGAAGAGAAACACCTTCACTGCAAAGTGAAAGCATCAAAAATCTCTCCCTCTTTGTTTTGCTCTTTCGCCTGTGAGAACATACCTGAAAGTGTACAGTACCAGCTAGCTGTTTTCCACTCACCTTTGTCTGCAAGTTGAAGGAGCAATTAAAATGCCCTCAACAGTGAAAGGGCAAATTCTCACCAATGTGTGAAGGAGAACATATGTGTCCAAACAACCGCATTTGATCAGAAAAAAACTTAAAGAAATGGAAAAGAGGCAACTCATCAACTCCTAAACACAAAAAACTAAAACAACTACAGATGCTGGAAATCAGAAACAAAAGCTGAAACTGGTGGAGAAACTCAGTAGGTCTGGCAGCATCTCTGGAGAGAAATCAGAGTTAACATTTCAGGTCCAGTGACACTTTATCAGAACTGGTGCTATCGGACTGTGTTTTTAAGAATTCTTCCTCCACCCTCAATTTCCACAACTTATGTGTATTTGTGTATCTGTCTATTGTGATGGGGGTGGGGGTAGGGGGGGTAGGTGACACTGGTTCAGCAGGGGCAGAGTTAAAGTTAAAGAGAGTACAAGTGAGCAATTCATATTTTGCAATAGGCATTGATTAAAGTCAATTTGTTTGTAATAAATAGCTAATTTCTTGTTAAGTACAGAAACTTTTGAGTGTTCTCTTTTATGTTGAGTTCATCAGTCAGTAAATTTAGGAGTTTGGATGATTTGATGAAATCTTTTCACATTTGTGGTCTCTTTGGGAAGAGTGGAACAAAACCAAAGATTGCTGGAAATGCTCAGCAGGTCTGGCACCATCTGTGAAGAGAAATCGAGTTAACGTTTCAGATCCAGTGACCTTCCATTTTTGTTTCTGATTTACAGCATCCACGGTTCTTTCGATTTTTATTGGGAATAGTGGAGCTTGATTTGATGTGCCCTTTCCCAGTAAACTCAACATATGTGAAACTGGATGGAAAAAAACCTTACATAAATTATCTTTTGAAAAAGTGTATTTATTGTTGTACAATACAAAATGTATTGTTGCTGTGTTATTGCTTGTTACGGTGTCTGTCAGAGAAAACATTCAAGTAACAGATGTTTGAAGCATTTCACACATCTTATGCAAATAAACATTGACATATTGATAAAAGTGATCACAGAAAGAATACTTTATTATAAGATCTTAAAGCTGTCAATCAAGTAAAGTCAACAGTTCTGTCCATCTATCAATATAGAACCCTGTTCTGAGAAAATCTATTAAGGAATCTGGACTCTTACTCTAGCATAGGTAATGAGACCATCCAGTTTTACTGGAAGAGTTTTAACGCCTGTATTCTGCACGCAAGTCTTCAATGTTCGCTCAGCAGGATGGTTTGGTAGTATTACCAGCAGAGAGCTGGCCAGTTCCTGGGGCTTTAACTGTCAGTCTGCATCAGATGGTGAGAGAATCAAGATATGGAAGTAAACAACTTAATATCATCGTAATGAATCTACCTATGTCAGACATATTTGTCTGAAAAATACTGATAGAAGTGATAATTTGTAAATCCTTGTAAAGACAAAGGATATGAACTTGCTCAGGGACTTTCTTGATCAAATGGTTTTAGTAATGTGAGTATGAGGCTTAATGTATTTTCAATCAAAGTTATAATGGCTGGTGGGAGAATCTGGTTGTCTCAGAAACAATGACAATACATCAGACTGAGATGCCATGTTAGGCTATGTAGTTCAATAAAATTGAGTGACAATATGTCCCCCTTTCAAAGGGACTATTTTGTATTTGTTCCCCCTAATGGCTGCTCTGTACATTTTGGAAAATGTAGCAAATTAGCCACCATCTTCTGCCTCCTGATATCTGATGCATGTTATAACTAACTTCACCCAAATGGCTGCTGTTCCTGAAATGTTGTAGGAGCGGAAGAAAAATGGAATCTTTTGAGGGCACATTAGTGTCATTGCACTGTATGTTGATGCTTACATTTCCCGAAAGGTTGATGATTTTGCCATACATTGCTTGAGTCTTTGTTTAGCCCTGAATGTAAAAGGAAGTATTATGGAGCAATGTCTCTGTTAATGGCCTACTACAACATGTGAAAGCAAGATTAACAAGGAGTATATAGCGTAATGGGCTCTGTCAGCACCATTGGTCCTCTTGGTCAAACATTACTATTCTTTCCTGTGTTCAAAAGTCTTGAATAATTTGGTCAGCGATGTTGGGGTAGGGAAATATTCAGCACACAGGGAGCCAATGCTTTAAGGTGGGGAGGTCTGCATCCTTGTACACTGCATGTGTGTAATGTTGTTTCCCTTTACAGGGTTTTGCAGCCCCTCTCTCACAGGTCAAGACACTTACCCACCCATTCCAAGTGTGACGATTGCCATTTTCTTTCCCATTGCTTACTTTCAATTTCCAGCACGATGAAAGGTGACAGGGAGCATTCTTTGAGCAGTGGTTTTCAGCCTTTGCCTCCCACTGTCAGGGAGCCCCCAAATATCCAGATCCCCTTCCTGACCACCATTCCAATTAACCCCTAGGGCTTTGCCCCTCTCCAGGTCACTACCCAACTTGTTTACACAAGCCTGCAACTGTCCCCCTTCCCCTATCCCCTGGCCCACAAGTCCCTAGTGTATGAGGTGACCATACCAGGCATTATGATACTCTTGAAGACAGGGTGCTCCTGACTGTGCACTAACTACCCTCCCATATGACTATTATTCTCATCTATTCCCTCTTCAAATGTCCTCTTTCACAACTGTCAGCACCCCTTTCCCTCCAGCCTGCAATTCCAATCTCCATAAATAGGGTCCCAAGTCTCCTTCCCACAATAGTGGCTCCCCTTGATCCTGTCCTTCCACTTGGTTTTCTCGGACAGACCCAATGGACTGACCATGGACCACCCGGTTGAGCAACCAAACCGGAAAGGTCCATATAAGAGGTGCCGAGACTCCTAACTAATGCCCATCCATCTCTTGGACTGGCTGTTATGTAACCATAGGACTTACTTACTGAGCTTGATGGATCAGGAGCTGCTCTGACAAGATGACAGCATCTTTCTCATCCCAATCAGTGTTGTCTCTGTGCTCTCGGGTGACCTTGAGCTTATCTTTCTCCCTTTCCCTTCAACAGCCCTTTGAGAATTGGTGATTGATGATCCAGGAAAAGAGAACATGCAGAGGGAGGTAGTTTTCGGGCATGTGAACACATTGATCTGACTATTGGAATTGGTCATTCAGGAGCAAGGCTTCAATACTGGCAGATACAGCAATATGAATGATGCTCATATTGGTCCAGTGGTCCTCCTATTTGATCTGCATTTAAACACTGTTCGTGGAAGCTGTCAAGGTTCCTGACATGACATTGATAGATGATCTAGGTCTCGCTGCAGTGGAAGAAGGTAGACAAAACACTGTTGTAAAGATACATTTTCACAGCTTGAAGAAGGTAGCGCTCACAGAATGATCAAATGTCCCCATCAATGATCGTCCCTTGGAAGAAGCAGCTGCCGAGATATAGGAAGCGCTGAACAGACCGGAGAGCCACTTCACCTACATAGGTATGTGTGAGATGCTCTACTGTTTCAGGGAAGATTGGTCGATGACTGTCATCTTGTTGTCTCTGTAAACCTTGTTGTTATTTAAAATCTGAGAATACTGTTACCTGTGATCAATGCAAGATCCCTGAGTAACTTGCTCCAGCCTTTTAAACTGACAATTAGAATTTCATTTAAAAGTAGAAAGTAAAGGGTTGTTTACTGTCCACAGGAGATTTCATGAAGGATATGTTGATGGTTTTACGTAGCCAGGCATTAGGACCACTTGGCCACAAATCAGCAGCCAAGAGGAGAATGTGCGCTATCGGTATTCATTATGCCACATCTGCTCTATCACATTGGCTAGATCAAATGCACCAGTTCTTCTAAAAGCTCATTTGACTTGGAATTTTTCTCCAGGGGTCAGTCACACAACGTTTTTAGATAAAAATTCTTCTCTAATTTGTGTTTTGATTTCATGGCCAGCAGTGGTGAAATTACAGTTTACAGCAAATCTACATAACTGCAAGAAGAAAAGCTTGACAGATTGACACTTGTGTTGGTTAGCCCATTGAAATATGATTGATTCGGATGTTGCATTTTGCTTTGCAATGAATGAATGAAAGGATTATTTCAGTTTTCATAACCAATATGTATGGCTGTCTTGAATCTCTTCACCTACCTCAATGCCACAGGCATCATTATGTTGGTCAAATTAGAATATGGGATACTATCCTAAAGCATATGGTACAGTATTATTATTTGGATGGCTAAGGCTTTACAGGTTTCTAAGACTATGATTATTTATTCATTTATTGCAGACCCAAGGCCTGTGTAATTTATAATAATTAACAAATCTTTGTAATTCCTTGGAAGCTACATTATGGACAACTCTTTCATTAATATTCTTGAATTATCATCATCACTGAAGTGTTATGTTTGTTTTGAATATCTGTCAGCTGTAAACCTGGTGGTGGTACCAGGACGGTGGCCATTGGTATCCTGGTTCTGATCTCAGCTCGAGGTCACTTCCTGATTGCCTGCACCCAGACACTGCCTGAAACACAACAATTGTGTGTGTGTCTTTATGGGAGGATAGGGGAATGTTAGCAGACAAAACATCAGATTAGAAAAGATTTCAGTGCCCTAGGGGCACACTCTTCCTTCTCACAAAGGAACTAATCTCTGGGGCCTCTCTGGTTGGAACACCAAATGCCAGACACTCCAGCCAGTAATGGAAACTGGAGTCCTTTGAAAATCAAAAACCCTCATTAAAATTAGAATTTTAAAAAGGGTCTACTGCCTTACTTGGAGTGTAACAGGAGAACACTCCCAGTGATTCCTTGCAATTTGCATTCTGGCGCAATAGGTCCACAGCAGATGCCATCTCCTTTAGCCTACACTCATCCCTGCAACATCTGGACACTTAGGATACCTATGCAAAAGTGAGGACTATAGATGCTGGAGATTATAGTTGAGAGTGAGGTGTGCTGGAAAAGCACAGCAGGTCAGGCAGCAACCGAGGAGCAGGAGAATCAACCTTTCAGGCGTAAGCCCTTCATCAGGAATGAGGCTTGTGGGCCAAGGGGCCCGGACCCATAAGACTCATTTCTGATGAAGGGCTTATGTCCAAAACATCGATTCTCCTGCTCCTCGGATGCTACCTGACAGTGCTGTGCTTTTCCAGTACCACACTCTTGACCTCCACCCATGTTGAAGCAACAGTAAAGAAGGCACAAAAACTCCTCTTCTTCTCAGGAAGGGAAGCAGAGGACTCATCAAAAGCTGTTGAACCTTAAACTTATTCTTTTATTTTCCGAGCTTAAACTAAAAAAGAGTTCAAAGTAAACTATTACCTGTTCCTTTATTTTTCTACAATTCTATGAAATAATGCTTAATGTTTTAACTCTTGTTTCTCTTACTATTTTGTACGTAAGTTTTTTTGTACCTAGATACCTTGGTACCTAAGATGGCACCACCATCTTGGTACCACCATGTGTGACGACGTTATACACTTTTCACTGTATTCCTGTCCTTCTCTACTCGAGTATACTTGATAATAAAATCTAATTATCTAAACCTTGACTGCACCTACACTTCCTGCTACCTCAGAAAGGCAGCCAACCTCATCAAAAGACCCCTCCCAACCGGTTATAATCTCTTCCAACCTTTTCCGTCAGGCAGAAGATACAAAAGCTTAAACAGATGTACCAACAGATTCAAGAACAGCTTTTCCCTGCTGTTATTAGACTTCTGAATAGACCTCTCAAATTTCAAATCTAATGTTAATCTTGTTTTTTGTGCACGTCTTTGCAGCCATTGCAGCCTTGCAGAATAGCCATTCTATCATCCTATGATCTTTGTATGGTATGATCTGCCTGGACTGCAAGCAAAACAAAACTTTTCACTGTACCTAGGTACATGTGACAATAATAATGAATCAAGTCAAATGACCAGAGCATTCTTACCACGGAGCATCTGGTAGAGGAGAAAACCCAAGTTGAAAGGCAACTGCAGTAACACTGGAGGAACTCTTCATTGCGTTAGAACTGCACTAATACTGGAGGAACTCTTCACTGGGTTATAACTGCAGTAACACTGGAGGAACTCTTCAGTGGGTTATAACTGCATTAATACTGGAGGAACTCTTCACTGGGTTATAACTGCAGTAACACTGGAGGAACTCTTCACTGGGTTATAACTGCACTAATACTGGAGGAACTCTTCACTGGGTTATAGCTGCAGTAACACTGGAGGAACTCTTCAGTGGGTTATAACTGCATTAATACTGGAGGATTCTCTTCACTGGGTTATAACTGCAGTAATACTGGAGGAACTCTGCACTGGGTTATAACTGCAGTAACACTGGAGGAAATTTTCACTGGGTTATAACTGCACTAATACTGGAGGAACTCTTGACTGGGTTATAACTGCAGTAACACTGGAGGAACTCTTCACTGGGTTATAACTGCAGTAACACTGGAGGAACTCTTCACTGCAACTCATCAGGCCTTACAGACAAAAGACCTTGATTAAAGAAATGAAAGCAATGTTTTGAAATTCAAATCAAAGACAGATTGATTTATTGCTTAAGAGCTTGAAGCAAAAGAATCATACAATTTTCCAGAAAGGCAGGTTTCTAAAGATGGATAATGATATTTGAAAATGATGCTTTTGAGGTTATTTTGCATGCAATAAACAGAAGAACATTAACAGCACAAGCCTAAGTATATAAAATACCTTATAGAACTTGCTCCGTTCAAAAAGATCATGGCCAAATCTTCTGCTTGACCTTAACTTCCCCACCTTGGCCCTATGTTCCCTGGAGAAAGTGTGGACTGCAGATGCTGGAGACTCAGGGTTGAAAAGGTTGGTTCTAGAAAAACACAGGAGGGTAGGCAGCATCTGAGGAGCAGGGAAGTTAATATTTTGGGCATAAGCCCTTCATCAGAAATGTGGAGGGGGAAGGGGACTGAGAGATAAATAGAGGGGTGGAGATTGGACTGGGGGGAAGATAGCTGGGAAGATAATAGGTGGGTGCAGATGGGGAGGGAGCATAGTTGTGATAAGTCGGTGGGGAGGGTGGAGTGGATAGGTCGATAGGAAGATGGATAGGTAGGACAAGTCAAGATGGTGTTGTCAAGTTAGAGGGTTGGATCTGGGATGAGGTGCAGGGAGGAGAGATTGGAAACTAGTGAAGTCGATATTGATGCTGTGTGATTGAAGTCCTTGACTTGGTTAGTGCTCAAAAGTTCTATCAATTTCACTGTTCAACATATTAGTTGACTGAATCCTCTAAGGAATAGAATTCCAAAGCTTCACAACATTGTTGGCATTTCTCCTCATTTCATTCTAAATGACTAATCCCTTACCATGGGATTACATTCCTTCATTCTAGGTCCATTCAGCACCTCCTCAGTCAAACCTTTGGAGAAAGTTATACGTTTGATTGAGATTATTTTTCATTCTTCTCATACTAGGGAATTACCTGCTTAATCTCCCGATATAGGCTAGCTCTCTCATTTCAGGAATAAATCCAACGAACAGTTGTTTCACCCTCTCTCTCAGTAAAGTTTATGGTTCATTAGATAAGAACATGAGGCTTTGTCCTGACCAAAACATGGTATAATTGCAGAAAGATTTCCTTATGCTTAGTCTCCAATCCTCTTGCATTAAAGGCTAACATCACACTCTCCTTGCAGGCATCTGCTGTACCTGCATATTAACTTTTTATGATTTAAGGAGGAAATGGGGAAAGTGCACATAGTTGGCATTCAAAGCTTTCCTTCTGGCGAAAGTGTCCAGAAGCATGATTCAGGACTTTTGTTGCTGTCAATGCATTCAGAGAACTTGATAGCCAACATGGACAAAGATCCTAATTCTAATGGATGATGCCTAAAAAAGCTGCTCATCACATTTTGACAGTAAATATCTGCTCCAGTATGGATAAATGATGTGTGTCCTTAGAGCCTGTTATTCGTGCAGTGCTGTCCAAAGTAGTCATGTAATCTTCCAATGTTTGAATGCCAAGCATGCATGACAACACACTAGTGAGATGGATATGCCATTTGCAAGTTCCATTTGCATCTGCTATCAGAATATAATATTAATCATGCTTCACACACACATTCTGTTAAACCTAGATGTTCGTGGAGTCGATAAGCTGATGTCATGGATTCAATCAATAAGGCCCCATCCCAACACTATGCCTATTCTCCATGCCCCACCCACCATAACAAGCATCAACATGGCTAAAACAAAGCCTTGTCCTGTTTCTGTGGTTATTCAGTGAGAAGGAAATACAAGTGTTGCCCATATTAGATATGCTTCATCAGTTGTTTGATACATAAGTTCATGGCAAATTGACTGATTCTACAGATGATCCTTATGTTAGCTTGAAAAGAAGGAAAGGTATAAGTAGGTGACCATGACAGCCACTGGCATTGCCAGCCTGTGATGGAGGTTGGTAGTAGGGGTCCTTATGACAGATGGTATAGCTCAGCAGCTGCATTCATGCTAACCCAGACGCTGTAGAAGTAATTCCTATTGGTCTTTGCCAGGTAACGGTTCCAGGGTTCACAGATTCATTTGGTGCCATAATGCAAGTGGAACAGTTTGGTTGTGGTGCCAGAAAACAATCCAGAAATTTCTTCCTGAACACTGGAATTTTTACCATGTTATTTTCATTTCTTACTTCCTTGGAAGTTACCTCTTCAATTTTGTGTTCTGTACTCTTCTACTTTTCTCATGTCACGATTATTACTTTTATTCCTTCTTATAATGTGCCATGCAATATTCTTCTGAGGGAGACAAAACATAAAAGCCAGTTGTTGCTCAAGAGATCATTGTGTTTCCTTGAGTAATTCTTTGTTTCCAGCTCATAGCTCAAAAATGTCCGATTATAAAATACCTTTTTTTGACAATTTTATTCCAAGTTATGTGATTGTTATAAAAAGGAACTAATCATAATCAGAGTCATGTTACTTCAGACATACTCTCTGTTTACAGTACATATTTATTATTCTTGATGCATCATTTTCTGATCTTTTTTTTGAAACTTTATTTTTTTCTCTTTTTCTGGATTTCCCCTCAGTGCTTTTCCAAAGCATAGCTCAGCTTTGGCTTGTGACCTGTATACTGTAAATTATGACAGCAAAGTCACTGCCCAGCAAACCTGCCCAAACATTATATAACATTGGATGGCACTGTTTCCTCGATACGTTTTTCTACTCTTGGCAAAGATCCAATGCTGAAATTTTAAACACAGAAAAGTACTGTTATTTCTGAACTTACAGCATAAATGGCAATCATATAGGGGTATTCATGAAGATATTTTCGTATTAGCAAAAATATATGACATGTCTTCGTTTTTTTTTAAATTCAACCTGTTCTGACATGTGATAACATATCTCCAGGGAAGGTGGGACTTGAACCTGCACCATCTGGCGCTGAGGTAGAGACTCTATCATAACACGTCAAGATCCTTTGTTTTATGTTTTGATAAATATTTGCTAATAGTTATTGAAGGTCGCTGAGACGAGCTGACAAAGTACAACAGTGGGAAATAAAATAATAAATTCCTGGAAAATAAATCAATTTTAAAAAGTCATGTAATAACAAAAGTAATAAATATTGTGATGTGATTAAAAATATGAATTCAAGGTAAGAATGAAGAAATATTCTTCATTTATAATAAAAGTAGTGATAATGTCACAAGACTAGTAATCCAGAACTCCACATTAATATTTTGGGGACACAGGTTTCCCCTCCTCCCACATTTGAATTCAATAAATTCCTGGGATTAAAAGCTGGCCGAATGACAACTATGACAATAATGACCTAATAACAAAATTAGTGTAAATGCCCACTGGTTCATTAATATCCTTATGTGAGGAAATCTGTCCCCCTTACCTGATCTGGCCTATGTATGACTCCACACCCACAGACATGTGGTTGACTCTAAAAGGCCCTCTGAAATGGCCTAGTAAGTCATTCATTTCTATTAATTCACTATGAATCCTAAGGAAGGAATAAAACCAGATGAATTGCTCAGCATCAACTTAAGCACTGGAAATGATAGTGACAAACATAGCCCTGTTGATTATCCAAAGCCCTGCTTACCATTATCTATGGATTTGTGCCAAATGCGGAAGAACAGTCCTGGAGTCCTGGAACCTAGTCAAGGAGCAGCCTAACTCAGTCATATTCATGAAATGATATTTTCAGACAATATCCCAGACATCATCATCAATATCCTGGTATGTCCTATCTCACTTCAGGACAGACCCAGCAAAGGTGGTGGCACAGTGGTATATAGGCAGTGTGTCATTGTTTTGGAAGTTCTCAACAGTGACTTTGAGCCCCATAATGTCTCGTGTATTCAGGTCATGGTAAAGGAAATGTTCTGCGGATTACCATCCACCAAAACCCTCCAACTCACTCTCTCACCATGATTCACCACCCTTCAATCTCCCGCTCCACCATTTCATCAACTGACATATTCTTTCATGTTGAACAATACTTGGAGGAAGAACAAAGAACAGTACAGCACAAGAACAGATCCTTCAGCCCACCAAGCCTCTGCTGACAAACGGTGCCTTTCTAAACTAAAAATTTTTTGCTTTTATGTGGTCCATGTCACTCTATTCCCTGCCTGTTCACGCACTGTCAAGATGCCTGTTAAATGTTGCTCTTGAGAGTGGCAAGACACAAACTGTACTCTGTGTGAGGGACATCAATGTCCATCATCAAAAATAGCATCATGACTAGCTGACCTGGTGTAGGGGCAAAGGACATGGGTAAGACATGGGTGTGGGATTGCAGCAGGTAGAGAGAGAAACAATAGCAGGGAAATATCTACCAGTCCTCACCCTGAACTACCTATTGTAGATGCATCTGTCCATGACAATGTGGGTGGGAATGACAACATTTATGAAGGAAAAGTCCCATCTTCATATCAAGGATACCCTCAGGAATGTTGTGTGACTTAAAAACTGATCATAATAGGACACCCATGAGATGCTAGGAATAAGTTTAGGACCCATCAGAATCAACAGAATTGCATTCAATCACAATCTGTAACCTACCATTAGCATCACGCTGGGAGATCACCCCTGGTTCAATGAAGACTGGAGAAGGGCATGCCAGGAGTTGCACATACCAAAAAATGAGGTGTCATCCTGGTGACGTTACAACACAACACAACTTACATTTCAAACATCATGAACATCAAGTAATAAATAGAGCTGTGAACCCACCACCAATGGGTTAGATGTAAGCTCTGAAGTCCTACCAAATCCAGTCATGTATGGTGTTGGATAATTAAAGCAGGTGACAAGGCTCCACTAATATACCCATCTTCAATGATGTGGAGAGATTAGCACATCTGTGCAAACAACAAGGCTGAAATAATTGTACCCATCTTTCATCGAGAAGTGCCAAAAGGATGATCCATTTGGCCTCTTCCACAAGTACCCATTAAGATGCCAATCTTAAATTAATTAAATTCACTCCATGCGAGATCAAGAAGGCACTGAAGGCACTGGATGCAGTAAATATTTAGGGACTGACAATATTCTGGCTATTATATTGAATACATATGCTCCAGAACTAATCATGCCCCTAATCATAGAGTCATAGAGTCATAGAGATGTACAGCATGGAAACAGACCCTTCAGTCCAACCCGTCCATGCCGACCAGATATCCCAACCCAATCTAGTCCCACCTGCCAGCACCCGGCCCATATCCCTCCAAACCCTTCCTATTCATATCCCCATCCAAATGTCTCTTAAATGTTGCAATTGTACCAGCCTCCAGCACTTCCTTTGGCAGCTCATTCCATACACGTACCACCCTCTGCGTGAAAAGATTGCCCCTTAGGTCTCTTTTATATCTTTTCCCTCTCACCCTAAACCTATGCCCTCTAGCTCTGGACTCCCTGACCCCAGGGATAAGACTTTGTCTATATACTCTATCCATGCCCCTCATAATTTTGTAAACCTCTATAAGGTCACCCCTCAGCCTCCGACACTTCAGGGAAAACAGCCCCAGCCTGTTCAGCCTCTCCCTATAGCTCAAATCCTCCAACCCTGGCAACATCCTTGTAAATCTTTTCTGAACCCTTTCAAGTTTCACAGCATCTTTCTGATAGGAAGGAGACCAGAATTGCATGCAATATTCCAACAGTGGCCTAACCAATGTCCTGTACAGCCGCAACATGATCTCCCAACACCTGTACTCAATACTCTGACCAATAAAGGAAAACATACCAAATGCCTTCTTCACTATCCTATCTACCTGCGACTCCACTTTCAAGGAGCTATGAACCTGCACTCCAAGGTCTCTTTGTTCAGCAACACTCCCTAGGACCTTACCATTAAGTGTATAAGTCCTGCTAAGATTTGCTTTCCCAAAATGCAGCACCTCGCATTTATCTGAATTAAACCCCATCTGCCACTTCTCAGCCCATTGGCTCATCTGTTCAAGATCCTGTTGTAATCTGAGGTAACCCTCTTCGTGTCCACTACACCTCCAATTTTGGTGTCATGTGCAAACTCACTAACTGTTCCTCTTATGCTCGCATCCAAATCATTTATGTAAATGACAAAAAGTAGAGGACCCAACACCGATCCTTGTGGCACTCCACTGGTCACAGGCCTCCAGTCAGGCTCTTCCAATGTAGCTACAACATTAGCACTTATTGACAAAGTGGAAAATAGTCTAGAACTGTCCTACCAAAAGGAGGTCAAATCCCACCTGGCCAATAACTGTCCTATCAATTAGTTCTTGCGAAGTTATGTTTAATGGTGTTACCTCCTAACAATATCATGGGGGGTTACCAGAAATTGGTAACCAAAACTGTCAATCATAAATTGACCAGAAACTGAACTGGACAAGTCATATAAATGCAATAGTTATAAGACCAGATCAGACACAAGCAATTCTACAGCAAGTAACTCACCTCTTCATTCCACAAAGCATGTCCACCATCTACAAGGCACAAGTCAGGAGTGTAATGGAATACACCCCACTTGCCTGAATAAGTGTAGCATCAAAAATCTTTGAGAAGCTTGACATTTTACAGGATGATTGGGATTTCGAAGCTACTTGGATGCTGCCTGAACTGCTATGCTCTTCCAGCACCACTAATCCAGAATCTGGTTTCCAGCATCTGCAGTCATTGTTTTTACCTCGCTGATTTTACAGGATGAAGCAGCCCACTTGACTGGTACCCCATCCACTGCCATCAACGTATTTCCTTCATCATTGATGAAGCACTGTTTACCAACTATAAGAGGCAATGCAGAAATGCACCAAGGCATCTTCAACAACACCTTTGAAACCCATGGCCTCTTACATCCAAGACCAGAGCAGTAGAAACATGGGAACACTGCCACCTACAGGTTCCCTTCCAATCTACTCACCATCCTGACTTGGAACTATAATACTGTTCCCTTTTATCTCTGGAGGAAAATTCCAGAATTCTCTTCCTAACAGTATCATGGGTGCTCCTACACCTTAAGGATTGCAGCGATTCAAGAAGGCAGCCCATCACCATCTTCCCCAGGGCAACTGGAGATGGCTAAACAATGACCACACTGTATGAATGAATGAAAAGAAATGTTGGAAAAAAAACAGGAAGCGTGAGGAAATATTATACCCTTCAGTGTTTCTGTGGCATTTATTTTGCTTTACTGTTTACATACTGTGCGTAATGAAACATTATATTGTCATGCATATATTTTGCTTTGGCATTTTCAAAGAAACTTATTTTTACAGATGTTGCATGATACAGCATGTTACAGAAGATCCGATGAAATCAAGATTAAATATAGACATTCATAATATCAGACCAAACATCACAGATTAATGCGATGTTAAAGAAAATGAAATATGTTTACACTAAAACTTAGGATTCTTTTTATTTTGAAGTACTGTACAATAGATGATTAAACAAGCCGAAGAAAAATTTTAATAAATAGGTTTAAAAATATAGTCAGGCGGATAGAGAAGGATTTATCTACTTGGATGAACTAAATGTTTGCCTAATTCTAACTGTGCAGACAAGAACATAACAAATGAAATGGAAATCAAAATCAAGCCAAAACAGTTTGCAAAGCCACAAAGGAATATGCTACAGCTGAAAAATTATTTGAAGCATTATGAATATTTCTCATCAAAAGATTGGGGATTTAAAAATGCCCACAGAGCTTCTCTCTTGAGCATGAAATTAACCTTGAAATTCAAATGCTGATCATATTTTGGATCTCAAGCTGCCTCAAAACAGATTTTTTTCAAAATTAATGAATAATAACAGATTGCATGAAAACAACAAAAAAATCTATTAGTAGCTTATAATTTCAGAACAATATGAATTAAAATTGCTGGCCATACTTTATTTGAGCAATGTTAGAATCATTAGTATCCTTTAGCACTGTATCAAAATGGTACCGATACTTCAATTTCAGAGCAAACTGCTAATGATGCTGGAGACTGTTGATTTTTCCAGCTCTACGCCACAATTCACGACACAGTAGATATGCAGAATGATTTCAGGAAACTTTATTTCTCAGCTTGTTGCTAATGATAATTGGCATGACTTATCTGCAGGTAAAATCTACCAAGAGTCCAATTCATTCACAAAACTTTTCTGTAACATACTAATTTCATCATCATCATTTATTAGTACCTGTGAGCATAGTTTTGTTTTATCCAGTAAAGTAGTGTCCTGTGACAGAATCTTCCCAGGCACTGGGAAAAAAACATGGCCTACTTTACCTGAGCTGGGATCACAGTCCCAGTGAAACACTTAACTAGAGTTGTTGAGAGGGCTGAGGTTCAGGCTGGGGGGTATGGATATGGCAACATTTCCAGGCTCCTTACAGATTAGATTACTTACAGTGTGGAAACAGGTCCTTCGGCCCAACAAGTCCACACCGACCCACCGAAGTGCAACCCACCCAGACCCATTCCCCTACATTTATCCCTTCACCTAACACTACAGGCAATTTAGCATGGCCAATTCACCTAACCTGCACATGTTTGGACTGTGAGAGGAAACCGGAGCACCCGGAGGAAACCCACACAGACATGGGGAGAATGAGCAAACTCCACAGAGTCAGTCACCTGAGGTGGGAATTGAACCCAGGTCTCTGGCACTGTGTGGCAGCAGTGCTAACCACTGTGCCACCGTGCCACCCTAATCTGATAATCATACCCAGAATGGGATGGGAAAGACAGAATATGCAAGTGTAAAATAAAAGCAGTAAATAGGATCAAATGTGAAAAAAAGGGAAGAAAGCAAAATCAATAGCTCCTTACTTAAATGCGTATAGTATTTGGAATAAAATAAATTAATTAACAGCACAAATAGAGAATAAAAGATATGATGTTATAGCCATTACAGAGTCCTTGTTATGTGCCGATCAAAGCTGGGAACAAAATATTCAGGGGTAATTGTTTATTTGAAAGGACAAGCAGGACAAGGTGGGTAGTGGTCTAACTCTCTTTGTATGAGATGGAATAAATACGATAGCCAAATATGATCGAGGATAGGATGACGTAGAACCTATAGGGGAAAGGTATGAAATAACAAAAGGAAGAAGAGTCTAATGCGAGTAGCCTATAGCCCCCTAAACAGTAGCTGTTCTGCAGGGCAGGGGAATAAATCACAAAATAATTTCAAAAAAGGTTACATTAAACATGGGTTGTATTTATTTTCATATAAATTGGGAAAATCAAATTGACAACGGAAGCCATGAGGAATAATTCATGGTGTACTCTGGACAGTTTCTTAGAACAATATATTGTGGATCCAATCAGGAATCAGATTATTTTAAATCTGATGATGTGTAAAAAGGCAAGTTCTATAAATAATCTCAGAGTAAAATATCCCCTTGAATACAGCGACCAAAACATTTAATAGAATATAGTATTCAGTTTGAGAGTGAGAATCTTGGGTTGGAAACAACTGTACTAAACTTAAATAAAGGTAATTACATGCAGATGTGTGCAGAACTGACCGGAGAAGACTGGGAAAGGTGATTAGCAGCAAGGGTAGTTGATAAACAATGGCAGACGCTTAAGAAAGTAGTTCATGACTCACAGCAAATATATATACCAGAGAGGAAGAAGGATTTTAGGAAAGGGATAAACCAACCATGTTTAACCATAGAAGAGTAGGATAGAATTGGGAAAGTTTTAAAAACCAACAAAACAATGGACAGAAATAATCTATGAAGGCAAACAAGCAAGTGATATAAAAAGGAATAGTAAGATTTTATTTAAAAATATTAAAATGAAGAGAGGGAGAAAGTGAATACAGGTCCCTTAGAGAATGAGGCTAGGGAAATAATAATGGGGAACCAGGAAAAGGCAAAGGAGTTGAATCTAAACAGTGACAGCGGGAGTGTCCCATGATATCCTCAATCTGTGCTGACACTCACCTGGAGGAAATGGTATTGAGGATGATAGATTCTGGCCCTTGTATATCTATTACACATACTGAGGGGACCTTCAACTGTGACCAATTCATGTGGCATCTGCATGGCATCTGATGGTGCTGAGCTTTATGTCACATCTTTCCTCACCCATTTCTCTGTGCCTTTAAGGGCAACAGCAATGATAGTCACTTCTGTGGCTCTCAGCCACACTTGCAATGAATCTGTGTGAGGACTGTAAGGAACAAAACAATTCCTTAGTAATGGGAGCACTGAGCATTCATATCATTCACAAATTATGACTTTGTATACTGCTCCATACTGTGGGGCATATAGCACTCCGACAAAGAGGCCAGAGAAATACTTTGCATAAAACTTTGGCCTTGGACTTCATTCTGATCAATGCACACTACAGCACAAAGAAGCAGGTATAGGTTCGAACTGCTGTATGATTACTGAGCTCTTCTTCTTTGGGCCCATCCCCCAAGAAAGGCATCTTTGGATATGAGACCACCTTACGTTATATGTATAGTTCAAATTGAGAGCGAGTCAGTGCACAGAGTTGTGCAGCCTATGAGGTCTTAGCTTTGTGCTTTGTGGCCCATAAGCGCCACTTTTAAGGCCACATTGGATTATTCTTGAATCACACAGATGGCTATCTTCAATCTACAATAGTCAATGACTTCAGCCTGCAAGTGCATGATTGACACTATTGCCCCTTAAAGCACTTCCTATTGCTGACATGTGGAACCTGCATTTTGGCCTAGAGAGAAAAAAAAATCACTGACTCTGCTTTCTGCAGGTAAGGTAGCAGCCACTTTTCAATCATAGGCTGCATTTAGGAACCAGGAGATTGTGGAAGACAATGCAGGTCTCATTTGGCACGGTGAGTCTTAGAGTCAGCTTGATCATTAGGCACACACTCCCAAAGCCCCCACCCCGAAACTCCATGTCCCTTTCTACTGACAAATATACAAACATATTTGAAAGTGGGGACAGGGTACTGAGTTAGATGATTAGTCATGATCATATTGAGCAGACTCAAAGGATACTCCTGTTCCGATATTTCTATATGAATAAAGAACAAGAGTAGCCCTCCCATCCAGTCAAGCCATTCAATAAGATCATTTGATTCTGAAATATTTGATTTTAACCTTCATGCATACATTCATGCATACATCTGATAATCAAGAAGCCATTTTTCTTTACCTTAAAAAATGTTTAAAGATTCTGCATTGGTTGCCTTTTTAAGACGAGAATTCCAAAAACTCACAAACCTCTGAGAGAAAAAAGATCCCTGATCTCTGTCTTAAGTGGTCATCCCCTATTTTTAAAATTTTGACCCCCAGTTTTAGATTCTGCCACAAGAGGTAACATCATTTCCACATCCACTTAGCCAAGTCTCGACTTCCTATACCCTATATGTTTCAATTAATTCACATCTGATTTTCCTAAGCTCCAGAGCATTCAGGCCTCAGCATTGACCACTGGGACACATCGCTCATAACATCCAATCAGCCCTGAGAAAGACCCCTGTATTCCTACTCTCTGCTTTCTATCTTCTATACATGCTAATATGTTACCCCCCAAGACCTGGGGCTTTTATTTTCTGTAAGAACCTTTGATATGGCAACTTATCAAAAGCCTTCTGGAAATGTAAACATAAGACATCCACTGTCTCCCCTTTATCTACAGCACAAGTTATTACTTCAACTTATTCTAATAAATTAGTTAAACATGATTTATCTTTGACAAAGCCATGTTGAGTCTGACTAATTTCCTTGAACTTATCTAAGTGCCCTGTTATAATAGATTCTAAAATTTTCCCTATGCTCGATCTTAACCTAACTAGTTTGTAGATTCCTGCTTTCTGCTTCCTTCCCATTTTGAATAAAGGATTCCATTAGCTATTATCCAATCTAAAGGAACCGTTCCCAAATCTAATGAGCTCTGGAAAATTAAAACCAACACATCAATTATCTCACCGCTTTAAAACATTTCCTATGATGAAACACATTAGGACCCACAGTACCAACTTCACTGGTAATTGTAATTTTCTTGAGTTAGATTAACAGGCCCTTCAGCCCAACCAATCCATACTGACCCTCTGAAGAGTAAACCACCCAGACCCATTTCCCTCTGACTAATGCACCTGGCAATTTAGCATGGCCAATTTACCTGACCTGCACATCTTTGGACTGTGAGAGGAAACTGGATCACCCAGAGGAAACCCACACAGACAGTTGGGGAGAATGTGCAAACTCCACACAGACAGTTGCCTGAGGCTGGAATTGAACCTGGGACCCTGGTGCTGTGAGGCAGCAATGTTAACCACTGAGCCACCGTGCCGTCCATCCGCCCTCCTGTTCAAATACTGATTTACAGCTATTTCTGGGATATTACTTGCATCCTCTTTAGTGAAAACGACAAGTACCTGACACTCCCTGGATAGCCGCTCACTACTGCCATGTCTCACTGGGGGGTAGAACATTGGAATCAAGCCCCACCATTTCCAGTCCCATCACAAAAGTCAACAATTTTAAAATAAGTGCACATAATTCCCCAATTAACCTGATTTTCAGAAAGCACGACAATGTTTCTATATTTAAAAACAATTATCATTTATTAAAAGTAATTAGACTTTTGTTAAAGGTAAACAGTAAAATCCTCTTACAAATTCCAACTTTGTCTCTACTCAGATACACAAAAGATAGGGAAAAAATAGACTATGGGCAGAGAAAAATTGAAATACTGTTCCGTTGTTCCTTATCATGGGTTGCTGAGATGATTATTATGATTCTTATGCTGGTCAGAATGTTGCACCTCAGTCACTTTTCTCTGGATGCCTCTGCAGCTTTTCAGACACATAAGTGGTTAATGTGTTTCTAAAAGGTCTCAGACTTATCAGATAAAGGCTACTGCTTCCAAACGCTGCTGAAAGAAAGATGAACTAGTTTTCTGCAGGTTTAAAATAGTTTTTGATGGCAGAGAATGGAGAGACAGCTTCTGTGCTGATGGAGATCAAATCACTCTTCCCTATTTTATTCTAGCCCCAAACTTAGTGAATCAAGAACCAATTACACGGTTGTTATCAGGCAAAAGATTTTTGTCATTGATAACTGATAACTAGTCTACGGACCAAACAACTTCTTGCTTACATTCAGCTGTATCTGTGCGCAACTCCTCTTCTCCAATAAATCTGCAACCATTTCAATTCCATCCTGTTCAAACAACTATTTACACAATATTTGCTATAAGTGTCGGGTTACTTGCTTGTGATGATGCTATGGCTTTAAGAGGTCATTTTGTCCTAGTTTCTTTTAAGACAGCAATTGAATGAAAGATACTGAGCAGTCTGTGGTAACAGAAAACGCTTGTGAGGCCTTGGGATTTTTTAAAGTTGAAATATTAGAAGCAGCCTGGATGGGTACGGCCAACTCTCACAGACCAGGATTGCTCGTATTTCTTTTAACTTTTAGATTTGGCAGAAACTGTTGGAGTCTTGGAGAAGTAGACACTATCTTTTCCTCTCTCTCGGTTACAGCTAGAACCTGGGTTTTTGCTTCCTATTGTGGGCATTGCATGTGAGAAAGTCTTATTTCTGAATTTGCATTTTTGCTAAGCAGTGTGTTTATGGGATGTTACTACATCGCAACAGTCAATCAGTAATAGTTACTGTATCTATTATCCTGTTAAGTTTTCCAATAGAGTTACGTTATTCTAAGTTCTTCATTCTTTTATTATATTTTAACCATAGTGTTAAATAAGTTGTGTTTTACTTAATGTCAAGTAGTTTGACCAGTCAAGTTGCTTCTGGAACACACGACTTTACATCTGCCTTTAAAATAAGAAAAATGTTAGGGTCTAGGCTACCTTCTTAAAATATTTTGAGGGGCATCTAGTCTGGTCCATAATATTACTTTCCTAAAAAATGCAGGAATCCTTTAAAACACATGTTTCAAAACATTTCTTGTTTTAATTTCATTTGAACAGCTCTGCTCTACCATTCAATGAGATCATAGCTGACATGATAATCTTCAACTCCACTTTCTTGCCTTTTCCTATAACTCTGGATTGCCTTCCTGATTAAAATGTCTACCTCAGCCTTGAGTATACTTTGTAATCCAACCTTTATAGGTCCCTGTGGTAAAGAATTCTACAGATTCACTAACATCTCAGAGACTAAATTCCTCCTGTAATCTGTTTTAAATGGGTGACCCTCTTACTCTGAGATTGTGCCCTTAGATGCTGGAGCCTCCCACAAAAGGAACAATCTCTCTGTATTTGTCCTGTCAAGATGTCTAACAATCTTATATTTCAATAATGTTTTCTCTGATATTTCTAACCTTTAATGAGTACAGGCCCACCCTACTAAATCTCTCCTCATAAAATGTCTCTCCATATCAGCAATCAACCAAGGGAACCTTCTCTGAACTAACTCCGATGTCAATATATTTTTCCCTAGAAAAGGGACCAAGACTATTCACAGTATTTTAGGTGTGATATGAATAGCGACTTGTATAGTTTTAGCAATATTCCCCTATTTTTATTCTCCATTTCCTTGAAATAAAGGCTAACATTCCATTTGCCTCATGTATTAACACCTAACCTAGATGATAACTGTTTGTGATTAATGCACAAGATTTTTTTGAATAAGGGCATTACATTGACAGCTTTCCCATCCTCTTGGATTTCTTTCATGATCCAACAATTCTTGGAAGATGTCGAAAATACTTCCATCACCTTTTTAGCTACTTCATTTATAATTCTAAGATGTGCCCCATCAGACCTATGATTTTGCTAGTACTTTTTCTCTAGCAATAGAATGTTTATTTCTTCCCCCTTGAGCCCCTTGACCATTTATATTTTCGAAATGATATTAATGTTTTCCAAGGTGTTTTTATTCTTTCCTGGAATGTGGACATTACTGGAAAAGCAGGGATTTCTTGCCCAGCCCTAATGCCTTTGAATTTAGAAGCTTGCTCGTTCATTTAGAGTCATAGAGATGTACAGAACAGAAACAAATCCTTCACCAATTCATCCATGCTGACCAGATATCCCCAATTAATCTTGTCCCATTTGCCAGCACTTAGTCCATATCCCTCTAAATTTGTCCTATTCATATACCCACCCAGATGCTTTTTAAATGTTGTAATCGTACCAGTCTCCCCCACTTCTTCTGGCAACTCATTCCATACACACACCTTCCTCTGCGTGAAAAGTTGCCCCTTTGGTCCCTTTTAAATCTTTCTCCCTCACCTCAGACCTATGCCCTCTAATTCTGGACTCCCCCACCCAAGATTTGGTTAAGAGTCAACTGTCTTGCTATGGGTCTGGATCATATGTTGACCAGACCACGCAAGGATGGCAGATTTCATTCCCCAGAGGACATTAGTGAGCAATTGCACTCATTATTTAGAGCAGGTTCAAATAAAAATTATTCTGTACTGACAACTGTTTCTGATGCCATTAAATATCATTAAAATAAACTGACTGTCATGAATGATTGTGACTGGGAAGACTGGGGCCATGGCAATGAGCCAAAAAATGATCTGTGCTTCAATTGGTCAATGAATTATTTTGTGAGAGTTACTATAATGCATGTAGCAGAGCATAAAATCAATAACCACTGACATTAGTAACCATATTATGGACACTGTTCAAAGGTAAATTACTAACCCATCTATAGTTTTGTTTTAATACTGTCATGCAATCTGTTATCCTGAAACTTCCTCCATTAGTTGATGGCATTCCAAAGCACCAGAATTAATTTTCTTCTGTTTGGTGTTTGATGTTCCTTCTCATGAGAACTCTGTCAGATTACATTATTTTGTGGACTTCATCTCTATTCTAACTTTTATGAAAATTCTATAATCATTAGCATGAAGGCCTTTGAGAGTTTGTAAGGACAGTAATCTAGGTGGCTGCATCTGATATTTAGGTCTCTCAAGGAGACACCAGGTCACTAAATTGCTTTGGCAATTACAGTTGCGATGAGCTACACAGTACATCAGCCGAGAGCTCTACAACACAACAGATTCCTGCTATAAACAATTTACATCTTGGTAACAGAAGTTCAGTGAGCAATGTTTTAGTTTGAGCATATTCATAACCAATCTTTCATTTACACCCAGTATTAATATCTACTGAGTGCTTTTCTCACTTCTTAATAATCAGTTGTATTCTCTTTGCTTTGTTCTGTGATACTTGTGATCTCTAATCCCCTTTGCCTTCTAACCTGCCCTTATGTTCAACTTGCTTCTCCCTATCTTTTCCCTACAGAATGAAACCCATCACTTTTCCACCTCTGTTCGGTTTGAAGAAGTCATATTGAATTTTAAATGTTCACTCTGTTGTTCCGTCTCTGTAGACGCTGCCAGAACTACTGAGTTTTTCTGATGTTTTCTGGTTTTGTTTCAGATTTCCAGCATCTGCTTTATTTTGCTTTTGTTTATAAATAATCTATTCTCCTGGATTTACTGAATTCAATATTGGTTCCTTCTGGTTTTATCATACCACTTAAGTGTGAATAGTAGACCCATACTTAAATTGCTCACAAATGTTAGAAGTCTGAACAAATATTTCACCTTTGTTTTGTGTGGTGTGTTGCTGTCATTTCCTCTTAAAGAAACCTGACACAGATCAATACATTTCATGGGAAGTAATAATCAGACCTATTAAGTGACAAAGGTTTATTCTGTAACAGCTGTGCTGGTGGGATAGGAGAGCTTGTCTGACTAATGAATCGTGAAATAATCAGGCAATAGCCATTTGTGTTTAGATCTGTAAATATGGTCTGGTTCAAGTGCCAGACCATTGCTGGCACTCCAGCTGGGGGCACAGATGGTCGGCATTCAAAGCTGCAGAAGAACAGTTTTTTTTTTCAGTTCCATGCCACACCATTGCAAGTAACAACTTTTGTCTTCTCGAAGTTATTTTCTAGACAGAAGGAAATATGAGGAACAGGAGGGAATGGACATCTTTTGCACCTAAAAATATCATTTTAGACAATTACATATTGTTAAATGCAATACATTGCAGCTTTTATATACTGCGTTTACAAACGCTAGATTATCATTTACGGTCATAAATAAATGAGATAATATATCGATATATATGTATATAAAATTATAAATAATTTAAAATGTAGCTAGTTAAAATATAACAAAATCTATTTTTTTAATGCACACAGATGCATTTGTACCTAATGATAGGTAATTCCTAATGCAAACCTGGAGTTTAATAAGGCTGTGATGAGAATACTTTATACTGTGACTAAACTAACTTTATCAATGATCACAATGTGTTCTTAACTTTTCTTCCTGGACGAATTGTACAAATGCTAATGTATATTTAAGATGATAAAATTTAATCCTGGTACACAATTAAATAAAAGCTTGTGCACTCAAATTGTGAGGCTGACTGATATTTCCTTGTCCTATGCATGGTCATATATGCGTACTTTAAAGTTGGATGTCATCCAGTAGCTAAAAATGGAGCTGGGAAATAATTTGCTAGCATGTGGCTCAAACCATCACTACCTACCCTCCTCTTGCTCTTAGGTAAGGTTGCTCAACTCTATTTGCTTTAATTGACATCTTGATCCTGAAGGAAAACATATCAGAGAAAGAAACAGAGAGGGATAGGGTAAATGTGAATGGCAAATGTTTGAATAAGAACCATATTAAAAAGTATTGGAAATGGCTAAGGAAATTAGATCAAACTAGATAGCTCCAAGTGGACACTGAGCTTTCTTTTGATCTGAAATTTCAATGATATTGCAATCACTGCTGTAAAAATTAAAAGAAATTACATCATTACAAATTATGGAATATTTGGCTTTACAAGCTACAAAACTAATGTAAAATAACTCCCCTTCTCACAATTAAATTCCAGATGCCCTGTACTAATTAATTTATTTTGCTAGCATGTCATTTAAAACAATATAAAATAAATATTACAGATAGGTCAATAAAGGACAGTAGCCTTGACATTCCATAGAGGTTCTGTCATTTCTTTCTGTAACCTTGGCAAGAGATCAGTGGAACTCCCACAGCCGTTGCCAATACAATAAATTACAGAAAAAGAAATGAGATAAAAATCTGACTAAAATGTCACTCTAGGGAAATGTCTTATCTGGGTATATTGTATTAAGTGCATATCAATACCGTTCTACCACAATAAAAATGGTAAGACTCTTGCTTCAAGCAATTGGCTATGATAGGGAGATATGGATAGAATTACCATTCTAAAAAGCCGCTAAACTCTAAAGCAGTTTGTCTAGTCTTAATAGAATCATAGAGTCATACAGCATGATAACAGACCCTTCAGTCCAACCTTTTGATGCTGATCAAGTTTCCTGAACTAAACTGGTTCCATTTGGCTTCATTTGGCCTATATCCCTCTAAACCTTTCCTTTTCATGTACCTGCCCAAATGACTTTTAAAGGTGTAACTGTACCTGCATCTATCACTTCCTCTGGCAATTCATTCCATATATGAACCACTCTCTTTATGAAGAACTTGCCACTTAGGTTCCTTTTAAATGTTTCTTCTCTCACCTAAAAATTATACCCTCTCGTTTTGAACTCTCGAATTGAATCGTGGATCTTTTTTATTGCAGAGGGCTGTAGAGGCTTGGTTGTTAAATACATTTTAGGCTGAGATGGATTTTTAATCAGAAGGGAATCAAGAGTTTTGAGGAAAATACAGGGTGGTGGAGTTAAGGATGATCAGATGAGCTATGATCGCACTGAATGGTGGATCAGATTTGATGGGCTCAACAGTCTACTTCTGATCTTGTATCTTACCATTTTATAACACAAGAATGAACAATGGTTCTTACTCAGTTACTAGACATAGATGTACCTCCAAAAGACTGATCCCCATTCTCACCAGTAAATGCCAAAAACATCTCCTTTTAAGGGGCGAGGAGTGGATCGGGAATCCCATAAGGGCTCTTGGAATGAGAGACATAGAGAGCATGACTAAGTGAAAATGGTGGCTGTTAGTGCAGTGCTGGGGGAGGGGTGATGGGGTTCCGAGTGAATGAGTAAGAGGTGCTAAGACCATGCCGGGTTGGCAGTGATGGGAGGATTGGGTGTTTAGAGCAGAATCAAAACGAATTGTGGACATTCCTTTATGAGGCTTGCAAGCATGGACTAATTGAGCATGATTCGCAATTTATCTAGTCTTAATAGAGTCAGAGTCGAAAATGATGTATTCATTTTTCTGGTCTTCCACTTTTCTGAGCCTCCACTCCTGGCATTACAGAGTATCACAAGTTGGAAAGACAACTCATCTTCTTAGAATTATAAAGGGTTCCTGAGATCTGTGGAATAATGACCTGAGCGTAGGAGGCTGAGGAGTGACCTTATGGAGATTTATAAAATTCTGAGGGGCACAGATAGGGTAAATAGACAGGTCTTTTCCCTAGGGTGGGGGAGTCCAGAACTAGAGGGCATAGGTTTAGGGTGAGAGGGGAAATATTTAAAAGGGACCTAAGGGGCAACATTTTCACACAGAGGGTGACGCATGTATGGAATGAGCTGCCAGAAGAAGTGGTGGAGGCTGGTACAATTGCAACATTTAAAAGGCATTTGGGTGGATATATGATTGGGAAGGGTTTAGAGGGATACGGACTAAGTGCTGGCAAGTGGGACTACATTAATTTAGGATATTTGGTCAGCATAGACGAATTAAACTAAAGGATTTGTTTCTGTGCTGGACATCTCTGACTATCTTCTTTTTGTCCTTTGAAGAATAGGAAACTACTCTGCTAAATAAACACAAAGATGCACATCTGTAAATTATCCTCAAACATTAACTTAATGCTTTATTGGACATACAACATGACTAGATCTAGTTCTTATATGATTACTTTGACTCAGCTGTGTAGCTTCACTCTGTGGTGTGCTGTTTTCCATTATAGATGAACGCATATCAAGTGTTATCAATGTCTGGTTGCTGTCTGATGTGATACTTTCATGGTCAGACTCTTCATCTTGTATGAAGGACTTTTAGTCACATATATTTCAAGTATGTTGCTTATTTTCCTGTATGATTTGCCTATTGTGTGTGACAACATTGTATGACCTAGACTGTACACATTGTAATGTCTTTCCACCATCCCATCTACTTGAACAAAAACCTCAAACTCTGATGCTTTATTCAAGTTTAAGTTGGAGTAATTGTCTGCATGTTCATTAATCTTGTACCTTTGCTGTTGTACCTTTTCCTCCCTTCTCTGCAACAATGTCTCATGCAATTGACTGGTAACAGTGTGTGAGGCATGGATTGTGTGGATCTGTATTCCAAACATGAGTACTTCCACTAATGGCAGATGAGTAGCGTGTAGACTTAGTATGGTTATACATAAATCTTGGCAACTGGCTTTGCATTTAATGTTCATGGACTTTACTATATGGACATTGCATTTCGCAAGACCATGAGACTGAGCATTGTGAGGAGAGCAGATCATTTGTTGAATACCTAACTTCTTCCATACCTTGGAATGGTGCACTCGTGCATTATGGACTGTTGACAATCGTATTCCTGATGAAGGGCTTTTGCCTGAAACGTCAATTTTCCTGCTCCTGAGCTGCCGTGCTTTTCTAGCACCACTCTGATCTAGACTGTTGACAGTCATAACTTGTTGAAGAACACTAAACATCGTGGATATACTGGCTAATTTGTCGACAACTGTTGCATTAGTGATATCTTTGTCTGTCTAACTAAAGGGAAATTTGTCAAAGAGGTGTGTTAGGCCTTATATCAGGACATCATCAGAAAGAGATTACTGAATCTGTTCTGTTTTGTAATATTCAAAATAAATGAGATCAATGTAGAGACTATCTTCAACTTGGATTCAACGATGTTCAGTTGTAAGTATAGAAGAATATCCTTTTTCTGAGTAGGATTGGAAGTTGTTGAAGAGCACCAGGAATAGCCATCTTTGATCCAGGTTTGCACTATACTTGGAAATTGTATCCTTATATCTCACAAGTAGACATTGTCGTCATGGAGGTCCACTTGTGGCAGGATTTTGACAGATAATTTCAAATCTTGGCAATGAAATGCTCACTGAACAGATAAACGTGGGATGCTTGTATCCTGAAAACCAAAACAAGAGCTTTATGGTTTCATTTTGAAATAGTCTGTCTGAGTTGGTGTAGGGACTTTAAAACCAAATGCAAGAGGCCTTGGCATCTTGTAAGACACATGACCGAAGGGATATAGAGGATGCATCTGCTTTCAGTATGGCAAACCTGGAGGGATCAGAGCATTGAAGCATTTTTGAGAGATTGAAAATGACATTGTTAATCTTCCTATGATGTGTTTTGTGGGGCAAACCTAGAAGAACGGGTACATTGGTCACAAAATTTGGAATGTAGGGGATAAAAGGTTGGAAAACAAACACATTTGTCTTATCCAGTCACAGCATTTTTCATGCCTTCAATTTTGGTTGGATTATTTTTCGTACTGTTTGATGAGTAAATTGATGCCAAGAGAAAGATTTGGCTCATGTCAATTTGCTGTTATGTTTTCAAATCAAGACATTGCTTTCTTGCCACTGCCACGAGCTAATGAAGATTTGTATCACGATTATGTTCAGTTGTCTTAAGAATTGCAATGTTACCTGCAGTGCAGAGACAACTTGGTGGATGCTTGATGATAAGATTCATACGCTGTTGGAATAAATTCTGGTTGACTGATAATCCAAATGGCAATCTGAGAAAACAGTTTCTGTCAAAAGAGGATCTAAAAATGATCAATTCCTTTGACTCTACAGAAAGATTGATGGACTAACATCCATTCTTGGCATTGAGCTTGTAAGTGCTTCAAGTCTAAAAATGTGGGCTTCAGATCTCTTTCAAACAAGAATCATGTGTGGATAATATTTTAATACAATGTTCAACCTCCTTGGATCTAATTATATATGTCGAGTGCAATCTTCCTTCAAAACTTAATTAATGCTGATGCATCAATCAGTGTGATTGTGAACCAGATGGTTTTGTACCACGGACTCCACTGGTAATGTTGAATATAAATACTGCACTTATAAGGAAGGGTGATGCCAGATTAGGCATGATCGTTTAGATGTCACACAGAAACCTTTACAGTTACCCATACAATCAAGTTAGTTGGCTCATGAATTGACTCAGTGTTGGAAACTGGGATTTTTGATGTTGGAATTGATGTATTGGTTAACTTGTGGATCATAATGCTTCCTAAACTGTTATGCTGTAGATCAATAATAAAAGGTATGCTGTACCAATGATATAACTGGTTTCAGTTGTCCATCCAGAGGAGCCATATTGACCTTAGGACATATAATGCCATTGCAAGGGATATCAGACACATTGTGAGTAGTTGGCATTTTGGCATATCTTAAGACCATAAAACCATAAGACATAGGAGTGGAAGTAAGGCCATTCGGCTCATCGAATCCACTCCGCCATTTAATCATGGCTGATGGGCATTTCAACTCCACTTACCAGCATTCTCCCTGTAGCTCTTAATTTCTTGTGACATCAAGAATTTTGTGACAAGACATGTTGTGTGGATTATACTGTATTGTGCTAGTTCCTAAATATATGTTATGTAAGATGCATAAATGGGTGATCTTTGCACAAGCACCAGTGTCAATCTTGGCACTTAACATGTTTTGCCCGTTCCTGTTGGAGTACATTACTTAGGCTTTAGTGGTTCTGCAGCACCCATGTGGTGTGTCAAAATGACCACGTGTACGACCTGACTGGGATCAATTTCCTCTTGTTGACATGCTTGTGTACCATAAAGGGGGCCTTGAAACCATCTTTAACTTTGCTCTTTGGTTTCCTCTTCTTTATACGCTGCTGTGGAGCATTATGTTGCACTTTGGATTTCCCAAGCACTTAAATTTCTTATACATTTTCGACCAATGTCCTCCTGTAGAACATACATAGTTCAACTCAAGAAATGCTGGACACTGTTTTGATGGATGAGATGATCCATATCTCACACAGGAACAGTATATTTTACTGATCCTGTTGAAAGTTGCAGTCGTCATGACAGAGTCAAGCACCTGGCTGTTGTCCTGCTACAGTTGCTTTGAAATTGAATTCACCTTCTAGCACAGTGTCAGTGGTTTAATCTTTAGGCTTATCCAGAACTTGTGCTTTTGGAAAGATTTGATAGGTGTTGAGGCCAATTCCATCAGATTTTCAACTAACTTCCCTCGCGGTGAAGTTACATCCTGTACCTTTATGTTGGCATCCATCTAGGATTTTGTTGTTATTTTCCCTGGCAATTGGCAGTTTGAAATGAGCTTAAACATTTTTATCCTGGAGTTGACTCAAACCCTACATTTCCCCTAATGTTTCATTCTGCTGAGGGGATGACTGTGGGTCTGTATATGTCAGTGGCTTCCACAAACAGAGTCAATATGTTGATCCTGTGCACACAGCATGGAGCTTAGAGAGAATATTGCTCAAACCTAGTGGTGATCTTCTAATAAAACTAGAAAGGACTTTTCAGGATCTTTGTTGTCAGCATTAGAAATATTGGAAGATTGGATTCTTTGTTTTCCTTCCTAAAATAATGAGGCCTTTGATTATCTGTTTTTCCTTGTCAATTATCTGTTGAGCTATGAAGTGAAAATTATTTCTTCCTTTGAATAACTGGAATTCTGACAGAAGGTCACTAGAGTGTCATTCCATTTTCAGATGGTTGCTGGTGATGCTCATTTTGCTCTTTGTGCTCTTAACTATAGTCAGCATCTGAAGGATCTGAATTTGCAAGGTAACCATTCTCTTATTTTGTTGGCTTTTTTCTTTCCTTTATTTCTTTGCTATTTCAAAGGTTGTTGATTTTATCGTGTGAAAGGTTCTGAGCTGAACCACATTTTTATGATCCCTTTTTGAAGGAAGAGATCATCCAGTAGCAGTTGGAAAGACTCGTTGAATAAGATTTCATGTTTTCAGATTTTTACTGTGACAAACTAAAATCAATTTGAACCACATATTAGGAGAAAGTGAGGACTGCAGGTGCTGGAGATCAGAGTCAAAACATGTGGTGCTGGAAAAGCACAGCCAGTCAGGCAGCATCCGAGGAGCAGGAGAGTCGACGTTTTGAGCATAAGCTCTTCATCACGAGTTGGAGGTGGGGGGGAGCCCAAGTGGGCTGAGAGATAAATGGGAGGAGGTGTGGGGTTGGGGGGGAATGTAGCTGGGAATGCAATAGATGGATGAAGGTGGGAGAGAAGGTGATGGGTCAGAATGGAGGGTGGAGCAGCTAGGTGGGAAGGAAGATGAACAGGTAGGACAGTTCAAGAGGGTGGTGCCGAGTTGGAGGGTTGGATCTGGGATAAGGTTTGGAGGAGGGGAGATGAGGAAACTGGTGAAGTTGATATTGATCCCATGTGGTTGGAGGGTCCCAACATGGAAGATGGAGTGGGCGGCACGGTGGCACAGTGGTTAGCACTGCTGCCTCACAGCGCCAGAGACCCGGGTTCAATTCCCGCCTCAGGCGACTCTCTGTGTGGAGTTTGCACATTCTCCCCGTGTCTGCGTGGGTTTCCTCCGGGTGCTCTGGTTTCCTCCCACAATCCAAAAATGTGCAGGTTAGGTGAATTGACTATGCTAAATTGTCCGTAGTGTTAGATGAAGGGGTGAATGTAGGAGTATGGGTCTGGGTGGTATTCGCTTCGGCAGGTCGGTGTGGACTTGTTGGACCGAAGGGCCTGTTTCCACACTGTAAGTAATCTAATCTAATCTAATCTAATCTAATCTAATCTAATGGAGCGTTCTTCCTCCAGGTATTGGATGGCTAGAATTTGGCGGTGGAAGAGTCCCAGGACTTGCATGTCCTTGGCGGAGTGGGAGAAGGAGTTGAAGTGTTCAGCCTTAGGGTGGTGGGATTGTTTAGTGTGTGTGTCCCAGAGATGTTGCCTGAAATGTTCTGCAGGTTGGCGAACTGTCTCCCCAATGTAGAGGAGACCACATCTTCAGCAACAGACATAGTAGATGACATGTGTGGAGGTGCAGGAAAACCTGTTGGATGTGGAAGGATCCTCTGGGGCCTTGGATGGAGGTTTGAAGAGAAGTGTGGGCCCAGCTTTTACACCTCTTGCGGTGGCAAGGGAAGATGCTGGGAGTGGATGGTGGGTTGGTGGGGGGCGTGGACCTAACAAGGGAGCCACAGTGTGAATGGTCTCCATAAAATGCAGATAGCGGTTTAGAAGGGAATATATCCCTGGTGGTGGGCTCTGTTTGTAGGTGATGGAAATGGCAGAGGACGATGCATTTTATTCACAGGTTGGTGGGGTGGAAGGTGAGGACTGCGGGGTGGGGGTGGGGGTTCTGTCCTTGTTGCAATTGGAGGGGTGGGGTTCTAGACGGAGGTGTGGGAAGTGGAGGAAATGTGCTGGTGGGCATCATTGACTGTGTGGGAGGGGAAATTGCGGTCCTTGAAGAAAGAGACTATCTGGGATATTCTATAATGGAATAGGTCCTCCTGGGAGCAGAAGCAGCAGAGGCAGAGGAATTGGGAGTAAGGGATAGTGTTTTTACAGGAGGCATGGTGGGAGGAGGTATAGTCCAGGTAGCTGTGGGAGTAGGTGGATTTGAAGTAGATGTCTGTGTTGAGTCAGTCGCTGGAAATGGAGATGGAGAGTCCAAGAAGGGGAGGAAGGTTTCTGAGATGGTGCAGGTGCACTTGAGTTTAGGGTGGAAGGTGGTTCACATATTATCAAGCAACAAGTACACAAACTTAAGGAAAATATACTTTTGTATTGAGCAATTAACTCAAACAAAATATGCCATGCAGTAAGTTTTTCCTTTATGCCAAGCAGATGGGAAATAATACAAGGTTCAGCTTAAGGCACTCCAAGCTTCTAGCAGGTTCATGGCTACTTCCTACACAAGGTCAAATCTTCTGGTGTCCTTCGGAAGTCTGTCCACTAAGACAGAGCAACCTAGAACAGACTTACATTTGCAATATCTATAAGAGTGGCTCCTTATCTTTTCAATTTCAATAAGTCTTTTGGCTGTCCTGTTTTCTGTATTTATTAGACAGAAAATTGTGTGTTAGTTTGCCAACTTTTGAAAGCAGTCTGCTGAACTATTAGCACAGGAACAACTCATCGTACTCTTTATAATGAATCTCTAGTCCCACAGCGTCACTGTTTCTCTATATCTTTACACAAATAGTGACCATCTTTTGTGTCAAAGTGTGAAACCAGTTGCTTGAGTTTCAATAGGTTTAAGCTAATGTGCCTGCCTCCAAGTTAAAAATCACACAACACCAGGTAAGAGTCCAACAGGATTGTTTGTAAGCACTAGCTTTCGGAGCACTGCTCCTTCATCAGTAGACTGAGCAAGATCACCAGCCTCCCATCTCCACGGTATTCTGTTTCCATCTTAAGTCAAAGGAGGTATTTACATCATGACCATCTTGTAAAGTCAGACATTACTAAGAAGGATTTGAGTGTGACAATGTGTCCGCAGAAGGACACAGCGAAGCAACACACCTAAATGGTAACCAGCTTGATTAGCCCCTCCATTCACGATCTTAAATATCTCCCAGCTCACAGTGGCTGCCATGTGCACCATTGCCAACATATACTAAAGAAACTCAAGGCTCTCAGGCTACTTTAATGACACCTCCCGAACCCGAGATCTCCACACCTAGAAGAACAAGGACCTCAGACGCAAGAAGCAACACCACTTGCAAATTCCCTCAAAGTCACCCAACATCCTGACTTGTAATATATTTCCCTTTTTTCATTAGTGGTCCAGTGAGTCCTGGAAGTCGCTTTACAACAAAACAGCGAAAGTTTTTCTGAGAATTGTTCACCCACTCTGCCCATTGACCTGTATTGCATGTGGGAAGGTCATGAGGAAATAAAAGACATAAATCCTGGCATAAAAAGTCTGTTGCAAATCATTATGATGAAAACTACCATATTTCACATACCGCTTTAAGCAAATGTCATGCCCAGCAGTGGCATGGTGATATTACATATTTTAAAGTCACATTTAAAACGTAAGTATAGAAGCATTTAAAGTTGCAGCATATCTTGGGACCTTTGGAAGGATTAGCTCCAGTTGGTTTTGAAAGTCAAGCAAATGATTAAATATGGACAATCACAGTTACTTGTAAAATTCTTATTTAAGGATGGACTGTAAACAAAAAAAAAGACTACAATGCACCAACAAACACATTTTTCTGCTTTATTGTGGGCAAGAGACACATCAAAACTCAATTGTATTAAACAAATATGAAATGGATCCCATTGATCTTTTAATGTATTGTGATGGCTTTTCATCTAAACACAATGACATTTGTCTCAAACACCGAAGGTGTGAAACGCCAGATGTCCATTGGCCTAACACACAACCTTGGACTTGCAGCAGGTCACGTCAGTCAAGTTTGTTACCCGTTTTTAAAAATAACAGCAGAAGCTATTCTGAGAGGGAGCTGCCATGTAAAACCACGGAACTAGGTGCAAGACAATTATACAGTCAAGGTAAAAAACAGCAATACTTTGAAAGTTGGAGAAAGCATCTCCACCAACATGTTCTAATTTCAGGTTCAGCTGTGAAATGATGTTCTGGGAAGTAAATTACAGGAAGCCTCACAATTTATAAAAAAACTCTTATAAGACCTCCACTGCAACTCAAACACCAATTCCACTCAGAAGCAATAGGCCAGCTATGCCATAATTTCTAATTCTAAATTTTCTCTTCATAGAGTCATACAGCTCAGAAATAGACCCTTTGGTCCAAGTAGTCCATGCCGAACATGTTCCCAAACCAAACTAGTCCCAAATGCCTGAGTTTGGTCCATATTCCTCCAATCTTTCCTATTCATGTACTTATCCAAATGTCTTTTAAATATTGTAACTGAGTTTGTATCCATCACTTCCTCTAGCAGTTCATTCCACTTACGAACCACTCTATGTAAAAACAGTTGCCCCACATGTCATAGTCATAGAGTCATAGAGATGTACAGCATAGAAACAGATTCTTCGGTCCAACCCGCCCATGCCGACAAGATATCCCAACCCAATCTAGTCCCACCTGCCAGCACCTGGCCCACATCCCTCCAAACCCTTCCTATTCATATACACATCCAGATGCCTTTTAAATGTTGCAATTGTACCAGCCTCCACCACTTCCTCTGGCAGCTCAGTCCATACATGTACTACCCTCTGCATGGAAAAGTTGCCCCTTAGGTCTCTTTTATATCTTTCCCCTCTCACCCTATACCTATGCCCTCTAGTTCTGGACTTCCCCAACCCAGGGAAAAGACTTTGTCTATTTATCTTATCCATGCCCCTCATGATTTTGTAAACCTCTATAAGGTCACCCCTCAGCCTCCAACACTCCAGGGAAAACAGCCCCAGCCTGTTCAGCCTCTCCCTGTAGCTCAATCCTCTCTTTTTAAATCTTTCTCCTCTCACCTTGAAAAAAAATGCCCCTAGTTTTGAATTCCCCCACCCTCGGTAAAAGACCCTTACTATTCACCTTATCTATGCCCTTCATGATTTTATAAGTCTCCATTAGGTCATCCCTCAAACTCCTACACTCCAGTGAATAAAGTCCCAGACTATCCAGCCTATTTTTATAACTCAAATCCTCCACATGGGCAATATCCTGGTAAATCTTTTCTGAACCCTCTCTAATTTAATAGTATCCTTCCTCTTGCAGGGTGGTCAGATCTGTACATAGTATTCCAGAAGAGGCCTCACCAACATCTGGGAAAACGCAACATGATGTCCCAACTCCAACACTCAAAGGTCTGAATTATGAAGGCAAGTATGCTAAATACTTTCTTAACCATCCTGTCTACTTGTAAGAAAAATTTTTATAGACTAATGTACCTAGATCCCTAGGTCTTTCTGTTCTACAACATCACCCAGGGCACTACCATTAAGTGTATAAGTCTTGCCCTTGTTTGTTTTACCAAAATGCAACACCTCACATTTATGCAAATTAAACTCCATCTGCCAACTCCTCAACCCATTGACCCCATTGATCGAGATCCCTTTGTAATCTTAGATAGCCTTCTTCACTGTCAACTGTACAATGTGGACAATGATGACAATTTTAGTGTCATTCACAAACTCACTAACCATGCCTCCTAAATCCTCATACAAATCATTTATATAAATGACAAACAAAAGTGGACCAAACACCAATCCCTGTAGAATACCGCTGGTCACAGGCCTTGAGACCGATCTCATCGAATTTCTATGCGTGATAATGTGATTGAATCAATAGTGTGAGAAGGCTTTTTTTAAAAAAAAGTTAATAAATAACTCTATTTTTAAAACCACAAAAGCATGTTGCTATATGATTTAAACTGAAAGCACATGAGTACCTCACACACAAAAAAAAATCCTTTGTTTATGGATAATGGGAAAATGCGTAAATCTGTCTATGATCCCAAAAGAACATGACTGTGTGTAATACAATATGTGGGTGGTTTGTATTTAATTATCTTACCAGTGGCAGAGAGTTCCCCATTTCCACATCCCTGATATTCAGTGAATCCACGACTCTGGTTGTTTTCAGTAGCTCCTCTTCACTAATTGTCAGCTGCCGTGATCCGAACAGGACCCTCTCTGGTTTTTACTCTTCCCTGGTGTTCCATTCTCTTCCTTCTGAAAGGTAGGAAAGAATAGATCTATCAGGGAGTGTAATTATGTGCTCTTGCTATGCGTCAGAGATCTGGAATTGCATTTGGGTAGGTTTCAATGGAAGTGGTAGACGGACATTTTGGGATGTGAGAAAGTGCAAATAAAAAGAAGGAGCAATCATCTGCAAAGTATATGATTGTGAGGATGCATCTGATGAAGTAAGGTTTCAAATACAACTCTCTAGTGAAGTTAAAAGACATCACTGTTCACATGCTTATTCCAATACTGCTATTTACACAATGAGGTGCTGGTCTGGGTGTTTGCACATGAACTGGCATTGGCCCTGGCCCTGGGTCAACCTTTATACACTGCAACACTTCTTTATTTCCATTTGTATATGCTAAGTGCTGAAATACAGCTCTCTAGCTTAGTATCTAAGACCCTTCTCTTCACAGGCCCATTCTAGATTCCTATCTTCTCTCCTGCTGATGTCAACATCATGTAATCAGTTACATCATCATGATATGCATGAATCTCATTATACCATATGATCTGCAACAAAAGGAAACAGTTAAAATAACTTTATTGGGCTTGTTCTGGCTTTAATCCTTCTCCTTGTGAGAATAAACTGAAAAACAATCACTGAATTTCTCAAAGACTTAACCATTTATTAGAATACTTTTCCTTACCTGGCTACCCTTCAGATTAGTTCTTCAGAATATACCTTCTAAAGGTTTGATGTGCCTATTCTACTGGAGTTGCATGATATTCTCAATTTATTCAATTGCTGATAACTGAGCAATCCTCTCTTTCTGTCCTTAAAAGAAGTCTGTTGGGAATATAGGAATCATTTGCAGTGAATAATTCTGAATGTTGTTCTCTCTGCTGGATAGGAATGAGGTCTAAATGCTGCAGGCACTGAATTTACAGCCCCTTTCCCCCATTGTTAATAGCAGTGTCAGCTGTAGCTCAGCTGGTAATGCTTTTCCCTCTAAATCCAAGAGTCGCTGGCTTCCAGCCCTTGAGCTCAAAAAATCAAGACTGACACTCTGCTGCAATACTGAGGGGGGTCTGCACCATCAGAGGTGCTGTCTATCAAGTAAGCTGATATATGGACTCCCTGTCTGTCCTTTGAGGTAGGCAGATCCCACAGCACTATTTTGATGAAGACCATCAGAGTTATATCGAGTGATTTAAATAATAACTTTCCTTGAACCAACATCATAAACACTGATTATCCTGCCATTAGCCCAGTGCCTTTTTGGGAGCATGCTATATGCAAATTGATCTTATATTATGAATGTCACTACATTTCAAAAAGGACTTCATTGGTTGTGCTGTGGGACACCCTGAGGTCAAGAAAGACAATATATATTTGTAAGTTTTACATTTAGTGTTGTACCAAAATGGAAGAACTTGGGGCCAAATTTACCTGTAAGTGTAAAGGCAGCCATCTTGTATGCTAATATAGTCATTAATAAAATTCCCCCTAGTTTCTGTTTGTTGTTAAAGTATGCCATCACAAGGATGGTGGTGAAGTGTCACAGTTGTTTCTTCCTGCATCAACTGGGTGGCAATTTTAAGTTTTCAGACCTGCTTTTAATGTGCATCTGAAATATGGCATGCATCCAAAGCACTACTCCCAGTACCATCACCTCTGCAGATTGGCCTGCTTCCATAGAGAGTACATCATGGATTTAAATACAGACATTCCATTGTAATGCTCAGCCCATACTCCAGCCACAGTCTGATCCATGTTTAATCATTTGAGCAATTTGAAACAAATCTATTAGCTATAAATCCAGCAGCTGTCAGACCACCAGCTGTCACTATTTTAAGTCTATGTGGCACCAGCATGATCCTGTAAAATCAGGATCAGAATTTTTGTTCTGTAGGTGGTGTGCCTAGTAAGGATTACCTTCCAACTGTTACTGCTGTGGGCGAACAGCAAGATGTTCCAGGGAAAATATGGAATGCTTTAAAGATTGTGTAATTCATTTACTCCATATTTTCTCCTTCTTTTGTGGCGTTTAATGGTCACAGCTAAGTAGATGTCTCATTATTGTGCAACACTCCAATTTTAATGAAGAACAATGTGATGGTTTTACGAGCAGTTCCAATGTTGGTACCCACCGAACAAAAATAGTGTGGGTAGAATTTCCCCGTCCCGGTTCTGGTGTGAGGATTGGTGTGAAAGATAGGAAAATACAGAGAGAATGAAGGAATCAGAGTTGATGTTGGGAAACTTCTTCCTGATTTTGCCTTTGAGCCATTGCGCTGTGGCAACGTATTTCCGTATATTTGTGTCTTATTAAAATCTCAACTTGTCTTATTTATGCAGCACTTCCAATTCTCCTGTCATTCACCGAAGAGCTGGACATTACAATTGTGTGTCTCGTAAATCAGAGCAGGTACCAAATAGGTGCTTGTCCTGACCATCATCCAACTGCTTCTTCAGAACAATGTCCGTGTGCTCCATGACTACCATCCTCACTCCTGCTCCACCTGCCTGTACCTTACATTCTGAGGACTTTGCAATTCAGTAAATGAACCACTCACCGTCCTCGGGCAAGGCAAGGTGCAGTGGGATCTGCCTCCTGACCAACACCATGTGGTGTGCAGAGATGGCAACCTTGGCCAGTTACTGCTCACTGGAGCTGGAATATCTTACAGTGAAGTGCTGTCCATACCTCTTGCCATACAAGTTCACCTCTGCTATCCTAGAGGCGGTCTACATCTCCACTCCATTGTGGAAGTGAAGCATGCACTTGAAGTAGACAACTACAAAGTCTTGAGACAGAATATCCTGAAGCCTTGTTCATTGTAACCAGTGACTTCAGCCAGGCTACCCTCAACAATGTGTGACAAGATTAAACATGAGGACCCAGTACAGGAAGTAGTGCAGTGTTGCTCTGAGGAAACAGAGGGGCCTCTATGGGACTGCTTAGAGTGGTGGACTGGTCCATAATCAAGGGCTCAGTGGCCAACCTAAACAAGTGTGGCCACTACTGTTCCAGACTTCATTAGTAAGTCTGTAGATGATGGTGTGCCGAAGTAATTCATCCGAATGTTCCCCAACCAGAAAGCATTGTTATGACACGGGGTGAACTCTCTTGCTTTATTCATAACCAGCAACACAGAAAAGATTTATCTCATGTAGTAATCTGTAAAGATTTGAGTTGTCGAGAATTATGTAAAGTAAAAATTAACAACTTTATTTCTTAAGTATAACAGAGAATAATTAACCAACCACAATTTACACTTTCTTTCTCTAACCTATCTTTTACCTTCCCTTCTATAGAACTAGTCCGATAAAATTCCCAATTCAGATTTAGAAAACAACACCACCCTGACATCGGTGGTGGGCAAGTTATTGGAAGGAATCTTGAGGGACAGGATGTACATGTATTTGGAAAGGCAAGGACTGATTAGGGATAGTCAACATGGCTTTGTCCATGGGAAATCATGTCTCACAACTTGATTGAGGTTTTTGAAGAAGTAACAAAGAGGATTGATGAGGGCAGAGCAATAGATGTGATCTATATAGACTTCAGTAAGGCTATCGACAAAGTTCCCCATAGGAGACTGATTAGCAAGGTTAGATCTCAGGAATACAGGGAGAACTAGCCCTTTGGATACAGAACTGACTCAAAGGTAGAAGACAAAGGGTGGTGGTAAAGGGTTGTTTTCCAGACTGGAGGCCTGTGACCAGTGGAGTGCCACAAGGATCGGTGCTGGGTCCACTACTTTTCATCATTTATTTCAATGATTTGGATGCGAGCATAAGAGGTATATTTAGTAAGTTTGCAGATGACACCAAAGTTGGAGGTGTAGTGGACAGTGAAGAAGGTTACCTCAGATTACAACGGGATCTTGATCAGATGGGCCAATGGACTGAGAAGTGGAGAATGGAATTTAATTTAGGTAAATGCGAGGTGCTACATTTTGGGAAAGCAAATCTTAGCAGGACTTATACACTTAATGGTAAGGTCCTAAGGAGTGTTGCTGAACAAAGAGACCTTAGAGTGCAGGTTCATAGATCCTTGAAAGTGGAGTCGCAGGTAGATAGGATAGTGAAGAAGGCATTTGGAATGTATTCCTTTACTGGTCAGAGTATTGAGTACAGGAGTTGGGAGGTCATGTTGCGGCTGTACAGGACATTAGTTAGACCACTGTTGGAATATTGCATGCAATTCTGGTCTCCTTCCTATCAGAAAGATGTTCTGAACCTTGAAAGGGTTCAGAAAAGATTTACAAGGATGTTGCCAGGGTTGGAGGATTTGAGCTATAGGAAGACGTTGAATAGGCTGGAGCTGTTTTCCCTGGAGTGTCAGAGGCTGAGGGGTGACCTTAAAGAGGTTTACAAAATCATGAGGAGCATAAGCAGGATAAATAGACAAAGTCTTTTCCCTGGGGTGGGCACGTTCAGAACTAGAGGGCATAGGTTTGTGGTGAGAGGGGAAAGATATAAAAGAGACCTAAGGGGCAAATCTTTCATGCAGAGTGTGGTATATGTATGGAATGAGCTGCCAGAGTAAGTGGTGGGGCTAGTACAATTGCAATATTTAAAAGGCATCTGGATGGGTATGTGAATAAGAAGGGTTTAGGGGGATATAGGCCAGGTTCTGGCAAGTGGGACTAGATTGGATTGAAATCTCTGGTCAGCGTGGATGAGTTGGACTGAAGCATCTGTTTCCATGCTGTACTTCTCTATGACTCTATAACACTTCTTATCTCAAAACCAGGAAGCTGTAGGTTCTTGTCTTTGGATCTTCCTGTGTCTTTTTTTTCTCCTTGTTCGGATAATCACAAATTATTGGCCAAAAAGGTACTTTTAAGAGATTTCTTTCAAGCAGTCTGTTACACTCGAGGACTTGGCAGTTCCCCTCTCAACTGTACAATTTTCCTCAGTCTTACACCCCAAAGCATCAGATTGTCATTGCTTTTAAGATTATCAATATATTCTATTCAAACTTGATTGGAATTGGTATTTTTTCAGGGTATAATTTAAACTGATTGGCCAAATTCGAAATTGTTTTTGTCTCCAGGCAACGAACTAATCGAGTTGTTCGACCCAGTATTACATGGCTGCCTTATTGAGAACACTTGGTGCTGTGTCCAGTAGTTCTGCTGCTTTTAACTCTCTTAAAGGTACACCCACATCTTCATAACTCCTTCCCCCTTAAGAAAAAAGGAACCATTATAATGAAACGATGGCTTCTTTTTTTCTACATTTTAAACACATTACCCTAATATACAGATAACTTTCATGTAAGTTCACTATAATGTCTTCCCATATATCTATTTATGTGTGTGTATATATATACATAAAGCATTAAATAAGGACAAATCTCATCAAAACTCTCTCAGTTAAATCTGCAATAACGTGTCTGCGATTAGATTCTTCCGATCAGCAACATTGCAATTTTTAAATTAAAAGTCTGTAGCATAAGACTCCAATGAAATAGTCTTAAATTCTTGTCTTTAAGTGAATGTAAGTGGATTGTGGTCAGTGAACACAACTGTCTCTGACACATTGTTTGTGACATATATATTAAAATGCTGTAAGGCCAGTACCAAACTCAATAGTTCCTTTTTGATTGTGCAGTATTTCCTTTGGTGGATATCCATCTTCTTCATAAAGTAACCAACTGGCAGTTCAATCCCGTCCTCATCTTCCTGTAGGAGTACAGCTCCAAATTCAATGTCACTAGCATCGATGGTGAGTTTAAAAGATTTTGAAAAGTTTGGTGGAGTTAAAGCTGGTTTGGTGGTTAATATTGCTTTCAAATGGTCGAATGCCTCCTGACATTGTTCTGTCCTCCGAAACTTTGTGTTCTTCTTCAGCAAATTGGTTAATGGTGCCACTACACTGCTGAGGTTTGGAACAAACTTCCGATAGAATCCGCTGAATCCAAAGAATTGAAGCACCTCTTTCTATGAGGTTGGCCGTGGAATTTTCTTAATAGCCTTCGCCTTTGTGTTCCGTGGGGCCAACCTTCCATGATCGATGTTATGTCCCAAGAACATCACTTCTCCTTTCACGATTTCCATTTCATTTAGTTTATCACCAGTTTTGCTTCTCGTAGTCATTCAAAGAGCTCTGCCAACTATGATCTTTCCAGGACTTCCTAAAGATCACTACATCGTCTAAACAGACTGCATGGTTTGTTAACTAGCCACAACCCTGTGCATGAATCTTTAGAATGTGGCGGGTGCGTTCTCCATTCCAAGCGGCATTACTTTAAACTGATATAGCCCACTTGGGGTTACAAATGCCGAAGTTTCTCTTGCTGTCTCTGATAAAGGTACCTGCCAGTAACCACGCACTAAGTCCAACTTGGTGATGTAACTGGCTTGTCTGACTTTCTTGATACAGTCTTCCAATCTAGGAATTGGATATGAATCTGATTTTGTAACAGATTCACAAACCTGACTTCCCCAGTTGACCCATTGCCTCAGCCTGCACTTGTCCCACCGACCTCATTCTTTCTACCTCGACACTGTCCTGTCCCCCTGAGTTCAGGAACTCCCCATCTATGTTCGTGACACTACCCACGTCCTTCACTTCCTCCAAGATCTTCATTTCCCTGGCACCCAATGCCTCATCTTCACTATGGACATCCAGTCCTTGTACACATCGATCTCCAAGCCCTCCATTTCTTCCTCTCACACCGTTCCAACCAGTACCCTTCCACCGACACTCTCATCCGCCTGGCTGAACTGGTCCTCACCCTCAACAACTTTTCCTTCCAATCCTGCCATTTCTTCTAAACCAAAGGGGTAGCCATTGGCACCTGCATGGGACCCAGCTATGTCTTCCTATTTGTCAGATATGTGGAACAGTCCATCTTCTGCAGTAACACTGGCACCACATTCCACTTGTTCCTCTGCTATATTGATGACTGTATCAGTGCCACCTCATCTTCCATGAGGAGGTTGAACAGTTCATCAACTTTACCAACACCTTCCACCCCGACCTCAAAATCACTGGGACCATCTTGGGACACCTTCCTCCCTTCCTGGACCTCTCCATCACTGTGCCCAGCAACCACCTAAGCACAGACATCTACTACAAGCCTACCTCCTGTAAAAATGCGATCCCTCATTCCCAGTTCCTCCGTCTCCGCCAGATCTGTTCCTGGGATGACCAATTCCACCTTAGAAAGTTCCAGATGGCCTCCTCCTTCTCCCAAGATTGCAACTTCCCTTCCCAAGTGGTTGACAATGCCCTCCAGTGCATCTCATCCACTTCACGCATCACCACCCTTGAACCCCATCCCTCCCAACTCAACACGGACAGAACTCCCTGATCCTTACCTTCCACCCCGCCAACCTCCGCATACATTGCATAATTCTCTGCCACTTCCGCCACCACCAAACGGACCCCACCACAAGACATTAACTTCCCACCTCCCCACCTGTATCAGTGTTCCAGAGAGACCATTCCCTCTGCGACTCCCTTGTCAGGTCTAAGCCTCCCACCAGCCCACACCCCACTCCTGACACGTTTCCCTGCCACTGTAGGAAGTGCAAAACCTGTGCCCACGCCACTCCCTTCACCTCCATCCAAGGCCCTAAAGGATCCTTCCCCATCTGTCAAAACTTTACCTACACCTCTACCAATGTCATCTACTGTATCCGTTGCACCCTATGTGGTCTCCTCTACATCGGGGAGACAGGATGCCTTCTTGTGGATCATTTCAGAGAAATCTCTGGCACCCACCAACCCCATCGCCCCATTGCTGAACACTTCAACTCCCCCTCCCAATCCATCAAGGACATAAAGGTCCTGGGCCTCCTCCACCGCCAAACCATTACCACCTGTCGCCTGGAGGAAGAACGCCTCATGTTCCACCTTGGGACCTTGCAGCCACATGGGATAAATGTGGATTTCAACAGCTTCCTCATGTCCCCCCCCTCCACATTATCCCAGTCCCAAGCCTCCAACTCAGCACTGCCCTCCTGACCTGTCCTTCACCTTTCCCATCTATCCAACCCATCCCCCGACCTATCACCTTCTTCCTCACCTTCATCTACTCATCACTTTCTCAGCTACCTTCCCCCCAAACCCAGCCCCCTCCTAGTTATCTCTCAGCCTCCGGCCCACAAGCTTCATTCCTGATGAAGGGCTTATACCTGAAATGTCAATTCTCCTGATCCTCAGATGTTGCCTGACCTGCTGTGCTTTTCCAGCAACACACCCTCAACTCTGATGTCCAACATCTGCAGTCCTCACTTTCTCCTAGTTGACTTTGTAATGACGCTGACCTTCCAATAATTCACGCAGAATCATTGAGTCCCGTCCGGTTTGGGAACTAAGATGATCGGTGAACTCCACTCGCTCTGGCTTGGTTCAATGATGTCCTCGTCGGGCATGGTCTCCACTTCCATTTGGACCTGTCTGTCTTTGAGAGGATTAAGCCCATAGGGATGTTGTTTTATCGGAGCAGTACTCCCTACGTCTACTTCATGTACAATAACATTAGTCCTCCCTATCTGATTCTTACATATGTCCTTGTACTGCAGTAACAAATCTTTCAGCTCCGTTCTGTGCTCCTGAGACAGGTAGCTTACTAACCTATCCCACTCCTCAAGGACTTCTTCATTTTTTAATCTATTTTGAGGCACCTCAAAATCCATATCATCTGGATTTAATTCCTCACACTGTGGGGCAGTAACTAACACCTGTTTCTCCAAATCTTTCTCTCTAGTCTAAAACGCTTTCAACATGTTCACATCACACATCCGATACCTTTTTGTCTATCTGACATCTTTACTGACTCAACTTTTTCTCAATTTGATAGGGACCACTAAACCTGGCTTTGAAGTGATCTCCTATCCCTGGTGACAGTACTAACACTTCATCCCCTCGGGAAAACGTCTGGATCTCAGAGTTTTATCTGCCACCTGTTTCATACAACACTGTGCCCTCTTTAGGTGCTGTTTAGCTAACTCACTTACTCAACTTAATCTCTCCCTCACTTTCGATACATTATCTAATTATGAGATCTCTAACTTTGGTCCTGTCAATTCTTCTTTAAGTAATTTCAAAGGGCCTCTCACTTCATGACCGAATATTAACTCAAAGGGAGCGAACTGAGTAGATTCATATGGGGCATCTCTAATGGCAAACAATACGAATGGGATACCTTTATCCCAATCATTCAGGTAATCCTGACAGTATGCTCTCAACATGGTCTTCAAGGTCTGATGGTACATTTCTAAAGCTCCCTGGGATTCAGGTTGATACGCAATGGATTTAAAGTGCTGCATACCTAAACTGTGCTGCATCCTTAAACAGCCTAGCAGTAAAATTTGACCTTTGGTCTGACTGAATCTCTCTGGATAGCCCATACCATGTGATGAAAGCTTTGATACTCTGTAATGGAATTGTCTCCAGAAATCTGGCAGACGCATCCATTATGGTTAGCAAGTGCTGGTTCCCACTTTTAGTTCTTGGGAGGGGACCTACACAATCAATTATAACTGTGAAAGCTTCTTCAAATTGGCAACAAGGGTGGTGGTTTTATTACCGCCTGTGGCTTACCTATCATTTGGCATGTATGGACACATACGGCAAAAGTTAATCACATCTTTGTGCATTCCAGGCCAATCAAAATGCTTTTGTACCTTAGCCTGAGTCTTTTGTACCCTTAGATGACCTCCTACCGGTAGTTTATGTGCTACCCGTAACACTTTCTGTTTGTATGCTATCGGCAACACAACCTGGAGCATTTCGGTCCATTTCTCCTCTGCACTAACCTGCCATGGTCTTCACTTCCATCTGAGGATTCTATCTTACAGATCATGGCCCTCTGGAATATTCTCTGCCTTCTTTTCAGAGTATGCATCCACATATATACCTTTTATCATCTTGTCTTGCTGCTGCAAGTCTCTTAGCCTTTCAGGAGTAAAATCCTCTTTCTGACCTTTTGCCTTTTCAGGTTTTTCCTGCACCATTACGTCAAACAGGATATCCGCTAACTGAACCTCAACTCCTTCATCTTTCTGTTTACTTTTCACTTCATGCTGTGGCTTGTGATGGTAGGATCTGGTTACCACACAGTCTGGGAAAATACCATGATATTTCTGTTTTACCCCTTCAGTTTCTCAGTCTTCCTTTAGCTTCTCCACCACAAGGGGTGTCACTCCCACCTTGGATCCTGCCAAATCATTCCCAAGAACAAACTGAATTCCTGGAACTGACACTCTGTCAATCACTCCCACAGTTACACCCAGTCTTAAGTTGGGAAACTGATCTTACATCAGGGAATGGTAAATTTCAGTCCATCTATCCCACAAGTTACCACACTCTCGGAAAACAGATCAGAGAGAGTGCATATTCGCTCATCCCTTACTATCAGCAACTGGTTAGATCCTGTATTCCTCGCAATTATACCTTCTTCTCCTTCTCCCCCTGTTCTTTCAGAGTAAACTTTACCCACAGAGGTGAATTCTTTGTAGAGATCAGGTACTAACTCCATACCCAGCCCCTGCCCTGGCTGTGCACTCCCCTGCAGCTCCTCGGCTCTTCTTGAGGTCTCCTTTATTACCTTCACTAATGCCATTGGCTTAGCTTCTTTTATCCATCTTTTCCCACAGTGCCTTTCTTTAATAACCAGCACTGTGGCTTTACATGTCCCACTTTACTGCAGTAGAAACACCGACGGCCTTTACCTCCTTTCCACCCTCTTGGGCTTCCTTTTTATCCTGTGGTAAAATCTTACCAGAGTTCTCTACTGTTGGTTTAGTAGTGTCTGATCTCCCCTTCTCTCAGCTTCCTCACAGGATGAATTTCTGGCCGGAAGTTTGTCTTATGCACCAACATGTATTTATCTGTTAATTCTGCTGCCCTTCTCTCTTCCTGAACTTTCTGTTCCTCCACACGAATTCTTACCATCTCTGGAAGTGAGTTTTAAAATTCCTCCAGCAGAAAAATCTCTCTCAGAACTTCAAATGTTCTATTTTCAAAGCACGTACTCATCGATCAAAATGACTATGTTTAATTCTTTTGAACTCAAAATAAGTCTGACCTGGTTCCTTCTTTGTGTTTCTGAACCACTGTCTATATGCTTCTGGTACCAATTCATAAACACTTAAAACAGTCTGTTTAACCTCTTCATAATCTTTTGACACTTCATCTGACAATGTGGCAAATACCTCACTCGCTCTGCCTACCAATTTAGTCTGAACTAGCATTACCCATAAATTCTCAGATCACTCCATCTGCCTAGCCAATTTTTCAAATGAAATAAAGAAAGCTTCAACATCTTTTTCATCAATATGTGGCAGAGTTTTGACATATTTATATATATATATATCTACCTTCTCTTTTAATCTCCATCCTGTTAACTTGACTTTGCTGACTAAGTCACAACTTCTCAAGTTCAAATTCTCTCTCTTTCTCTCTCTTCTCCCTTTCTTCTCTCTCTCTTTCTGTCTCCATTTAATCTCTCTCTCTTTGCTCAGCCAAGAACCTTCTCTCTCTTTTACCTCTCTCTCTCTTTCTCTTCTCTCTCTCTCTTTCTCTTTATTCTCTCTTCTTTCCCTTTCTCTCTTCCTCTCTCTTTCCTATCTCTCTCTCTTTGTTTATTTTCTAACTTAATTTTCCTTCCTCTACTGCACTTGTCTGTTTCCCTGATACATCTAAGTGTTTGAGTAACCCCTTTACAATTTCAACTTTACTTCTGTCCTTGGTTAAACCAAAATCTAACTTATTTGCTAATTCTAAAAGTATGGCATTTTTCTTTCCTTCTAAACTTTCTTGGCAAATTTGAGAATCTTCTTCAAATCCTAGAATTGCTTTTGCAATTTTAAGAGCAATTTCTCTCACCTTTAATTTAATCAACCACAAGTCACCAAAATTAAACACATCGTCTTACGTGCATCTTATTTAAAGATCCTGGACACTAACCTGCATGTGTTTAAATCTGCTGGGATTTTTCATACCCTCAAATCTATTCAAATCTGTCTAAACCAGTTCAAATCCCAGACGAGTCCCAAACCGTTATGACATGAGGTAAACTCTCCTGCTTAATTTAAAACCAGCAACACAGAAAAGATTTGTCCTGTGCAGTAATCTGTACAAATTTGAGTGGCCAAGAACTATTTAAAGTAAAAACTAACAATTTCATTTCTGAAAGTATAACAAAGAATAATTAATTAACCACTATTTACAATTTCTTTTTGTAACCAATCTTTTACCTTCCCTTCTATGATACTAGTCTGATAAAACGCCCAATTCAGATTTACAAAACAACACTTTTTATTTCAAAACCAGGCAGCTGTAGGTTCTTGTCTTTGGATCTTTCTGTGTCTTCTTTTCTCCTTGTTTGGAATTTCTGCGTCACAGGTTACTGATTGAAAAATAACTTTTGAGAGAGATTTTTTTCAAGCAGTCTGTTACATGTTAGAACTTGACAGTTCTCCTCCCAACTGTTCAATTTTCCTCAGTCTTATTACCCCTCCCCCCATGCCCCCCCCCCCCCCCCTGCCAAAGCATCGAATTGTCATTGGCTTTTAAAACTGCCAATATACTCAAATCAAACTTGATTGGAAATTAGTATATTTTTCGGGGTATAATTTAAATAGATTGGCCAAATTTGAATTTGTTTTTCTCCCCAGGCAATGAACTAATCAAGTTGTTCGCCCCAATGTTATATTGTTGCCTTACTGAGAACACTTGGTGCTGTGTCTGGTAGTTCTGTTGCTTTTAATTCTCTTAAACGTACACCTACATCTTCATAACACCATCGATGACCAGGGAGATCCACTTCCCACTGAACTTCAGGCAGTCAAGTCAGGTAACCCCGGCCTATGCAGGAAATCAAGGCATTCATAAGGCTCTCAGTGACACCAAGAGCAAATACCAAACTAAAACTGAGACCAAAGCTAACCACATGGACACTTGTCATTTGTGGCAAGGCTTACACGGCACAATAGGCTACAAAGCACAGTCGAACAGAATTGTGGGCAACAATACATTCTTAACTGATGAGCTCAATGCATTCTATGTTGATTTTGAACTGAAGGAAGTAAAAAAAAATCACCTATCCCATCAGTCTCAGGTGCACCTATAGTTTGCTTGAAATTATGGTGTTGAGGCGGAACTGTAGTCAACACGTAGGAGCCTGATGTAGGTATCCTTGTCCACATGATCCAGGAATGAGTATTGGGCCAGGAGAGATGGCGTTTGCCATGGACCTCTTGCGCCAGTTGGTGATTTGCAAATGATCAAGGCAATTTGGGAGGCTAGAGTTAATGTGAGCCATTTCTGTCATAAATAGGGACCTCTAACTCTGAGACTAAACCCTCTACTCCTAGATTTTGGAACTTCAGGACAGCTATGATTTGCATGCTTCTGCCAGGTGTTTCAGGGACTTTCTTATGAGGAGAGCTTGAGTAGTTGAGACTTGTACCCATTGGAGATTCAAAGAATGAGAGGAGAATTTATCAAAACATATGCACTTCTTAAGTTGCTTGACAGGGGAAGTGCAGAGAAGGTGTTTGACCTTATGGCAGAATCTAGGATTAAAGGGCTTAATCTCAGGATTGGTGGTCCCCATTTGTGATACAAATGAGGAAGGATTTCTCCTCTCAGAGTGTAGTGAATCTGTGGAATTCTTTACTGTGAAAGGTTATTGAGGCTGGGTTGTTAAGTAGATTCAAGACTGTAATAGACAATGTTTTAATCAGTAAGAGAATCAAAGGCTATGGGGATAAGCCTGGAAAATGGAGTTGAAGATTATCAGATCATCCATGATCTCACTGGTTGATGGAGCAAACTGGATTGGCTGAATGGTCCACTGCTGAACCTATTTTCTTATAGTCTTTGAGGTCGGTCTTTATGCAGGAACAGCATGCACCTCACGTCTCTATAATGAGTATTTTTGTACTGACAGGGCATGTGCATTTTATGGCTCTTAGCCTTCTAATTCCTTTACTGTTTACTTGGAGTCTGGCAGCCTCTTTCTGGCTCACTTTGCTTTTTTAGCACACACTGGCTTCAGCACTGACTCACAGACTGCCAGCATCAATGTGGGTTGTGTTACTTTCCTTCTTCACAGGATCTTCAGTTTCAAGCTGCCTGTCACTGTGGCTGTGACTGTGTCACAAGTGAAGCGGGAGAGGCAGGCAGCCTGTAATGGTGGGAGACTGAATTGTCAATCTATCATCAGACAGGGGGTGGACATGCATGCAGCATTGTGCTCCATCAATATCATACCTGGCACTTGGTCTTACCAGGGATCTATGTTCTTGCAGTCCATGGATTGGATCATAGTCAGTCCTGAAGGTCAGGTCAAGCAGGAATTTCAGATAGGTCAGTCGGGGAGCTGTTGAGACATCAATCTGAAAAGTAGGCTGTCAACAATTGACAGCTTTCTAGACAAGGGGCCCATGATTTCTCCAGAGGATTTGGTCAGTGATGGTTCGGGAGTTTATCGAGGAGCAATCCATGGAGTCTTGGGTTACTGAGGGAAAGGTGACAGTGAGAGGGGTGCTATTTCAGATTGTGGATGAGGAGTGCCTATGCTTTTCTTACCACTACTTAGTCCTCTCCAGCTACCACCTTCTTCCCTGGGGTGTGGGCACTCCTCGGAGTTAGGCAGTACCAACATCATTACTCATATTACTGCTGCTTCTGTGACATTGTATGCAAGCTGTTTGGTGGCATTCCCAATAAACATGGCAATGCACAAACTCCTGCGTGTATCATATCCACTCAATGGCTCTCACATATGAACATATAATTCTACTGGTTCAAACATTAATCCCTCGGAGGAGGAAACAAGAGCAGTAAGTGTAAGTGTTCATACATGATCAGGAGAGGTGATGAGATCTCAATAGTGAGTGAGTAGGAGACACTGAGAGCAAGGAAGGGTTAGTAGTTTGGGCGGATGAGATAACTTTTAATTAATAAGTCAGGTACTTTTTATAAGTGTGAACCAGCTCTTGTTGTTTCTACATCTGGAGAAGGAAGACTGAGGAGCAGCATTCTGATCAACACAAGAACCATCTCAGCAGATGGGGAGAAATTTCTTTCTGCTACAGAACGCAGTGTAGGCCAAAACATTGAATGTTTTCAACAAGAAGATAGAAATAGAGCTTAGAGTTAAAGGGATCAAAGGGTATGGGAGAAAGCAGGAACAGGGTCCTGAGTTGGATGAGCAGGCCCGATCATATTGAATGGTGGAACAGGCTTGAAATGCTGAATGGTCTACTCCTGCTGTTATTTTTAATGTTTTAGTTTACCTTCAAGTGGAATCTCTTTATTTGTCATAAGTAGTAGTTTTTGTGTGGTACAGAAATCTGGTCAGTGCTTTCTGTCAACCTGGATCTGAAGGATAAATAAATTGGGGAAATCTGCATGCTTTTAAAAATGGTTATGTTTAGTGAGGTCTCTGGGAATAGAGGGCTTGATTTGCAGCACACTACCCCAGTGAGGTGTGAGAGCTGTCACTGATACAGTATGTGCCAGATTACATCGCCTCTTTCTGTTTCCCCTTGTCAAAGTCAGTGCTTTGCTAACATTGCTGGCTCCCCCCAGGTGCAGCAGGCTCTGTACACACATCATACTGAGAGGGCCAGATCAAAATGTGGCTGAGTTCAGCAACAAAAAGGATTCCAGTTCACCAATGTGTAAATCATCTGTGATCATGAGAACGACATCTCAGGATTCTGTGTCAGGAACACTGGAAACTCTCCAGAAGCCTGTCCCTTGAGAACTCTCAGGTCCTCATTTTGTTTAAGATCAGAATGCCTGATGACGATGGCTGCTGGGATACCAGGGCTCTCCTCTCTGACCATGCTTGGTGACTATGTTACACAACCTCCCCTACTGAACGTAGATACAAAAGCAGCCCCATTCTTCCATCTTGGTCATTGTGGTCTCTTGCAGATGAGGTTCTGATGCTTGGATGGGTCTGAGGGAGTGTTCCAGTAAATTCTGGACAAAGTGTGCCACATAATCTGAATGTGCTATGCTTTGCACAACTGGAGCAAGCAAAGAGGGAATGCGATGGATGATGAAGAGAAAAGAGAACAGAAGCCGTCTTCTGAGGAGGGAGCTGAGAGCATTGAGGAGCATCACCTTCACCATGACACAGCAGAGCATCCTCAGGCACAACAAGCCAGTCAGAACCCAATAGGACTTGGTTAAGAGAAGTCACCATTTATTGACTGTAAATTTGTTGCCACTGGAAAGGTTAGCAGACCCTGTTTATTCCCAAATGCAGCTTTTTTGTTTCTTCTTTCTTTGCTTTTTCCATTGTGCAATACAAGTTAAGGTTAAAAGTTGTTGGAAGGCTTCACAACATCTGGTGCTCCTGCATTCAACATGACTATGATGGATATTAGGGAAAGGAAGTGTGTTAACATTGGGTAGTGCTAAGCAAGAGTAGCTTCTGTAATTTCATTCCTTGCAGCTGCAGCTAAAATGATAGTCAATTGGGCAACTAAGGATTTAATAAGGTAGGATGCTTACAAATGTTACTACTTAGAATGAAGTCTCATCCAGGGCACACATTTGTCCTCAGAAGGTATTCTTTCGATCTTGTCCTGCCACTTAGTGTAGGTGCAGCCCCAGGGTCTGCAGCTGTGATGGTAGGAACCTTTGCTACAGTGGGGCCAATTGGCCTTGGGTTTTGGGGTGTTGTGGGGAGAGGAGTGCATCGTATGATAATGTCTAGAGGACCCAGAGGTGTTGAACGTACCCTGGCTCCCTCCCTCCTTGGCTTGATCTCCCATAGGGTTTAGGATCGCAGGCAGGGTACCTGTGGAGAGGCCTGAGATGGGATGCTTTAGGGTGTGTGGTTTTTCCCCTGGCTGGATACTCTCTGACCCTTACCTATCTCTGAGAGAGAAAGGGGCACTTGGAGTGATGTGGAAAGGAGACCTATTCTCTTGCTACCTTGCTGTTGCTGCTGAGCATCAAAGGTGCAGTTGTGGAGTGCAACTCCACGTGGATCTTCAGTAACCAGCATTCTGCTGGATCTGGCTGTCCATCACAGCTGTCAAACTGTCGATGGACATAGCAGGACACATAGATCATGTTCGCGAACTTCTCCCCCAACCTTTGATCCAGTTTGTCAAATAGCACTGACAAACTCACCTCTTCTCTTGTGTCTTTGTATAAAATTATTAATGACTGGCACCATGAGCTCCTCTCCTGCTGGGGGTATGGGGAGGGAGGGTGGTTGGTGGGGGAGAAGTGGGTGTTGGGGGTGAGCGGCTGCCTGGTTTCTGGCAGTGCTCCGAGTGCCAGAGACCTGGGCATTTCTCCCTTCATTAGTTGCAGTGATGTGACAGTGAGGTGCTTACCAGTACATGCTCCAGACCCGAATCCAGCCAAAAGAGCCACTTCAGGATCTGTATCTGTGTAGGTGGAGGTAGCCTCCAGTCTCTAATCAAGCCAACATAGCTACAGCGGTGTCAGTATCGGAGCTGGTGGAGGGTACAGGAGGCAGCCTTGCCAATGATTCCTCTGAAGAAGCCATACTGTCTTCCTCAGCGAGGGAGGACGGCACATGTTATGGAGTGCCCCCTTGACCCTGAGACCACGTACGTCTCATTGATACCTGCAAAAGATGAAAGAGAGAACCTCGTAATTGAGTGGTAGATGTTGTGGCTCGTTAACAATGTCGGGGGAGGCAATGGGAGAAGACGTGACAATGAAAACTGTTTCATACTTGGTTTCTGGAACATGGAGGTTGCACCATCTCTGCACAAATGGTCTCCCTCTTTGCCGGCCAAAACTGAGATCATCAGGGCTGAGGAGGTGACTCACCAACTGCCCTGGCCCTTTCAGCCTGTTATGGGCTTCTTTTCCTGAAAGGGAGGAATTGAGTGAGATGAGAGTGTGTGGTACAGCTGTGGAAAGGTGGGGCGGTGACAAAAGTGAGTGAGTAGTCATTGCAGAAGGCATTCAGGGTTACTAATGCCAGAGGTGAGTTGGGATGGCGAGAGTGAATGAATGAAAATGGTGCAAATGATAGATAGTCTTTTTTTTAAAAAAAATCATTTTGTGGGATTTGGGTGTTGCTGGCTGGCCAGTGTTTATTGCCTGTCCCTAGTTGCCCTTGAGAGGGTGGTGATGAGCTGTCTTCTTCAATCACTGCAATCCACCTGCTGTGGGTTGACCCACAATGCCATTAGGGAGGGAATTCCAGGATATTGAGCCAATGATAGTGAAGGAACGGTGATATATTTCCAAATCAGATGGTGAGTTGCTTGGAGGGGAATTTGCAGATGGTGATGTTCCCATATTTCTGTTGCCCTTGTCCTTCTAGACAGAAATGGTCATGGGTTTGGAAGGTGCTTTCTGATGATTAGATTTGTAGGGAAACAGGCCCTTCGGCACACCAATACTCCAAAGAGTAATCCACCCAGACCCATTCCCGTACACTATGCTTAACCTTGATGATTGCACCTAACACCATGGGCAATTTTGCATGGCCAATTCGCCTGACCTGCACATCTTTGGATTAAGGGAGGAAACCGGAACATCCGGAGGAAACTCATGCAGACAGGAGGAGAATGTGCAAACTCCACACGGTTACCCGAGGCTGGAATTGAACCCAGGTCCCTGATGCTGTGAGGCAGCAGTGCTAACCACTAAGTCACCGTACCACCTATTTGGTGAATTTCTGCAATGCATCTTATAGATAGTACACACTGCTGCAACTGATGTTCGGTGGTGGAGGCAGTGGATGCTTGTGAATGTGGTGCCAATCAAGCAGGCTGCTTTGTCCTGGATGGTGTCAAGCTTCTTGAGTATTGTTGGGTCAGCACTCACCCAGGCATGTGGGGAGTATTCCATCATAATCCTGACTTGAGCCTTGTCGATGATGGACAGGGTTTGGGGAGTCAGGAAGTATGTTACTCATTGTAGTATTCCAAGCCTCTGGCCTGCTCTTGTAGCCACTGTGTTTATGTGGTGAGGCCAGTTGAGTTTTTGATCAATGATAACCCCCAAGGTGTTGATACTGGGAGATTCAGTAATGGTAACACCATTGAATGTCAAGGGGCGGTGGTTAGATTGTCTCTTATTAGTGATGGTCATAGCCTGGCATTTGTGTGGCACAAATGTTATTTGCCAAATATCAGCCCAAGCCTGGATATTGTCCAGATATTGTTGCATTTGGACACGGACTGCTTTAATGTCTGAGGAGTCGCGAATGATGTTGAATATTGTGCAATTATTGGTGAACATCCCCACTTCTGACCTGATGATGGAGGGAAGGTCATTGATGAAGTAGTTAGAAATGGTTGTTCCTAGGACACTATTCTGAAGAACTCCTGCAGAAATGTCCTAGAGCTGAGATGACTGACTTTCAATAAACACAACCATCTTTCTATGTGTCATATATGACCCTAACCACCAGAGAGTTTGACCCTGATACCCATTGATTCCAGTTTTGCTAGGGCTCCTTGATGCCACACTCAATCAAAGGCAGACTTGATGTCAAGGGCTATCACTCTCACCTCACCAATGGAATTCAGCAATTTTGTCCATGTTTGACTGTAATGAGGACAGGAGCTGAGTGATCTTAGCAGAACCCAAAATGGGCAACACTGAGCAATGATTACTAAGCACGTGCCGCTTGATAGCACTATTCATGATGCCTTCCATCACTTTACTGGTGATTGAGTGTAGACTGATGGGACGGTAATTGGTCGGGTTAGATTTGGCATGGTTTACAAACAGAACATACTTGGGCAATTTTCCACATTGTTGGGTAGATATGAGTGTTGTAATTTTATTGGAACAGCTTAGCTAGGGGAACAGTAAGTTCTGGAGCACAAATCTTCAGTATTATTGCTGGGATATTGTCAGGGCCCATAGCCTTTGCAGTATCTAGTGCCTCCAACCGTTTCTTGATATCACCTGGATTGAATCAAATTGACTGAAGACTGGCATCTGTAATGCTAGGGACCATGGCAGGAGGCTGATATGGATCATTCACTTGGCACTTCTGGTTGAAGATTGCTGCAAAAGCTCCAGTGAGCTGTTTAATCGTCCACCATCATTCACAACTGGATGCAGCAGGACTACAGAGCTTAGATCTGTTCTGTTGGTTGTGGGATTACTCAGCTCTGTCTATCAGTTGCTCCTTATGCTGTTTGGCATGCAAGTAGTCCTCTGTGGTGGCTTCACCAGGTTAGCGCCTCATCTTCAGGCAAGCCTGGTGCTGCTCCTGGCATGCCTTCCTGCACTCTCCACTGAACCTGGGCTGATCCCATGACTTGATGGTGACGGCTGAGTGTGGGACATGAGGTTACAGATTGTGCTGGAGCACAATGCTGCTACTGTTGATGGCCCCCTGCGCCCCCTGGTGGCCCAGTCTTGAGTTGCTAGATCTGTTCAAAGACTGTTCCATTTAGCACAGTGATAGTGACACACAACACGATGGAGGCTATTCTCAATGTGAAGGCAGGGCTTCATCTCCACAAGGACTGTGCGATGGTCGGTCTTACTGATAGTGTCATGGACAGATGTATTTGCAGCTGGCAGATTTGTAAGGATGAGGCCAAGTATGTTTTCCCTCTTGTTGGTTCCCTCACCACCTACAGCAGACCCAGTCCTTTAGGACCCGACCAGCTCAATCAGTAATGCTGCTGCCGAGCCACACATGCTGGTGGACATTGAAATCCCCCACCCAGAGTATATTAGGTGTCCTTGCCCAGGCTTCCTCTCAGCGTTGTTCAACATGGAGGTGTATCTATTCATCAGCTGAGGGAGGACGGTAAGTGGTAATCAGCAGGAGGTTTCCTTGCCCATGATTAGCCTGAAGCCATGAGACCTCTTGGGGTGCAGAATCAAATTGAGGCCTTCCTGAGCAACTCCCTCCTGACTGTTTTCCACTGTGCCGCCACCTCTGCTGGGTCTTTCCTGCCAGTAAGACAGGTTATATTCAGGGTTGGCGATGGTGGTGTCTGGGACATAGTCATAGTCACGGAATCAAACCTTACAATGTCAGGCTGTTGCTTGACTAGTCTGTGAGACAGCTCTCCCAAATTTGGCACCAGCCCCCAGATGGTCATAAGGAGGATTTTGCAGGGTCAACAAGGCTGCTTCTGCCGTTGTCTTTTCCAGTGCCTAGGTCAATGCCAGTTGATCCATCTGGTTCCATTTCTTTGAGATGATGCAGTGATTGGTACAACTGAATGGTTTGCCAGGACATTTCAGAGGGCAATTGAGAATCAATAATATTACTGTGGGTCTGGAGTCACATGTAGGTCAGACCAGGTGAGGATGGCAGATTTCCTTCCTTGAAGGACATTAGTGAACCGAATAGGTTTTTCCAGCAATTGATAATGATTTCATGGCCATCAGTAGATGTACTTAAAAGAATGACTATATATGTCAAATAGATATATTCTAGCCATGGGTAAGCAATATTGGCATATAACCCTATTAATTAAAACTCTAACCACTTATAAACCCCACCCTTCCCTGTTCACACATTCAGACAATAAAAATATGGGTGTTATGATTGGAGAATGGGCAATAAATGTTACGTAGGTAGTTCAGTTTTCCCTGATCACAGGATTTTCCAGATGATTCTTGTGTTGATCAGAATACTGGGTCTTAACCTTCCCTCTGTGGATGCTTTCACTTGTTTGTGGAAGGCACCGGAAGACTGGTTGACATTTATACAGCTCTCTGATATATTAATTAACACAACAGCTTATAGCAACTTCTGAAGGGAAAACAAATTAGTTTTCTTAAGGTGTCTCTGGAGAGAGTAGAGACAGTTCATGAGCATGTGGAGATTTGATAGCTTCTCAAGAATTTGTTCACAATTCCAAATTGGTCATCCATCTGTCATGTTGGCAGTCAGAATGCCTTTGTCATTAATAACTGGTTACTAGTTCACACAGCAATCAGCTGCTTGTTGCTCTCTGGATCGCTTTTGGACATAGTCTTTGCTCTAGCTAGTCTGCAAACTACACTTGAACTACTGCTTAAACAAGCAGCTGTGTAAACAGCAATTATAATGAGCTAATAGGTTTTTAAAAATGCAGAAATTCCTCAAGAATCCTTGCTTTTTCCCATTTCACTCCACAATCAAGTATACAGAAAAATAAAAGAGTGTTAATGATTTTTGAGGAGATTTGTAGTTCAGGTCGATAAGTCTGTAAGTTAGCTCTCTGAGCTGGAAGGTTTGTTTTCAGACATTTAGTCACCATACTAGGTAACATCATCAGTGAGAGTCTCTGGTGAAATGCTGGTGATATGTCCCACCTCTCTAATTATAGATCTTGGTTTCTTAATGTGGGTGATGTCATTTGCAGTTCTTTTTTTCATGGGAAGGTAGATAGGATCCAAGTCGATGTGTTTATTGATTAAACACATCGACTTGGTTAGAATGCCATGCCTCTAAGAATTCTCGTGTTGAAGAGTGCTGTCTTTAAATCACTCACTGTTGTAACTCCAGGTTCTCATCAGCAGTTTACATGAAAATGTGTCTTTGTTAGAGAGTGTTTTCTAACTTCTTTGAGAGCAAGATGTTAGATGGGTAGTTAGCTCCCTGGCAGTTGCTAACCAACCAATTTTCAAATGTCCACATTCTTTTATACCCCCAACATTGGATCATCTCATTGGTTCGAGGTGCTGCATTTTGGAAAGGCAAATCAGGGCAGGATGGTAACATCCTGGGGAGTGTTGCTGAACAAAGTTTTCCCAGAGCTCCAACCTTACACAATTGCATCAAACAAACACTGCAAGTTGGCTTTCAACCCTGACTCTCTGCTATATTGAGCTATGAATTGTGCTCTGGTTTCTTTTGGCCTGTTCACAGGTCCTAACATTTCCTGAGCCCTGAGTATAACTCTATATTGAAAGGCAAGAAATTCTGCCCCTCGTGCTATGCTGAATTGAAAATACCTAATTTTTGGAAACTCTCCAATGTAGCAAGTCTTAGATATTTGTTCCTTAATATAAAAGTATCATGTATAGGAGGTGGGCATCACTGGCTGCACCAGCATTTATTGTCTATCTCTAGCTGATCTTGGGAAGGTGGTGTTGAGCTGCCCTCATGAACCCCTGCAGTCCATTTGCTGCAGGAATTCCAGGATTTTGACCCAGCAGCACTGAAGGAGACCAAAAACTGAACTGGACCAGCTATATAAATATTGCAGCTGCAAGACAAGGTCAGAGGCTAGGAGCACTGAGCAAGTAATCTTAACTGGTCTGGCCTACATGTGACTCCACACCTATAACAATATGATTAGCTTTTATTTCAAAATTGGCAATAAATGTTGGCCTTGCCCATAAAAAATAAATGATAGAATGCTGGCTTACAGCTCAAATTACCTACAACTGAAGAAGGATTCGTCACATTTAATATTCACTCTTATATGAGAGGAAAATAAATAAAGTAAAAATCTGCATTGGATTTGTATATTTAACAGTTGCAGAAGCCTTGGAGTTAAAAATTCCCAGATAGCAGGTCCTTAGACCAAAATATCCTATTGTAGGATTTGAGATTTTCTCAATATTCCTGTCATTTTGTTGACCATTAGTTTATGAAAGATCAATCTTTCGATGTTTTTAAATTGTGTAACACAGGATGGCACTGACAGAGAATGTTGGGTCTGACGGTTAACAAGCCGTGTCAACTAAACTAAAAAAAAACCCTGCCATCCTCTGCTTCATGTAGTTCCTGTTTCCGTATTCTTGGATGTTGTGTTTTTTTGTGAGGAGACCCCATTAAAATGTAAGCCCTATGCTACAGAATTAACAAAGTCCTAGTGGCAACAAGCAACAGAAAATTGAAAGAAATGAAAAAAATTATATCCCCATTGGTAAAATTCCCAATTATATTAGATTCCCTACAGTGTGGAAAAAGGCCATTTGGCCCACCAAGTCCACACTGATCCTCCAAAGAGTAATGCACCCAAACCCATTCCCCTACATTTATCCCTGACTAATGCACCTGACACTATGGGCAATTTAGCATAGCTAATTCACCTGACCTGCACATCTTTGAACTGTGGGAGGAAACCCATGCAGACACAGGGAGAATATGCAAACACCACACAGACAGGAGCCCAAGGCAGGGAATTGAACCTTGGTCCCTGACACTGTGAGGCAGTAATGCTAACCATTGAACCATCATACTACCCAATGGAGTAGAGGGGCTGAGAGATTGGGTTGTGTCAGCACAAAGGTTGCAACTAAAATGGGAATTGAGTCTTTGTGTTGAATGTTACAGGCCATCCACATGGGGTTGTAAATTTGGGTGTCCATCTGCCTATCCCTGACCCTAATGGGTTTGGGTAATAGGGAATTAATGGTTGTCCATGTGGTATCCATTAATGCCTAAGTGAAGGCCTCCTCATTGTGCCCTCCACCATAGCAAGTGGTGGGAAGAGCCATATTTCCAATGCTGGATTAGTGGTGCTGGAAGAGCACAGCAGTTCAGGCAGCATCCAACGAGCAGCGAAATCGACGTTTCAGGCAAAAGCCCTTCATCAGGAATAAAGGCAGTGAGCCTGAAGCATGGAGAGATAAGCTAGAGGAGGGTGGGGGTGGGGAGAGAGTAGCATAGAGTACAATGGGTGAGTGGGGGAGGGGATGAAGGTGATAGGTCAAGGAGGAGAGGGTGGAGGGGATAGGTGGAAAAGGAGATAGGCAGGTTCGACAAGTGCGGACCAGTCAAGGAGAGTGTGCTGAGCTGGAAGGTTGAAACACTCCAGACGTCCCCAACAGTACCCTTCCACTGACACTCTCATTCGTTTGGCCGAACTGGTCCTCACCCTTAACAATTTCACCTTTGAATCCTCCCACTTCCTCCAAACCAAAGGCGTAGCCATGGGCACACGTATGGGCCCCAGCTATGCCTGTCTCTTTGTTGGCTATGTAGAACAGTTGATCTTCCGTAATTACACCAGCACCACTCCCCACCTCTTCCTCCGCTACATTGATGACTGCATTGGCGCCACCTCGTGCTCCCGCGAGGAGGTTGAGCAATTCATCAACTTCACCAACACATTCCACCCTGACCTTAAATTTACCTAGACCACCTCTGACACCTCGCTCCCCTTCCTGGACCTCTCCATCTTCATTAGTGACGACCGACTTGACACTGACATTTTTTTACAAACCCACCGACTCCCACAGCTACCAGGATTACTCCTCTTCCCACCCTACCTCCTGCAAAAATGCCATCCCGTATTCCCAATTTCTCCGCCTCTACTGTATCTGCTCCCAGGAGGACCAGTTCCACAATGGAACACACCAGATGGCCTCCTTTTTTAGAGACCGCAATTTCCCTTCCCACGTGGTTAAAGATGCCCTCCAATGCATCTCGTCCACATCCCGCACCTCTGCCCTCAAACCCCACCCCTCCAACCGTAACAAGGACAGAACGCCCCTGGTGCTCACCTTCCACCCTACAAACCTTTGCATAAACCAAATCATCCGCCGACACTTCTGCCACCTCCAAAAAGACCCCACCACCAGGGATATATTTCCCTCCCCACCCCTTTCTGCCTTCCGCAAAGACCGTTCCCTCCATGACTACCTGGTCAGGTCCACACCCCCCTACGACCCACCCTCCCATTCTGGCACTTTCCCCTGCCACCACAGGAAATGTAAAACCTGTGCCCACACCTCCTCCCTCACCTCTATCCAAGGCCCTAAAGGAGCCTTCCACATCCATCAAAGTTTTACCTGCACATCCACTAATATCATTTATTGTATCCGTTGCTCCCGATGTGGTCTCCTCTACATTGGGGAGACTGGGCGCCTCCTAGCAGAGCGCTTTAGGGAACATCTCCGAGACACCCGCACCAATCAACCAAACCGCCCCGTGGCCCAACATTTCAACTCCCCCTCCCACTCTGCCGAGGACATGGAGGTCCTGGGCCTCCTTCACCACCGCTCCCTCACCACCAGACGCCTGGAGGAAGAACGCCTCATCTTCCGCCTCGGAACGCTTCAACCCCAGGGCATCAATGTGGACTTCAACAGCTTCCTCATTTCCCCTTCCCCCACCTCATCCTAGTTTCAAACTTCCAGCTCAGCACACTCTCCTTGACTTGTCCGGACTTGTCCTACCTGCCCATCTCCTTTTCCACCTATCCCCTCCACCCTCTCCTCCTTGACCTATCACCTTCATCTCCTCCCCCACTCACCCATTGTACTCTATGCTACTCTCTCCCCACCCCCACCCTCCTCTAGCTTATCTCTCCATGCTTCAGGCTCACTGCCTTTATTCCTGATGAAGGGCTTTTGCCCGAAACGTCGATTTTGCTGCTCGTTGGATGCTGCCTGAACTCCTGTGCTCTTCCAGCACCACTAATCCAGTATTTGCTTTCCAGTGTCTGCAGGCATTGTTTTTACCTCATATTTCCAATGTACAGCACATAAGGTTTAACCCTGTCGGCTGCAGGTCAGTGAAAGGCAGTATACATATATTCTGGGTTTCCTGTGCTAACAGTAGTCCCCCACATGCATCTTTCCTTCCACAACCCCAACATCCCTGTAATGATTACAGGGGTCAGCCAGGTGGACCTGATAGATTATGAGTTCCCTGATTGAGGCTGTTAATGGGGTCCATTCAGGGAGCCCTGAACTGACAGATAGGAACAGGAGTGTCAGACATCCTGTTCACTCTGTGAGCTGGCTCTGAGGGAGCTGGGACAGTGTCAAGGACTCTCCACAGGTAAATAAAGGGTGATTTGGTGACAGGATCCTAGCCTCTGGGGAGTTACTTCAATGGTGACAAGAAAAAAGCACAAGCCTGAAAAAATCTGCTTGCACCAGTTGTCTTGGAGCTGGGGCAAGGATTTCTGGCATCATACCATTATTTGGGAACCTTGACTCATTCCATTCTGCCATTTCAATGATAGCAGAACTACACTTTAGCAAAATTCACTCTGGATCCCAAACCTTAGGTTTGCACAAGACCTTGGCTAGACTGAGAACCTCCACTGGGGAACGTTTCCAGTTAAATGGTACAACATCAGTTCTAATCTCTTCTGAGAAGCAGCTGGTTCAGTTATCACTGAACTAATCATCCAATTGTCTGCTGGAAAAAGCTGTCCAACCTTTGAAGGCAGGCTTGAAGAAACAGCCTATAGGTTCACTCAATACCAAACTGTTCCTGTTCCTGTTTGATTGTAGGACCACCCCTATGCAGCTACAGACATAGCTGCAGCAGAGTTGCTAATGGGGAGAAGATTCCATAACATGTTAGATCTGATCTTCCTGGATCTGGGGGTGGAGCGGGGGTAGGGGGGTGGTGGTGGGGGGGGGTGGGGGAGGGGAGGGGGGATGTTGTTGGTGGTGAGGAATGGGTGAAATGGCATCAGGAATGCCAATACCAGACACAAGAATCTTCAAAGTGAGAGAGACAGTTTACTTCAGAGGACAAAGTTTGGTGTAGGAATGATGGGACTGGCCCAACCCTGCATGGGTACCAGGCATGGTAGATGTGAGGTCAGGTCCAGTGATATAAAAAGTCAGGTAGGTGTGATGGTTCTGAACACACATGTGGACCATATGAAAGCTGCAAACTAGCAAACAGTGCAGGAGCAAAAGGTGCCCAGCTTCTTGACAGCCTTTCTGATTGTTCCTGAACCCATGGGGTCTCCCTCTCCAATAGTGTTGAAGATACCTCAGAATCTGACTTGGACACAGTGGTGTTGCTGCTTCAACACCTTTGCCAGATGAAGCAGAGAATGCATTTCTTCCGAGATGCTCCAATGACAGGGTCATCTACTGTGCATTTCCTGCTGCCTGTATCAGAAGTAGAATCGATGGAACCTGACCCGGTATTAAAACACCCTGGAGGGACTACAAGGGAAGAACCCGCTTTTGTCCTTGGCCTCAGAGGGGTAAGAATGTACTGATCGGAATGAGGTCAATTGGGGCTGTTAATCTAGTCCAATCAGGGAGATCTGGCTGACAGATGTAAACAGGAGTGTCAGAAATTCTATTCCTTCTAAGAGTTGGCACTGAGGGAGCTGGATCAGTGTAAGGACTTTCCACATGTAAACAACGTGTGACTTGGTGATGAGGTATCATCCCCTGTGGAGTCACTTAAATCCGACAGTGCCCATGCCGGGGCTGTCAGCCTGGCCCCAGAGAAATCTCCGACCTAATTCAGGAGCATTGTTGAACACCACCTTGTGCCCTACATGTCTCATCAGCAAGGGTCACTGCTCCTGCTTGGCACTAAAGGTAGTTAGGGTTGCTGGCTTCTGATTGGGCAGCTTCTGAATGATGTAGTAAATCCTCTATATGGCTGAGTGAAATTCAGATAAAAAACCAAAGCAACCAGAATTCAATGAAGACCTGTTTGCCCCAGATATTTGCATGATAGTGCAAAAGGGCCATACTCAATGTAAAAATCCAGCCTTTGCATATGGAGGCATTGGGTAAAAAAGGCAAAGTGTTAGAAATGAATTGATGTTAAATATTGGCTCTGGTACCGTAAGAATGTTATGTGCAATTGTGCATACTGCATGATGTGAAGAATGCATTGGACAAAGTGAGATTTATATTCATTAACCTGGAGTAAAAGAATATAATTGAGACATTGAAATGAAGATCAGGAACTGTATAGCAGAGATTATTGACTTGAGATTTGGTCGGAGTGGCCACAATTATGGCAGGGTTTCAGTTGGTAAATAGGGAAAGTTTGTTTTTCCCCACTGGTAGGTGAATTAGTAACAAAGGGAGGATTCATTAGAGGATAGTAACAAATTGATAAACAAAACATGCTATGTGGCAAAGATTAATGGGCAACCAAAGATTGGGAAGGTTTTCAGCAGCTTGCAAGGGTGGCCAACAATATAATGTACAGGGCGTAAGTAAATCATATGGGCAAACTGGCAAGTAAAATAAAAATGGCAGACAGTAGAGACAGTAAGCACTTCTTTAAATATCTGAAAAGGAGTAGAGAGTAAAGGTCTCTGAGAGAATCAGACTGGGGAGATATTAATGGGGAACCAGCAAATGGCAGAGGAGTTGAATAAATACTTTGTGTTAGTCTTCACCACAGAGGACATCAATTATGTTCCAAAACTACAAAATAAACAAAGGGTGACGGAGAAATAAGGTTTATGCTGCCAGACCTGCTGAGTTTTTCCCAGCAATTTCTGACTTTGTTTCTGATTTCTAGCATCCACAGTTCTTTGATGTTTTTAGGTGAATGAGGAAACAGGGAAGCCATTTTTTATTACTAGAAGCACATAGTCAATGACTATGCTCAACATCAGGCAGTCTTAAATTGTGTCTGTGACCCAGTGAGGAGGATATGCACAAAACCATATTTTGTCATGATACAGAGGGGCCTAACTAACAATGTGGTTCTGTACTATTTAGTGTGAGATGTAGATTGTCGTTGGTGTGAGGTTGCAAATTTGAGACTACAGAGATTTGATGCATGTTATATTCACTGGGACACCTATGGGGTTTATTGTACAACATCTGCAAAGTAGCAGATCATCAGTTACTCTGCATTGAAGCCAATGATTTTGTTCCATTGTAAGGCCTTGTCTGAGTATGAACAATTCATAAAGAAAAATTCTGAGACACACACATCATATTTCAAGTGCCCCACTTTGTCATACAAGTAAATCTCTGTGGCATCCTTAAAACAAACAGAAAAAGATTGAGAAAGAAAACTTACCATTTCTTACTGTTTCCTTTTAACCTTGACTTACAAGCAAACCATTCCAAAGAACCTTTCCCATAAATAGAAAAATCTTTCTCATTGACTTCAAGTTCAACAGATCCAGAATGGGCTGAATGGGCTGAATGGCCTATTCCTGTTCCTATATGCTTGCAATATATATACTTTGCAACATCATAGGGACACAGCGGTGACATAAAGCTCTAGCTCAAAGGCTGAATAATACATAATGCATTGCTTATTATATTGCTCCAACCCTTATAATAAAAGTTTTCATCTAATTATGATAAATGTGACTGTGGCAGATCTACTAGTGAATGTCAAATGATTTATTTGAATCCTTTTGTAAAACTTAGCTTGCGCCAGTACCAATAGCAAAATTTAGTTTTAAATAATCTCAGGAAATGTTAAATAGGGCCCACTATGTCTTTAAATCTACTTTAAATGTGAAATCTCTTTACACTGGTAGGAGTATGGAGAAGACTTATGGAAAATTAAATGAAGTATGAATAGCTGTGTGACAGTAGAAAATTACCACCTTTAAAATCACATATTTGTAAAGATTATTCCTCGTGAACATGAACAATTTCCTTACACTTGACCCCTTTCCATTGCCTTTTCAATGCTTGAACTCTCCTTGAACTTTTAAGATCCATCCAGAGAGTGTGATATGGCCATCTCTTTTGCATCTGGTTATTTTAGCTCCAATTTGCAGCCTAATATGGCAATTACCTTGATATATTGCCCAAGTCACCCAAGGTGGATTAGTATATTGGATCAGCACATTTATGTAAGGAAGCACCTGATGGAGAATCTGACTGAGGTTTTAAATGACCTGATTAAAAACAGTTTTCCTAGCAAGAGCTAACCATGTGCTTTCGTTTCTTGGTAGTTTAAACACATAGTGTACTGGGTGATGATAGCTGTCACTTCAATCACACTTGAGAAAGATGCAAAAAGCAATTTATTAACATGAATGCATTTTTATTTCTATATTCTAATTTCCTTTGCTATTTCCCCCTTTTAGTACTTTCCTGCAGGCAGAAGGCAGAGCAATCACAGCCATTCATTTATTCACCCCATGGTTATTGAGAATGTACAGCTAGTGTGCTATGCATGTTGTGTATGACGGATCCAAGGTTGCTACAAGTTTCATGTTTTAAATTGATAAATCATCAACTGTAATTAAACATATTTTGGATTAAATGAATTAATAACTTCAGAGAAACAGCACTGCTAGGTAATAGGGCAATGGTCGTATCCCCACCTTGGTGCCAGGAGGCCGAGGTTCTAGTCCCACATGTTCCAGAGGTGTGTAATGATATCCTTGAAAATATCTAAAAGCACCTCTAGGTAGCAGTGACCACAATATGACTGATGTTTTTAATCTTTTTGAAAGGATGAAGTCTGAGTCTCAGACTAGTATTATAAATTTAAGTAAGGGCACCTAGGTGGGTTTGAAAGCTTGAGCTGGATGAAGTGCGCTGGTATACTCGGCTAGTGAATAGATTAACAAGAAATGTAATGGCAGACATTTAAAGAACCTTTCAGAATAACTATAATCTTATGATGAAGAAAAGCTTTACAGAGTTAACCTACTATTCAAGGTTAATGAAAGAAAGTAAGGAAAGCATCAAAGTTAAAGTTTAACTGCAAGAAGACAAGCGGCAAGTCGGAGATTGGTCAGATGTAAAGGGTAACAGAGAATCACTAAAAGGTCAAGAAGGAGGAAACAGAGGACATGCACAAATTGGTCTTTTTCTGATTGGCAGGATATGATGAGTGGATTGGTGCAGGTGTCTGTGTTGCAACTTCAACATTTTATATATCACATCAATCACTTTGAGGAGGAGAGCACAGATATGAAGCTAAATAAGCAAATGGCACAATGAAAGTATGTTGTGAGGAATATATAAGGAGTTTGTAAACGAATATTGATAGGTTTGAGAGTGCGGTGCTGGAAAAGCACAGCAGATCACGCAGTATCCAAGGAGCAGGAGAATTGGTGTTTCGGGCATAAGCCCTTCATCAGGAATTGCTTATGCCCAAAATGTCGACTCTGCTGCTTTTCAGATGCTGCCTGACCAGCTGTTCTTTTCCGGCAACACACTCTCGACTCTGATCTCCAGCATCTGCAGTCCTCACTTTCTCCTCGGATATTGATAGGTTGACAGAATTAACAAAATCTAGTAGGTGGAGTATAATGTGAGAAAATGTGAAGTTGTTCATTTTAGCAGGAACAGTAGAAAAACAGGGAGGACGACCAAGGAGTTGTGAGGTGCAGAAGGATTTAGGTGTTCTCATGCATGAGTTACAAAAGGTTAGCATGCAGACATAGCTCCGAATCAAGAAGTCTAATGAGGTGCCATCTTTTATTATGAGGAGAATTGAACACAAAAATAAGGATATTATGCTTCATTTACATAAGCAATTGGTGAGAACACATCTTGAATATTGTGTGTCATTTTGGTCTCCATATTTAGGAAAGCATGTAAGTGGTTCTGAGGAGGTTTAATAAATTTATACCTGGAATTAGTAGCTTGTTTTATGAAAATAGCTTGGAAAATAGCTTGAGCTGGTTTTCAGTGACGTTTAGAAGAGTGAGGGGTGACTTGATTGAAATGTATAAGATCCTGACTAGTCTTGACAAGTTGGATGTGGAAAGGATGTTCACCTGTGTGGATCAATTCAGGAGCTAGGTGCCACTGTCTCAAAGTTAGATGTCTCTTTTTTAGGACAGAGATGAGGAGACTGTTTTGTGACGTGGAACTTTCTGCCTCAGAAGTGGGGTTATGGAATATGTTAAGGTGGATATAGATTCTTGTTAGGCAGGGGAATCAAAGGTTATTTGGGGTAAATGGGAGGGTGGAATTCTGAACACAAGCAGATCAGCCATGATCGTATTGAATAGCGAAATAGGCTTAAGGGGGCAATGGTCTTGATTTGCTCCTACTTTATATATTCATACATATTTGCAAGACAGAGCTTGTCAGGTATTTTGCAGTTCATACTGTTAAAGTTTTTAGTAAAGCATTCCGTGGATTATTTAACTCATAGTGGCCTAGAAATAATTGAGCAATGTTTTTATGCAGAACTCTTAAAATGCACATCTTTAAATCTATTCCTTGACATTTGAGAGCAACCTGCTTACTTAAAATTATTTTATTCAAATAGCAAGTTAGTTAACTTGCTTGAAATGTACTATTTGAACAATTACACTGTTTGCTATCATTTCCATGCTGTTTTTAACAGATTCATTGAGTTCTGGATAACAAACACTTATATTTGTCAGATTTATCTTGCCTTCTGAATTTTTAAACAGGATGGTACCTAACATAGTACTGATTTAATCTTTTCTGCTAGTTCTAGTTACTAATGAGTAAGTTTCTTTACATTACTTATCAATGGTTTGGATAACAATAACTTGCATTTATATAGTCTCTTTAAAATGTCCTAAGTTGTTTAACGGAAGTACGATAAGTAATAAATCAGTTATACATCAGTTATAAGCATATAATTAATGTAAGAAGATTTTAATACACTAACATTTCTGAACTTTGTACACTGAATATTAGCTTTTCAGTAATAAAGCAGTTATTTTCTGAAGAATAATTACAATGTAACAACTAATGGAATCTCTTCATTCACTGACAAAAACAAAATTAAAATTAATTTTAGAATTCACTAATTTATTTATTATACTATCGATCAATCTAAAATTGAATTTCATATTATTCCATTGTTATATGAATATATGTTAACATTGTACAATAAGAATAAATTGCTACCATAAACTTTCATGTCATTAAATAAATATTGGCATCCAGTGGGATTTTGGAAATGGCAGGACAAGATATAAAATGCACATCTCAAAATTGAATGGAAATGATTGAGTGTCTTTGTAATAATTGTTATATTAAAATATAAATTATCTTGCCATTAATGCTATAGCCTGGTACTGAAGCACAATGGTGTACAATATCTATTAGATCAGACTTTAATTTAACCTTGAGTATACTTTGAGTATGGTAGAGGACGAAAAATAAATAATGCTGAAGCTATTTTACATTATTGGCAAAATTCATTCACCCAAACCTTCAGGTGTGATAGCTAATATTCAAGTCATTTAGTGAATTTAATAAAATATTCTTATCACAGTCAAATAAACAAAAATTACTGAGTATATTTTAATCATAATGCTGTTGATTGCAGTCAAAAATGTCTTGGAATTATTTAATGCAGCATAATTTCAGTTTGTAAAGTTATTACCATGAATATTTTTAGACAAAATACATATAATGACTGGAACATAAAACCAATTTTTATTAATGTTATTCTGAGAATAAATTAGAAAATGTTATCCGTGTCCTATTGTGTGAAGTGATCCTGCAATGGAATTAGTATCCATGTAACATTTTATTTACATTGCTAATCCTATTTCTATTTGCTGTCAATTTTCCTCACGAATGACAAAGACTGTTAAAAGGATTTTGCTGACAGCCTGTGGATGTAATGAAGCTCTGAGTCAGTAAGTGACTTGACCACTGTTATTATCTGCATGAGTGACTAGGACTGAATCTTCAGATATGAGCGTAAAGCAACTCATTGTAAATGTGTGCATTGATCATTTTTAATCAGACCAAAAGGTCAGGGTGTAAAAAGACAGGGATCTGTTAAAGGCTGACAAATGAACCAGTTGAGCTAAGGGGTATTAATGTAATATGCAGACAGAATGAAATGCTCATTTTCTTACAGTTGTCCATTTTCAATGCTATGACATGAGGAGAGATATTATTGTGAAATGGGAGAATATTGTTTTAATTCTTATAGCATTGCAAAGAAATAACATATTGCACCAACTATCAAATACATTGCAATATATCTTATTCAAAATCCCTTTGGAGGATTATTTTGGCTCGAAAGAAATGTGAGAGATTGCTTATATTTGAGTTTATGTGATTCGCCTCCGATACAACATGAATGTTACCATTTTGGCTGAAACACTACAACACTTCACCTTTTTTTCAGGTGTTTTCAGCAACAGTTCCTTTTCCACACTTCAAATCAGAGAATGTACTTCTAAATTCTAAGACGACAGAATCGATTCGACCTGGAATGGAACACAGAGAATTAAATAAACCTGAAAGATTCTTGGTAGCAGTTTGTAGCAACATTATAACTTTTTAAAATGAAATCTCACTCACATGTGTATTACTTTAGTTGTCCTGAAATCTGTTATTCCAGCAGCTGACATCACTCAGAAATAGACTTCAGACTTTCGTTATTTCGAAATTAATGACCTCTTACTATGTAATTTAATATAAAAAGGTTCGTTTTGATAAAATGGATAGAAATAGAACAGTGAATAACATAATTTAATCAGCAGCATAACTTTGAAGTACAGATATCTTGTTGGACCTCTAATTGGGATGAAGTCAGAAGTTACACTACACCAGGTTGTAGTCCAACAGGTTTATCTGAAAACATACGCTTTCTGAGTGCTGCTCCTTCATCAGGTGAAGACTTCTTCTGTTCATATCTTGAAGACTTCACTTGACAAAGGAGCAGTGCTCCAAAAGCTTGCGATTTCAAATGAACCTGTTGGACTATAATCTGGTGTCATGTGACTTCTGACTTTGTCCACCCCAGTCCAACACCGGCACCTCCACAACATGGCTAATTGGGGTCGACATTGTTATGTGATATATGTCTATCTGCACAGTGAAAGGGGCACAAAGCATACTATCATACTCATGGGATGGCCTGAGCAGGTTTAAGATCTCAATGCTAAATTTGTGGGTAAATTGATTTTTAAAAAACATTTCTGAGGAGTAGGGATTCTCTTCCCAACTCCAGAGTCTGATAACCCAGCCTGCATATCTCTGCACTGCCTAATCTGATACTGGATTAGTGGTGCTGGAAGAGCACAGCAGTTTAGGCAGCATCCAATGAGCAGCGAAATTGACGTTTCGGGCAAAAGCCCTTTATTCCTGATGAAGGGCTTTTGCCCGAAACGTCAATTTCGCTGCTCGTTGGATGCTGCCTGAACTGCTGTGCTCTTCCAGCACCACTAATCCAGTATTTGGTTTCCAGCATCTGCAGTTATTGTTTTTACCTCACTGCCTAATCTGAACCCCTTCCCAGAACTGATATATGGGCTGGGGCTGGGAATGAAAACTGAAAGTAGGCTGTGTGAGGAGCTACAAAAGGCACCAACATCTCATTCAGAAGATATTTACTGACAAATTAATTTTAAAAAATATTATGTAGATGTGCAAATCTTCTGGAAGCTTTCAAATTGTTCCAGAACACTGACTTCTATTTCAAAGAACGAGCATAGGAATATCGGAATGAGAGTAGGCCCTTTAGCCCCTCGGGCTTATTCAGCCATTCATGGGTGATTTGTGGCCTAACTCCATGTAATTCCTTCAGCCTGTATCCATTAATAACTTTGCTTAACAAAAATTTGTCTATTTCATATTTAAAATTAACAACTGATCTAGAATCAACTGCCATTTGTGGAAAAGAGTTCCAAATATGTGCCTTCCTTTTTGGAACAGAGGTCCTTCCTAACATTTCTCCAGAATGGTCTGACTCAATTCTCAAACTATGCCCCAAACTAGAATCCCCAAACCAGTGGAAATGGTTTATCTTTATTTATGCAGTTAATATCTTAAAGACTTCGATCAGATACCCATTTTAACTTGTAAATTCTAGAGAAAACAAGCCTAATTTGTATAACCAAGCTTCATTACTTCAACACTTGAGGACTAGCTATCTTGTTTTCTTTGCTTCAAAGGATGTTTCACAATTGATGGTGGAAGTTTCTTGCAATGCCTGCAGAGTCATTTGATCTGGTTTCTGATCTGTGAGTGAGTTATTTTGGGGAATTAAATGGTCCCCAGTCCAGAAGTTATTAATTATCAGTTCACGCAACTATTCTCACACTATCATCACAGTGACTCTCTGAAACAAGCCAACAGGAACCATTTTCAGAATCTCTGTCTGGAACATGAGCTAATCTCACTGAAGTCGTGCATGGTTAACCTATAAACCTTTCTATTTTGAGATTATTTACAATTTACAAACTACAGGACTTAATGGCTAAGATTTCCTGTAAAATAAGGCCACAGTGGGTGACATAAACTATACATTTTGGTGTTTAGCATGCTGTTTATAACTTACACCATATGTTGCTGAATTTGTGTCAGGAACAGTTCAGTGATAACAATTTCTCTGTGTCACAACATCCTGCATTCAAGTTCCACTCCCAAGCCTGAGCAAAAAGTTCTATACTGACACTCCAGTACAGTGCTGAGCGACTGCTGCAATGGCATGTCTATCATTGTTGGAAGGTTATGTTAAATTAAGGTCCCATCTGCTTTAGTAAATGTGAATGATTCCATAGCAGTGTTTAGAATCAGAATTGTAGAGGGCTACAGTATGGAAAAAGCCCCTTCCACATTGAGGCTGCACAGGTCAAAACCAAGCACCTAACTTTTCTAATCACAATTTCCAACACTTGGCCTTATAAACCTTGGCATCGCAAATGTACATTTAATTAATTCTTAAATGTTATGAGGGTTTCTAACTCTATCACCCTTACAGGCAGTGACTTCCAGATTCCTACCAACCTCTGGGTGAAAAAGAAAATCCTCATAACCCCGTTAAATCTTCTGCCCCCTTCCTTAAATCTATGACCCTTGGTCATTGATCTCTCCGAAAGGAGAAAAGTTCCTTCCTGTCCACCCCTCATACTTTTATATATCTCAATCATGACGGTCTTCAGTGCCCTCTGTTACAAGTAAAGTAACTTCAGTCTAGCAAATCTCTATAAAGCTCGCTGCAATATCTTGGAAAAAATCTCATCTGCATCCTCTCCAGTGCCATCGCATCCTTCCTATAATGTGGATTCCAGAACTAATCACATCTCTCCTATAATGTTGATGCCAGAAGAAGAGAAATTGTTCCCACTTGTGAAAAGGTGGGCACAGGTTTAAAATAATTCTCAAAAGAAGTAAAAATGATAAGAGAAAATTAGTTTGGAATTATGTTCGGCATGGATTGATTGGACCTAAGGGTGTGTTTCTGTGACGTCTGACTCTAGGACTCTAACACTATGTAGCGAGTGGTTAAGGCCAGGATGCTTTACTTGAGGACCTGGTGGAGGCAGGTTCAAATTAAGGTATTCAGAATGGAGTTGCACTGTTATATGAAAAGGAAGAATTTGCAAGGCTAGGAGGACAAGTGGAGAGATTAATACAAGAATGGGAGACTTGGAGAGCTGGTGTAGTTAAAATGGAACAAATGGTCTTCTTCTGCACTGACAGAATTCTGTAATTCTGTGAAGATTTGGGAAGTTCGCCCTGGTATTCAGATCAATGCTCATTTCTCAAACAACATCATAAAAGTTAGATTATCTGTCATTATCACATTGCTGCTTTTGGAAGTTGTTGTTTGCAAATGTGTTTCCTGTTTTGCAATAGTGAGTTTAGTTCAGAAAAGTACATCGTCAGGTGGAAATTGTTTTGTGGTCTTCAGCTGTTGTATAAAGTGCGATCTTAATGCATTCGGAATTTGGAATGGATTGAACTGGAGGAAGTGGAGCAGCAGATCAGAAGTTGCACATTTGTGATAATTTTACATTATGTTACTCCAAAGGTAGTTTCTGGTACCTTCATATAACAATATTTTTTTATCCATTCATGGGATGTGGCTGTTGCTAGCTGGCCAGTATTATTGCCTGTACCTAGTTGCCCCTGAAAAGGTGGTGGTGAGCTGCTTTCCTGAACTGCTGCAGTCCATGTAACAATGCTCTTAGGGAGGAATAAACAAGTTTTTTTTTTAGATTTCATTACAGTGCGGAAACAGGCCCTTCGGCCCAACAAGTCCACACCAACCCGCCGAAGCGCAACCCACCCATACCCCTAACCTAACACTACAGGCAATTTAGTATGGCCAATTCACCTGGCCTGCACATCTTTGGAGTGTGGGAGGAAACCAGAGCACCTGGAGGAAACCCACGCAGACACGGGGAGAACGTGCAAACTCCACACAGTCAGTCGCCTAAGGCGGGAATTGAACCCGGATCTCCGGCACTGTGCGACAGCAGTGCTAACCACTGTGCCACCGTGCCGCCCAAAGTTTGATATTTGGTTTTCCTTCAGATGGATTAAGCACTATTGCTTTATCTCTATACAAATATTAACTGTTTATTTTAAGTCTTTTATTTATTTATGAGGGACTATTTTGCTAAATAAGCTTACAGAGAAGCAGATTAACAATAATAAATGTTTCCAAAGGAGACTTTGTTACAAAAATTCTTAAATACCGGTTTAGGTATTATCAATGCAATTAAGAACTTAGAGAAATTCTAGATCCACTCAGGATGTCAGGCACTTCTTGTACAGAGGGAAGAAATGTTTGAAGTTGATGACCTTTCATCAGAACTGAAATGAAGAACTTTGATTTTGGAATTTGGTGATTATTAAGAGCCGAACAGTTCCAGCTTTCATGGATAAAAATTGAGAAGGAAAACAGATTTTTAAAACTTTTGAGGCTGATATTTTGTTCTGAAATAATTCTACAGATGAGTCATAGTCACAGAATATGGAATTCTTGAGTAATGAAACATAAGTTTAACGAGCCTTTTTATTAAAGAAATGTTCTTTAGTAATTTGAACAATGATAGGGATCCAACATTGAAGTATGTAATTCACAGCCAGAGGTCACAAAGTTTTTTGTTTGTTAACAGAGTGTGAAATTTGCTGACAAAGCCAGTATTTATTACCCTTCCCTTATTGCCTTTGAAAAGGTGTTAGTGAGACACTTGCTTGAACAGTGCTGCAGCCCATCTTCTGATGGTATTCCCATGGAGTTTTGAGAGAGGGAATTTGATTATTTTAGCCCAGGGAGTAGTGAAGGAATTGTGATATATTTCCAAGCCAAGATGTTGTATGACTTGGAAGGAAACTTGCAGATGATGGTGTTCCCATGTGCCTGCTCAGTGATGTCAAGCTGTTTGAGTATTCTTGGAGCTGTAACCCATTCAGGCATGTCCATTGCAATGCTGACACATGTATTGTTGATGTTAGACAGGCTTTTGGGAATCTGAAGGCAAATTGTTGACCGCAACATTCCCAAACCTGGATCTATCTGTTCTTGTAGCCGTAACAAATGTGAGGTAAACCAGGTAAATTTCTGGTCAATGGAAAAATCTCCAAGATGTTGATGGTGGAGGTACATCCTATGGTAATTCTACTTTTGTATGTTTCATGTTTCATTGTCATTTGTAATTGTTCCCATAGGGTATTATCATACTGCTTGACATTTAGCTTTTTAATCACCTCAGGCCAGGCTTTTATGTGTGTTACTAATGACTTTCTTGAAATTTTCAATGAGCAATTCCAGTAATACTATTTTTCATGTAGCATGTAGCCACACTTGCTCCACATAACACCACCAAGCCCTCACTTACCTTTCACTTTGGTTCCACCCCTGTTGTCAAGCAATGGTTGCAGACCCAGTAGTGGCAATTGAACTCTGTGGCACTACTGAGATCAGACAGCTGCCAGCTGTTTGATGGAGGTGAGAAGTCCTTGTCAGAACAGGGTACAAGAGCTACTATAAACTAATGAATTCAGGTCTGAGTGTTAAATACCTGTAGGGCAAGCTGTGAGGGTGTTGGAGAGGGGAGTGGGAGGGGAGTGACACCTCCTCAAGGGTGCAGGCACCCTGGCACCCTGTTAAATCCAGTCCTGTGTGTTTTCATGTCCATCAAATCAAAATATATCTGTATTCAGAAGAATCTGTTACTGTTGAATTCAACCATTCACTGTACCTTGAATACTTCATCTTTGAGGTGGCACTAAAATCATGTGTTGACTTTCTGGGAGAAGGGCTGCAGTAGAAATACTTCTAGATCAAGCTGTTTCTGTGTTGGATTTCGAAATCACGGGTCTACCATTTCATTTCTCTCAGCCTTGTCTGCGGGACAGAAACTCTGTTCTCTCAGGTTTGCCCGACTTCTGCTCTCAACCCGAGTCCAAGAGCATGCTCGGGGGAGAATTGTCCTTACGTTGTTGCATGGAAATAGCATAATAATGCCTGAAAAACATGGCATAAAGCTTATTGTACCATTCGGGCTCTGGTTGATGAATACTTGTGAGATGCTGAAGAAACTCAAGAGGCCTGGCAGCATCTGTGGAGAGAGGAGCAGATTTAACAGTTTGACTGTTCTTTGGAACTGAAGAGAGTTGGAAAGTTGTGGGTCTTATGCCGTTGAAGGGTAGCTCAGGGAAAGATTAAGGGAGATTTGAGATCAAAGATGCCAGGTAACTAAAGTCAAAAGGAGTGATAATGCTGTAGAGAATAGAAGATGTAGATCCAGAGCAGACACTAATGACAAAACAAAGGTGAGGTCAGATTGACAGCAAAACCACTAAAATCAAGATGCAGGCACTTGTGGTGGGAAGGAGGGAGTTGGATATATCAAAATGCATGGCAGAGTTTATGGTCTAATACTATCGATCTCAATATTAAGGCCAGAAGACTGAAAAGTTCCTAAGCAAAAAAAATGGGATACTGTTCCCCCAATATGTGTTGGGCTTCATTGTGATAACGCAGTGTCTAGAAATGGCCTGGGTCTAAGGTAGATGATAAGGGAACTAACAAGAGGGAAAATCTACTTGACCCCATTTTTATCATTCTGTGAGCTGCAGATGTCCATGACAGTATCAGTACGAGTGACAGTGCAGACTCCTTCTGGAGACAAAGTCCTGAAATCACATTGAGAAGTACCTTCACTGGGTTGTTTCACACTATCACTGTGCTAAATTAGACATTCTTCAAATAGATTTGACAATTCAAGATTAGAATCCCACGAAGTGCTGTGGGCCCTCAGAAACTGCAGAATTAAACTCAAATGCAACCCGCTACCTCAGGGCCTGGCATGCCAACCATACCATCAAACATGACTACAAATGGTGTATCAGCCTGGTGAAGTTACCAAACAGGACTAATTGCATGTCAAACAGTGTAAGTAGTGAGTGATAGCCAGGGCTAATTGATTCCATGACCAACGGTTCATCAGTTGTGATGGTGGTGGACACTTAAACAACTTACTGGAGGAGATGGCTCCACAAATATCCTCATCCTCATGATTGGATGGCACATGACATCAGTGCTAGAGATACGGCTGAAGCAAATCTAAAATCACAAATCTCCAGTGGTTCCCAGCACTACAGATAATAGTCTTCAGCCAGTTCAATTCCTTCCACATAAAAACAGGAAATGGTTCAAGGCACTAGGTACTGCAAAGGCTAAGGAGCCTGACAACATTCTGGCAACAGCACTGAAGACTTATGCTCCAGAATGTATTGCTCCTATAGCCAATCTGTTCTGGTACAGCTACAACACTGGCATCTACTCGACAATGTGGAAAATTGCCGAAGTCCTGTACATAATGCCAGTTCAAATCTGACCTGGCCAATTGCCCCCCAGTCAGTCTATTCTCGATCATCAGTAAAGTGATGGAAGGTGTCATCAACAGAGCTATCAAGCAGCACCTGCTCAGTAATAACCTGCTCAGTGACACTCAGTTTGGGTTCTGCCAGGGCCAATCAGCTCCTGACCTCAATACAGCCTTTGTTCAAACATGGACGAAAGAGTTGAATTCCAGATGTGAGGTGATAGTGACAGTCCTTGACATCAACACCACATTTGACCGAATGTGGCATCAAGGAGCCCGAGCAAAACTGGACTCAATGGGAATACATTTCAAAAAGCCTTCAACTCCCTGATAGTTCAAAAATCTATCTGCCGGACAGAGATGTATCTTTAAATAAATTTGACACAAATACTGAATGATGCAAGATATTTAGAAAGAACAAGAAAATAGGAAATGTTTGAGACTTTGCCTCTGTTAGTCAATGAATACTTTAGGACAACAGAGCAAGATGACTGAAATTCAGGAAACCAGGAAGTGGTTTGACAGAAAGCTTTGACAAAGGGTCAGTTAGACTCGAAATGTCAGCTCTTTTCTCTCCTTATAGATGCTGTCAGACCTGCTGAGATTTGCCAGCATTTCTCTTTTGGTTTCAGATTCCAGCATCCACAATAATTTGCTTTTATCCAGGAAGTGGAAACAGTTTGGGTAGAAATAAGAATTCAACCAAATGTGGTGTTAAAGACATTTAGGAGCTCTAGCAAAACTAGAATAAATGGTATTGGGGGTAAATTCTTCACTAGTCAGAGTGATGCCTGGGGCATGTCTGAAACAGGTTGTGTTTGTTGGACGTTAGTCATCTCAGCTCCAGTACATCTCTGCAGCAATTCCTCAGCATAGTGTCCAAAGCTCATCCGCTATTTCTCCAATGGCCTTCCCTCCATCATAAGGTCAGAAGTGGGGAACTTCACTGATGATTGCACAATGTTCAACACCATCTGTGACTCCTCATGTACGGAAGCAGTCCATGTTCAAATGCAACAAGATCTAAACAGTTTCCAGGCTTGTATTAAATACCCCATTATCAACATCCAGTGGGGTTGCTGTTGAACAGAAACTGAACTGGACTAGCCATATACATACAGTGAATGCAAGATGAAGTCAGATGTTAGGAATCCTGCAGAGAATAACTCACCTCCTGACTCCTAAATCTAGACTTCCACCTACAAGGCACAACTCAGTCATGTGATGGAATGCTTCATTCTGCAAGTTCCCCTCCAAGCCACTCACCATCCTGACTTGGAAATATATCACTGTCCCTTCACTCCTATGATCAAAATCCTGTAATTTCCTCCTTAATGGAATTATGGAATTATCTACAGCACATGGCTGATTGAGCTTTAGGAAGTCAGCACCACCACCTTCTCATGGGCAACTAGGAATGGGCAATAAATGCTGGACCAGTCAGTGATGCTCACATCCAGGAATGAATTTTTCGAAGAAATGAGAGTACTGAAATAGCAATTGACTGGGAGGCCAGGGTCATACTTGTGGACTGAGTGTGGTGTTCTGCAAAGGTCACCTGGTTTGTGTTTGATCTCCTCACTACCGAGGAAGTGTGTTGTGAGCAGAAGATGCAGTAGATGAGACAGATGGAAGTTTAGGTCAATCACCACTTTACCTGCAAGGAGTGTTTGGGGCATTGGACATTGAAAAGGGAACTGGTAAAGGTGCAAATGTCAATTGCATTGGAAGGTGCAGTGGGGTTAACCATTGGGGGTGATGGAGGAGTGGACCAGGGTGTCATGGAGGAAATGGTACCTACAGAATGCTGACAGAGAGGGGAGAAGTGCTTGCTGGTGGCATACTGCTGGAGGCAGTGGAAAAGGCGATGGATGATCCTTTCAATGTGTTTGTTCCCCTGGAAGAGAAGGAAATAAATGAAGACAGATGTGTAGGAAATGGGTTGGAGACAGCTGAGGGTGATGTCCATCACAGTAAAGGGGAAGGAGAATGGTTCTTGGGTAAAGAAAAAAGAAGACATTTCAGGAGCATCAATGTGGAAGGTATTGTTATTGAAATATATAGATGAGGATGAAGAAACTGGGAAAATGGAATGAAAACAAGGTATGAGGAGGTATAGTCAAGGTAATTGTGGAAGTCAGTGGGTTTGTAGGGATTATTGGTGGAACGTCTAACAGTGAAGTCATGGAAGGGAGGGGAAGAGCCAGATAGGGATCAGGTGGGAGTAGGTGAAGGATGGAAATTGGAAACCTTATCGTCTGGTCACTTTGATATTGATTCCCACTCCATTGCCAGGATGGAGATGTGGGTCACACTGTCAGAACTTTCCTGGTTCATGATCCTGCCTCGAAAATAGATACCAAATATATATTTAAATAACTAAGAAGTAACTCAAAATTGTGGGAACTTATTTCAGTCAGACTATTTAAAAACAATATTCTGGATTAGTGGTGCTGGAAGAGCACAGCAGTTCAGGCAGCATCCAAGGAGCAGTAAAATCGACGTTTCAGGCAAAAGCTCTTCATCAGGAATAAAGGCAGAGAGCCTGAAGGGTGGAGAGATAAATGAGAGAAGGGTGAGGGTGGGGAGAAAGTAGCATAGAGTACAATAGGTGAGTGGGGGAGGGAATGAAGGTGATAGGTCAAGGAGGAGAGGGTGGAGTGGATAGGTTGAAAAGAAATTAGGCAGGTAGGATAAGTCATGGGGACAGTGCTGAGCTGGAAGTTTGGAACAAGGGTGAGGTGGGGGAAGGGGAAATGAGGAAACTATTGAAGTCCACATTGATGCCCTGGGGTTGAAGTGTTCCGAGGCGGAAGATGAGACATTCTTCCTCCAGGCGTCTGATGGTAAGGGAGCGGCGGTGAAGGAGGCCCAGGACCTCCATGTCCTCGGCAGAGTGTGAGGGGGAGTTGAAATGTTGGACCACGAGGCGGTGTAGTTGATTTGTGCGGGTGTTCCGGAGATGTTCCTTAAAGCGCTCTGCTAGGAGGTGCCCAGTCTGTCCAATGTAGAGGAGACCGCATCGGGAGCAACGGATACAATAAATGATATTGGTGGATGTGCAGGTAAAACTTTGATGGATGTGGAAGGCTCCTTTAGGGCCTTGGATAGAGGTGAGGGAGGAGGTGTGGGCACAGGTTTTGCAATTCCTGCGGTGGCAGGGGAAGGTGCCAGGATGGGAGGGTGGGTTGTAAGGGGCGTGGACCTGACCAGCTAGTTACGGAGGGAACGGTCTTTGTGGAAGGCGGAAAGGGGTGGGAAGGGAAATATATCCCTAGTGGTGGGGTCCGTTTGGAGGTAGTGGAAATGTCGGTGGATGATTTGGTTTATGCGAAGGTTTGTAGGGTGGAAGGTGAGCACCAGGGGCGTTCTGTCCTTGTTACGGTTGGAGGGGTGGGGTCTGAGGGCGGAGGTGCGGGATGTGGACGAGATGCGTTAGAGGGCATCTTTAACCACGTGGGAAGGGAAATTGTGGTCTCTAAAGAAGGAGGCCATCTGGTGTGTCCTATGGTGGAACTGGTCCTCCTGGGAGCAGATAAGGTGGAGGCGGAGGAATTGGGAATGCGGGATGGCATTTTTGCAGGAGGTAGGGTGGGAAGAGGTGTAATCCAGGTAGCTGTGGGAGTCGGTGGGTTTGTAAAAACTGTCGGTGTCAAGTTGGTTGTCATTAACGGAGATAGAAAGGTCCAGGAAGAGGAGGGAGGTGTCAGAGATGGTCCAGGTAAATTTAAGGTCAGGGTGGAATGTGTTGGTGAAGTTGATGAATTGCTCAACCTCCTCGCGGGAGCATGAGGTGGCACCAATGCAGTCATCAATGTAGCGGAGGAAGAGGTGGGGAGTGGTGCCGGTGTAATTACAGAAGGTGGACTGTTCTACGTAGCCAACAAAGAGACAGGCATAGCTGGGGCCCATACGTGTGCCCATGGCTACCCCTTTGGTCTGGAGGAAGTGAGAGGATTCGAAGGAGAAATTGTTAAGAGTGAGAACCAGTTTGGCCAAATGAATGAGAGTGTCAGTGGAAGGGTACTGTTGGGGATAATGGGAGAGGAAGAAATGGAGGGCTTGGAGGCCCTGGTCATGGCGGATGGGGGTGTAGAGGGACTGGATATCCATGCTGAAGATGAAGTGTTGGGGGCTGGGGAAACGGAGGTCTTGGAGGAGGTGGAGGGTGTGGGTGGTGTCTCGAATGTATGTGGAGAGTTCCTGGACTAGGGGGGATAGGACAGTGTCGAGGTAGGTAGAAATGAGTTCAGTGGGGCAGGAGCATACTGAGACAATGGGTCGGCCAGGGTGGTCAGGCTTGTGGATCTTGGGAAGGAGGTAGAATCGGGCTGCGGGTGGGAGATCTCCTGAGGTGATGAGGTTCTGTACGGTCTGGAAGATGATGGTTTGGTGATGGGGGGTGGGGTCATAGTCAAGGGGGCGGTAGGAAGAGATGTCCTCGAGTTGGCGTCTGGCTTCAGCGGTGTAGAGGTCAGTGCGCCCCCTTTATCCGCTGGCTTAATGGTGAGGTCAGGATTGGAGCAGAAGGAGTTGAGGGCTGCGTGTTGTGAGGGTGAGAGGTTGGAGTGGAGGAGGGGGGTAGACAGGTTGAGGCGGTTAATGTCCCGGCGGCAGTTGGAAATGAAGAGGTCGAGGGCAGGTAATAGGCCAGTGCGGGGTGTCAAGGTGGATGCAGTGTGTTGGAGGTGGGCGAAGGGGTCCTCGGAAGGTGGGCGGGAGTCCTGATTGTGAAAGTAAGCTCGGAGGCGGAGGCGACAGAAGAAGTGTTCGATGTCACGGCGTGTATTAAATTCATTGATGCGTGGATGAAGGGGGATGAAGGTGAATCCTTTGCTGAGGACTGATTGTTTGTCCTCAGTGAGGGGAAGGTCTGGAGGCATGGTGAAAACCTGGCAGGGCTGGGAGCTGGGATCTGGTGTGGGTGTGGAGCTGGGAGTGGGTGGAGGGGTCCTGTAACTGGAGTGGGTGTGATGGTGGGAGGAAATGGGGGTGGAGTCATGAGCAGGGGTGGTGTTCCTCTCAGGGTTCTGGGGGACGGGGATGGTGACAGTGGGATCTGTGGGGGGGCGTGTCAGCAGAATGCAGGTGAGTGGCATTGGTGGGGGCGGAGGTCACTGAGCGTGTGATATCAACAATGATGTGAGGGGCAGAAGTGATGTCACATGTGGTGCATGAGGAATTGTGAGGGGCAGAAGTGGCTGTGGAAGCGGCCATGATGGGGGCGGAAGTGATGTCATCAATCAGTGTGGGGATGGTGGCTGCACCAGCTGCATGGCTAATGGCATCTGAGCAGTTCCAGAGGCCGGGGGAATCTACTGGAATGTTTGAGGAGCGCTGTTTATGGAGGTGGATAGATAAAAGTTTGTTGAACTTACAGTTTTGGATGTTTGAGATGGAATTGAAATACTGTTCGTTGAGAGTATGAATTCTTCTGAGGATGTAGTACAGAGTGGGTCCTTTGCAATTCTGAGAGAGTGTGGCAGGGCTGACTGTAGAGAGGTTAGGTGCTGGCGCATTGCTGCAAGCGTGGAGCGGAGGATCTTGAAGGAGAACTGTTGCTGGTGTTTTTGAATCTGTAGTCTGTACTGTTTGTCCAGTTCGGGTCCAAACTCTGCTGGTTTAAAGGTGGTCCGGAGTCCGTGTGGGATGAGTTGGTTATGGAGGCTGGCACTGAGGAAGCAAATGTGGCTGTTGTAGTGAGTCTATTTCAGGACATGGTTGAAGAGCTTCAGGGCAGAGGAAATGACCTGGGAGTTGCAGTGGGAGAGGGACTCCCTGAGATTCTTGTAGAGAGAGGAGGAAATCTTCTTCAAGGCAGGCATCCTTGCAAGAGGATTCACAGTAAGGTTCAAATCAATAGGTAAAAATAGAAAGAGCAAGTGTCAAGGAATGGGATGTGCATTGGGGGGTGGGGAAGTGGGCTTGAGCTGAAACCTGGAAAAGGCAGGATCAGATTAACCCATGATAAATGCAGAAACCCCACAATACCACTTATTACCTCTGCATGTATTTACATTCACAGTTCCAGATCCTACCCATTAAGATTGGGCAGTAAAAGTGGGGAGACAGCCATTTCCAGTGATATTTAAAGGGATTCAACAGCTCTTGAGTAAAATGCTGGAATGTTTTAAGAGACATTTTTGTTGTGTTACATTGTGGTTTATTTTATACCTACATGTTACTTGTCAGAATGTTATGAACTCTTACAGGATTTCAAACAAAGAATATTTACTACAGTGAAGTTGACTACATCAGCTTTCTCTGGTGTCTCTTCATTGTAGTCTTGTTGGGTGGTGCTGTTTTCTTCATTCCATTCTAATCTAATTACATTCAGAGAATCACGTGTAATAGTTTCTCTTCTTGTTTTGTCACTATTACCTTTGGTGTCTCCTCCTCTTTCTTATCAATGGGCTGCTCCTCAACAACATCCTCTAAAAACAGAGTCAGTTTTCACAGGTCCAGTGACAACACCTAGCTTGATCTCAAAACTGCCTCTCTCGACTCCTCAACTGTTAAATTTCCAGGCTGCTTATCTATTATCCAGTATAGGATGAGTAGAAATTTTGTCTACATATATCAGGAATACTGATGCTTTGATCTTTCATGGCTTCTTTAAACCCCTTTCTCAGTCTCTTGCTGGCAACTGCCCGAGGCTGAACCAGACAATTTGCAACCACAGAGTCATGTTTTGACATAAAATGAGCTTCCTACACCATGTCCATGCCAAAGCTAAGACCACCTACTTCCATTTCTCTAACATTCTCTGGCTCTGCCCTGTGTCAGTTCATCCACCACTGACTCTTTTGTTCTGTGTCTTTGTGCCTCTGGACTTGATCATTCCAATCCTTTCAGGATAGTTTCTCATATCCAACCCTCTGTGAGTTAAAGGTCATCTGAAACTCTGCTGCTTGTGTCAGTGCTCACACCAGTTCCCTTCTTCTATCATCCCTGTGCTCATTGACTCCTGATTAAGAAAAATTGGATTATATATCTGAAACCTCTGTTTTCATATCTCTCTATTGTTCTGCTCCCAATTGTCTCTGTATTCGCTTCCAGTCTTATACCATTAGTTACTCCATTGGAGGCCATGCATTCAGTTATATAAACCCCTGTAATTCCCTCCACTTCTCTCTGTTTCTCTTCATCCTGCTCCTCCTTTAGGAGGCACCTTAAAACCTACCTCTTTTGGCCACTGGCCCACAATGTTGCTTTCCATAGTTTGGTATCAAATTTCGATCTATGGAGCACCTTTAGACATTTTGTTCTATATAAATACAAGTTATTGTTGGCATTGTGTATCCCCAGTCTGCAAATGTGTCATCAAAACTATAATTGTTATCTCTTAAATGAATGGAACTTCGTTGTGAAAAATATGGACGATACTTAGAAATGTACCTGCAATTTGTACTTGTGAATTAAAGAGTGACTAGTTCCTGGCCATTGATATGGGATGAGTTTAATGAAGGGATCTTGTACTTAGAGATGAACAGAAGCAGCCGGAGTGGTTCAAAGAAATGTGCATTCCGGGCATTTAATAAATCCAAGTCCCAAGTTGAAGTGAATGAATGAAGAAATGTTGTTTAATTTTAGTACTGGAAACATTAAACTGTTACAGAATCAACTCATGCAAGTATGCCATGCTTTGTAAAGCTAGTGAGACCTTTTCTATGCATTGTGTACCCTGATGATAGACTGCAGCCAATAAAAACTAATATTAGCTTATATTAAGTCTTTAATTTAGTGTAAGATCCATAATCTTTGACAAAGCAAAAGCACAAATTAAAAGAAAATTAAACAAGTGGCCCCAGATATGGTTGAAGAGGTAAGAAGGAAATAACATATATTTATATAGCACCCTTCACATCCTCTGGATGCCCCAAAATGCTTCACAGGCAATAAATTACTATCGAAGTGTTGCTAATTGGACAAACATAGCAGCTAATTTGCACACAGCAAGGCCTCACAAATAGCAATAAGTTAAATGAATAGTCAATCTGTTTTGATGGTTTTGGTTGAGGAATAAATGTTGCCAGGACACCAGACTCCCTGTCCTTTTTCTGACAGTGTTATGGGACTTCTCATTTTCCTAGAACCATATAAGTTTATTGCATGGAAGAAGGCAATACTGTCCATGCCAGCTCTTTGCTAGAACAGTCCAAGATTGCCTGTGTTAATGCCCTGCTCTCCCCATAGCCTTGTATCTTTCTCTGCTTCAAATATTTATCCAATTTTCCCTTTCCCTGCCTCAACCACTCCCTGTGGCAAAGCATTCCATGCTCCAACAACTCTTTGCATAATGTATTTCTCCTACTCTTTCTCTCTTCACTGTGTTAGCGATAATTTTAAATTGATGACCTGCTCATCACTGATTCACGAACCAGAGGAAATAATCTTTCCCTATTCACCCCATCAAACTCTTTCGAATTTTAAAACCTTCTAATATGCCTGCCCTTGGCTTTATCTGCTTCAGTGGAAATAGTCCCAGCAGCTCAACACTGTCCACAAAACTTCAGTTTTCTATTCTTAGCACGTACTGGTAAGTCCCATAGCCCTAACCTTTTCTTTTATAACATTGTCCTATGTATACAGCCTTCTAATTGTGACCTGACCAATATTGTATGCAAATGTATTATTACTCTCATACTTTAAAAAAAAACCTAAAATTCCCTTTGGTCTATTTATTTCTTTATTTCTTTGCATTGTCACATTAAAGAACTGATGTTTTGGGATAGGTGGAATGAATTTTCTTTGGGCGATGATAGCAGACTTGGCAGCAGGATTACTGTCAAATGCAACACTCAAAATGTCCAGAATTTCAGTTGCAGTTGCAGCATCCATAGGAAAATGTATCCTTCTGTTGTTTATCCATATCCTTCAGTAACATTCCTTTCAGCATATCCTTATATTTCTTGTTTTGTTTTGCCTTCTGCAATACATAATTCCCACACTTATTTGTGACAAACCGCACCTACAAACTAACCTCCATTCTATTAACCTGCAGATATTTTCCTGGGATCTCTTACAGTTCTCCTCACTGTTTGACAAATTTACTGCTTTTGCGTCACATTTGCGATTGTGCTTCCTGTACTCAATCCCAAATCATGCCAGTAAAAGTGATGGACCTTGCACTGATCCTTAGATAATCCTTACTCAGTCCAAGCAAAATCCATTTTCTTAAACTCTATTATTTTCCATTCACCATCAATTAAAATAGATTCATTATATTGAATTTTCTAATGTAAGTGCAATTATTGTCTCACAAGTGCTCTCAACATTTATTGCCTGTTCTTCTAATTCTTGAACACTAGATGGTGGTATATGATGTCACTTATTAATCTTTTTTGCACTGGTTCTCAGCAATGTTTACCCTTGGCTTTTAAAATTGTTATTTATTTCTCTGTATTGCTGACATTTCCTGTCCTGTTAGTATTCAAAGTATGAACAGCTCTTTTAATCTCTCGCTGTGAAATTTTCAACAAAATCATTTAATTAAAGCTTGTGAGGGTAAGAAAACCATGCTTAAGCTTGTATTAAAATTGTGCAGATGGTATTTCTCTTTTAAAGTTTAAATTAAGATTCTATTGCTAACACTATCAAAATCTGAACTGTGCACTTTTATTTTATCTTTTCCCCAATATGGCTATCCCAGTACCTCACCAAGAGAGTGGTGGGTGAACTGCCACATTTGCAAGGGATATGCAAGACTAACCTCAGAACGAAAGTACTATTCACTTCCTTTATTTCCCTTTAGGAACAAACCTGGACTTTGCTCAACATATTCCTAAGCGAAAGAAGTGAGATTGCAAACTGGGTCAGACTGAGACTTATGGGCTGACCTCCTGAGACCTACAGTTGTTAATGTCATGACCTACTGGCCCAAGCATTGCACTACTTTGTGACCTAATGATCCTTTTTATTAAACTATTTGTCTATTTTTTAAAGACTATGTGGCTTCTTTTTTAATGTTCATTTATTTTTATTAGCACTAGGTAATATGTATTATGTAAGATAGTATACCAGTGAGTTTTTGCGGTGCCTTAAGGTCCGATACACTGACAAATATATCAGCCCCTATTTGAATCACAGCTTGCCGAACAGTTTTGACTACAGCTGGACAGGAACATGGAATAGCAACTCTCTCAGTTAGTGCATGTCAAAAATAGTATCCCGTGGCGAGATAAAGGAGGTGCACTTCACTTTTACAACTGTTTATACCCATAAAAATGGAAATGATCCAATCCAAACCTTCTTTCTTACCTCAGGTTTAACTTGCTATCAAATGCATAGATAATTTAGCAAATGGTTGAAACCCAATATTAGCTATAATTTAGCTAAACAGTGTTGCCCAGGGCATGGTGCTATTTTTAAAAATGTCAATGTAGGGGCAGCAGCAATGTTTCACAATCTCTCTTGCCAACTTTTCCATCTTCAGTATTCTAGCCAAGAGCCCTACAGCTGTATGTTCTCACCTCACTCCAGGCTGACTGTTTTTCTGTAAGTGCCCTGTGCACATGTAGATACGATAAGTTCACTCCATTTCTTTCCATCTCCCTGCCCCTGAAATGGTGACGAAACCTATGAGGCTGGCCATTCGTATTAAAGATATTTCAGAAAGTTGACAGTAACAAATTGCAAGCAACTTGAAGATAAGGTAGAAAAAGCTCACAGCTAATTTAGTATTTGAATGAACAGAATGAGGTGTGTTTAATTCCAAATTAAACAGCATGATTTTATTAGTGGACAGTAGGGCATTTCTTGTTACCTTAGGTGAGAAATGAAGAAAACACATTTTGGTTTGACTCCTTTAATGTCTTCTCTGTAATTGTTGGTTCTGCTATTGCTCCTGTCAAATAGTAAAATTTTTACTCAGGATGGCCTTATGCATTTACAATCACAGGATTTTAAATTGTAATGGCCAAACAGGCATGGATATATAATAACCACTAAGGTCTTCCTTAATGGATGAGCTAGCCTTTTAACACAATATGATGCAAAAAATTGTATTTATATAGCACCTTTCACAGCCTCATGGTGCAGAAAGCAGTTTAAAACTGATTAAATTATAGAGTCATCAGGTTGCAGAGATGGACAGCATGGAAACAGATCCTTCAGTTCAACTCGTCTGCACTGACCAGATATCCTAAATTAATAAGGTCCCATTTGCCAGTATTTAACCCATGTCCCTCTAAATGCTTCCTATCATGTACCCATCTAGATGCCTTTAACTAGTGTAATTGTATCAACGTCCACTACCTCATCTGGCAACTCATTACATACTTGCACAACCCTCTGTGTGAAAACGTTGACCTTTAGGCCCCTTTTAAATCTTCCCCTCTCACCTTAAGCCTATGTCCTTGAGTTTTGGACTTCCCTACTCTGGGAAAAAAGACATTGACCATTCACCCTATCCATGCCTGTCATAACTTTATTATATTATATATATTATAAGTCTATAATATCACTTGTCATCCTCCAGGAAAAATAGCCTCAGCCTGTTCAACCTCTTCCATAGCTTAAACCCTCCAACCAGCAACATTCTTATAAATGTTTCTGAACCCTTTCAAGTTTAACAATACCTTTCCTATAGAAAGGATGCCAGAATTGAATACAGTATTCCAAAAGTGGCCTAACCAGTGTCCTGTACAGCCATGACATGACATCATTTTATTTTTACAATGTAGAGAATTTGTGCAGTGAGGTAATTGGCAATTATTGGCAATTAATGAGATAAAAAGGCATACAATCTGGTATCGAGATCTTGATTGAAGTTTAAATATTGACTAGGACATTAAAGGGCTCAAATGTCACCATTTCAGGTTGAGTCATTGATCTGAAATACTGAATGAAACTTTCTTGCCTCGCTCTAGCTTGCTGAGTGTTTCCAATTTGTTCTGTTTTTAATTCAAATTTCCAACATCTGTAGTATTTTCTTTTGTAATTCAATTGAGATCCCAACCTGACCTTCTCTGAGTAGTATTCATTATGTTTACAGAGGAGGTCAGATAAGGCATTTCTTTATCTGAATGATGGCACCTATGCACCCCCAAAAGTCTGCAGAATTTTCTTGACTCCATGAACATTTTTCCAAGATCACATCTGATCTGAAAATTTATTTTAGACTTAAAATCACCTGGTTCAAAGATCATGAGTATGTTTTAAAACAGCATCACCATGCACTGAGCTCACAGAATCATTACAGTCTAGTAGGAGACCATTCAGCCTATCGTCTCTGCACTGGAAACATTATTACATTTAAAGTTGCTCCAGTTACCACTTGAGATTTGAATCCTTATCCCTGGAGCATTTGACTAGGCCTCTGCATTATGAGGGTGGCTTGGGGAAGAGGTAGTGTATTAATCACAAGACAGGAAATCTGATCTCAGCAGGGCCATTCAAAATTCATGTTGAGATCAAACAGACTCCATTTTGCAGTTCCTCGGAGCTTAATCTACAACATAAGAGCCACATACATTTGTGAAGGATGAATAACTATCTTGAAGTCCACTGATCTGAAGATATTTTTGAAATCTTCACAGATCTAAAGGTATTTTTGAAATCTTCAGCCATTAAGCATGAAAAAAAAGACTGAAGTTGTTATGTAGATTTAAAGAAACATGTTCTTCGAGACTGCTTTGATTGACAGGTCATTTGGTGGATGGTTGATAAAACTATGATTTATCATTGAGGCTTCAACTGAGTTCTTTTTTGACATTTTCTAAGGATTATGAATACAGCTAGGGTCATTATGAATGCTTGGCTGAATTTCATAAGCATTCTTTTCACTGGGGAGTGGCCTCATTTAAAGAGGCTTTTAGATGATTTACCTGTTTTTAAAATAGTTACAAGACAGAACTTTGCGTTTATAACAGATTGAATACTTGAGGGATTTAAAATACTTTGGTGCGTTTCATGAGCAGATGTTTTTCAGTATTGCGTATGTATAAGCATGAACGATAATAAAATGGTAGAATTTTATTTATTTATTTTACCTTGACAGAGTCTTTGATATCTACACATTAAAGATGAATGGTTATGGAGGAGCTATGAGATGGTAAATAGATGAGTATGAGGTGTGACTGAAGAAGGATAGAAAGCATTGTTGCTTCTAAAACACTTGGGAAAACATCCCCAACAATTAAGTCAGAGCTTCTGATATCACTGCCACAGCACTGGCCCAACCATGTGGTCCCCTACTGTCTGATTCCTGCATTGCTACATTCAACATGATCCAACCTTCACCTTTCCAGACTAAAATTGGATATGACCGTTACTGAATCTGTAAATTTCCTAACTGGAGTTAACCACCTTCATAACAAAAATTCACCATTTATTTTTCAAAAGTGCGTAAAATACATTGTAAATATCTTAATTTTTGTACTAAAATTCTATTATATGTGATCATATCCTGATTGAAAGACTCCCAAGATAGTCTTCTGCAAGATCTCTGGGTAAAGATCATCGTGTTACATGCTGTTAGTACTTTCCTGACAACACCTGGAGTAACTTACTCACTCCTCACCCCCTCTCTCCAAAAATAGCTGGACTGATAACCTAGCTAAACTTTGGGGGCTCACCAGACAGTAAATCACGGTTGCATCTGTAAGCTATCTGGCATAACACATTGCTCACTGTGTTGTTGAGTTGTTCTCAGCTGTATAGAAAATGTTGAAGGGGATATATATCTTTGTACACACAGAAAAAAAGCTGCTCATTAATACCTTAAAGCAAGATTTTATAATCCAAAGTAGGATGGAATAAAAACTTTAAATTAGAACATGATCAAAGACATTGTGTAGGAATTGAAACAACATATCTGCTAGAATGTACCACAAGGTGATTATTTCCTGGCAGTCAAAATAAATATCATCCTAACCATGATCTTTGGCCTTTAACATCTGCTGTTTCAGGACTTTCATTTAAATGACCCTAACAAAAAAATTAAAGATAGATTCCTAAATTCCTGCATAAACATAATTTTTTACCAGAATGCTTCATATACGACTCAAAGGTTAGTGAGAAATACAAATATAAAAAGGGTGTTGTTGATATCAGCCATGCAAGAATCTGGGGGTGGTCCTATAAACAAAGAATTGTTAATAAACACTTTGCTCTCATGGTATTTATAGGAATGCCATTAAGCTATAGTACTGTAGATGAAAAAATAGAAATGCAGGAAAAGCTCAGCAGGTCTGGTAGCATCTATGGACAGATATCAGTTAATGTTTTGGATTGAATGACCCTTCCTCAGAACTTGCTCAGGACTTCCCCACTTCTGAGGAAGGGTTACCAGGCCCGAAATGTTAACTCTGACTTCTCTCTAAAGATGCTGCCAGACCTCCTGAGCTTTTCCAGCAATTTCTGATTTTGTTACTGATTTACAGCATCTACATTTCTTTCGGTTTTTATTGAGTACTCTAGCTGTCCTGTTTGGGTTTTAATATAAATTCTCTTGCACGTCAATCATGAAGTATTGGTGTGAATGAGCATCGTTGTAGAGAATACATGCAAGAAATGTGAATGTTCACGATCCACCTGAAAGTAAGATTCTGCTTTAAAACTGGTAAAAACTACTAATGAAAGAAAAAAAAACCTGAGTTTGAAAATATACTGTGTGGTATTCATAAAAACATGGTACTGCACTTCTACACAATTCATTTCCCTCCATTTAAACAAAGGTTTGCTCCATTTAATTCAAGATAGCCTTTATTAAAATGGCAAATACAGGAATTAAAATAAAAACATTAGTTACTTACATTGCACACTGAGTTTTAATGTACATTTATAAAGTAAATGTATACAAGTAGTTCAATTTTTGGGATAATCCAAAACCAAATTTGTAAATGTGGCTTGAGCTGGTAATTAATTGCTTAACCTGATACTGTGAGGATATAAATTTATTTTATGAACACATTTCAAAGTAAGAAAGAAAAATAGATTAACATCAGCTTTAATGTTTGGTCACACAAGGTCCACTTTTATTCCTGTTCTCCACTATTTCCCTCTCTCTCTGCCAATTTCTCTAGCTCTATATTTACTTCAAACTGTTAGAGTATTGCCTGCCAGGATGACAAGATGGCTATATAGCCCTCCAGCCAATCAGACAGCTTGGCACACACCAGAGAGCCCTGGCCAGCTGATCTCCGTTTATACCTCCTTCATCTGCTCCTCCAAAACTTTTGGATTCACGTGAATTTTTCTTAGTTTTATGGTGCATTGCACTAGCCCAATATGGCCTGTAGTAAATCAGAGCTGATAAAACAAGCTCAGCGTAATATTATTACACCACATGAGTGGTGATATGTCAATTACTGACAGGCTGTTTCAGAGCTAATGTAGGGTGAATGTGGGGTGAGAGGAAAGATTTAGCCTACTGGCAATACAACATGAGATATTAATGGAAATGTATATTTAATAGTAATTATTTAAAATGTATTTATGGAATATTGATAATAAATGTGATAAACACTGACTCAGAAGTTTTTTTTTATACCCAGGAATCTTACTTGTTGAGAGTCACAGCTATGGTTACTAGTTATATTTCCACTTAGGTGACAGAGTGGTTCTATGCAATGACCATTCATATATGTAATGAATTATATAAGGTTAAGAGGCTTTTATAATATTTCATAAGTGAAAATATTAAAAATGAATGCTGGTTTTGTTTACATCATTTCAAGTTGTGTTTATCTGGATGGGGACTCCATGGCTGTGTACATGAATACATTCATTTTCTTACTTTTCAGTTTGGAAGACGTTTCTGTGATTTGTGACCTCATTTATAACTTTGGGTAGACTTCTTTTACATCTTCCATTGGGCATCGTCGGAGCTGCACTACTCACTCCTCGAAAGGTTTGCGGAAAAGTTGTTTTGCGTTACAGGTTTCCTCCAATGATTGGAAACAACCCACCAGTGGCCTGAGAATTATCCCCAGTTATTTGATTTATAAAGCTGGAATTTATTCAGTGTTTTAGGTTTAGATTTAGACTTTACTGTCATGAGTGCAAAAGTACAGGAATACAGTGAAAAGTTCTCAATGTCACCACACATGACCTCATGTTAGGTACATGGACCTGGGTATAAGAATTTAAGAGCAAGGTAGAAAGAACGAAGGAACAATGTTAAAAGTTAACCATTTCTTCACACTTAGTATCAAGTCAAGAAATTTTTAAAAAAGCTAAAAGTTCAAACATTGCAGTCTTTCTTAAGTGCTTAGCCAGGATGGGACCACACAACCTACAAAGGTTTGATCTCCTCCGGTTTGGCACACTTGCCCCACACTGGCCTGATTTCCCGTGCTCTCGTCCTCACTGCAGGTCTGTGTGGGGATTAATATAGTAATATCCCGTGTACTCTAGTAAATTTGTCATGATCTGACCCCGATGAGGTTTTCCAATTCATTCCAGATGGGGTGTCCCAAACTGTTATACTCTTGGGTGAGGAGGGATGAATTGGCTTTGTTCTTTATTCACCCAGCCCCTAAGTTGGCTGCAACAAGGTTACTTTAAAAATGATCCCTTTTCTTGAGGATATTTTTCTCCAAGATCTAAATGAACTTATGTTTTAAAAGGAACCAATTTAACCAAGCTTTAGTGATTTAGTAGATGAGTGGCTTCATTAATTACTAAACAGAAGAATAATTAGTAATGCAATACCCAAACACACAGGTTTAAAATAAGGGGTGAGTCGAAAAGGATAAAAGTTGGGGAAAAAAAGCAGACATATAGGCGAGTCTCAGAATTGTTCACTAAGAGTGGATAGTTCATAGAATCCCTACAGTGTGGAAACAGGCCATTTGACCCATCAAGTCCAGACCAAATCTCAGAAGAGTAATCCACCAGATCCATTCCCCTAACTAATGCACCTAACCTACACATCCCTGTACATAATGGGCAATTTAGCATGGCCAGCTCACCTAACCTGCACATCTTTGGACTGTGGGAGGAAACCGGAGCACCTGGAGGAAACCCACATAGACATATGGAGAATGTGCAAACCCCACACAGACAGTCGCCACCCCCCCCCCCCCCCCCCCCCCCCTCCATGGTTGGAACTGAACACGGGTCCCTGGCTCTGTGAGGCAGCAGTGCTGACCACTGAACCTGCTCATTTGAGTGTTGCAATCATTGCAGTGGAGGTGATTAGTAATGTAAACATTGGGAGTTGAACAGTTGGTTTCACAATCCTTCATTTTGCAGATTGGCTGACATTCTGCAATCCTGATGTTAAAAGTCATAGAGTCATACAGATATACAGCACAAAAACTGATCCTTCGATGCCGTACATGCCGACCAGATATCCTGAATTAATCTAGTTCCATTTAGTAGCACTTGGCCCATATCCTTCTAAACCCCTCCTATTCATGTACCCATCCCGGTGCCTTTTAAATGTTGTAATTATGGCAGTCTCTACCACTTCCTCTGGCAGTTCATTTATACGTGGACCACCCGTATGTCAAAAAGTTATTTCTTAGGTCCCTTTCAGATCTTTCCCCTCTTACGTTAAATCTATGCCCTCTAATTTTGGACTCACCTACCCTGGATAAAACACCTTGGATATTCACCCTATTCATACCACTCATGGATTTTAAAATCTCTATAAGGCCACCCCTCAGCCTCTGACACTACAGGGAAAATAGCCCCAGCTTATTTAGCCTTTCCCTCTAGATCAAACCTTCCTGACCCTGGCAACATCCTTGTAAATCTTTTCCGAACCCTTTCAAGTTCATCAGCATCTTTCCTGTAGCAGATAGACCAGACCTGATCGCAGTATTCCAAAAGTGGCCCAACCAATGTCCTGTACAACAGTGACATGACCTCCCAACTCCTATATTCAATGCACTGACCAATAAAGGCAAATGTATCAAATATCTTCTTCACTATCCTGTTGACCTGCAACTCCACTTTCCTTTCAATTGTGATTAAATTCAAGAATTCCAGGTGAAAAAGAATCTGTCACCTATTTTGTTTTGTCTGGTTTCTGATTAGCTGACTTCTAGTACTTGGAGTGAGAAAGAGGTTTTAACTTGCAAGACAAGGGTGACTAGGGGATAATTCTTTACCGGTGATGTTCATAGTACACTAACAGTTGAACACTTGAAAATGATCAACCCTATTTCCACACAACAATCCAGTTGAAACAGGTTTTTAACCTCTTTATTTTCTTCAAAGGGGAAACCACAAAATGGTTTGCAGTTCAGGGTATAATTTTAAGTGGATGGAGAAGAGGATTGTCAGTCCTCGTTATCATTATAGTTATAAGAGATCACAGTTTGGTATCTTTTGATTTACTGCTTCCCCTCTTTGAAGTTCCCTTTACTCCACTGGTGTGACATTCCATGGATCTCTCCCAATCCAGCCAGGAAGCTAATTTATATGCACAGTTATTTTGTTTTATTAGCAGTCTTCTTTTAATAAACACATTTTAGAATTAAAGGTTAAATGTTTCAAGATTCTGACCCTTCATTGCAGCAAATTCCTGCATCTGCTTTTTTAATGGATGTGGTCATAATTTCCAAAGAATGGAGTATTGCCTACATTAAAGTAGTGGATCCAGAATTTGCTGAGTATTTGATGAGTTAATATAATATGACAGTCTAGTTTTCAGTCTAGAAGAATAGAAACTGAACTGTGAGAAGGCAGAAGGGGTATATTATCCCGAGGATCATTTCCTTCTGTGTGTGATTTCTTGGATGAAGAAACTCGGAGGAAAGATATCCAAAATATGCAGTGTAATAAAAGGCATGCTAAAAAGAATATAATCCATATAGTGAAGCACACAGCATAGTGTACTAATGTACTGTAATGAAATATACTATAGTGCAACAGCAAATTGCATGTCCATTAAGTGGATTGCAACATGTAGCACAGACTAAAATTAGTCATCCTGATATCACAATCTTAGGAGTGGGAATATTGGATATGACAAGCTCATTGTAAGAGTCTCAAAGGGGGTTCTTCGCCTGCTTTGGAATCTGCCTCAGGGAAAACCAGAAGGAGGTGGAAAAAGGTCAGCCTTCTGACCCAATGTCGATTTCCGGGGGATCTAACTCCCTGTAAGCACTGAAACCTGGCTCCCCTCGGGCTATTTCTCTAGATAGACAATGATGAGAGTTTATCAATTTAAAACTGTCACTACAAGAGTGAGGAAAGGTTTTTGGAGATCTCTCTTCACACAGAATGCTCTCTCATAACATGGAATACTTTGTTGGCAGAGAGACCATTGCATGTTTGAAGGGAAGCTGATTAGGTGGGTATGTTAAGCAGAGACTGATACAGGGCTGTGAGGAAAGACCAAAGCAGTGAGATTAGTTTTGGATTACTCCAGCAAACACAATGAGCCAAACGGTTTTCATCGAGTTTCACAATGCTTTCAGTCTAGTGCCTGATATCACAATAAGCAGAATTTTCAATGATGTGGTGCCTTTTTATTTCCCCAGGATTTCTTAAAGTAATTACACATTGATTATTTGGACCAAGATAATAAAATCATGACATCAAAGTTCAGCAAACAGTAAATGTGATACATGATCAATTAAATCTTTTTGAGTGGGGATTCTATGCTGCAATGCTATGATAATTCATTATTCTTCTGAAAATAGTATATGCAATCATTTACATTCACCTTAAGAGGAAAATGGGACATCAGCTTAAATTATCCACAGAATTATGGCACTAATCTTGTAACCAGCCTCAGTGCAGACAGAGCTATCAGTCTATGTTAAGGAACTAGTGGGCGGCATGGTGGCACAGTGGTTAGCACTGCTGCCTCACAGTGCCAGAGACCTGGGTTCAATTCCCGCCTCAGGCGACTCTCTGTGTGGAGTTTGCACATTCTCCCCGTGTCTGCGTGGGTTTCCTCCGGGTGCTCTGGTTTCCTCCCACACTCCAAAGATGTGCAGGTCAGGTGAATTGGCCATGCTAAATTGCCTGTAGTGTTAGGTAAGGGATAGATGTAGATGTAGGGGTATGGGTGGGTTGCGCTTTGGCGGGGCGGTGTGGACTTGTTGGGCCGAAGGGCCTGTTTCCACACTGTAAGTAATCTAATCTAATGATTGGGGCCTGAAACTTGTAGTTGGGATTTGAACAATACCAACTTAACAAACATAACACTTAAGTTGAAAACTCACAGAAATACCTGCCCAAATCCTGGATTTAAAGCAGGCCTTTCATATTCCAGGGTAGAGTTCAACCATTACCTTCCATCACTTTCATTGATTCGGCATCTCCATACTTCCCTTCAGATAACCTTGCAAATCAAGGAACTAGTCAAGCCATAACTGTGTCCCCTGTAGTGGTTCGGCACTTGCATTTAGCTGGTGAATCACCAGCACTATCCATGTATGCACCCAGCACTTAGTCCTAAACTTATAGCATCTTGTGATATCCATGCTGAATTACAATTGCTGCATTTCATTGTCAGTGGACTGATGCAAAGGATTCACGAACCATTGTATGCAATTAATTCACTGGCTGGTGGTTGTACCATTGAGCTCTTATAATCACAGTAATGCCCTTGGAATTTGGACTCGAGTTTGTTTGGCTGTGAACTTTGTGGAACAGTGTATACTTATACAGTGTATACAGTCTGTGGTGCACTCCTTGCTGATGTTACCCTGTGAATAAATAAAAGTAGTATCATGGGCTTGACTAGTACTTATTGCCCATTCTTAACAGTCAACCACATTATTGTGAGTCTGTTGTCACGTTAATAACAAACAACAAAATGGCATGGAAAAAAAACAGATGATTCAGTGAATTATTGCAGTATTTTTATTCATGATTATACAATGCTTTGGTGAATTTACTTATTGTCCAGATTTTGATCATATACAATTATCATGACTTTGGTGTGTATCTTTATTTTGTGGGGTACTGTCTGGCATCATGAATGCATGTATTTCCTTTGACATAAATACATATTTTTAAAAAAATCTGGTATGAAATTGTAAGAATCTAAGAAATCAACATGTGTGCTGAGAGAATGATTATATGCAGTTTGGATATGTTGTCGAGAGGGTGTTGTTGGGAAAGCGCAGCATGTCAGGCAGAATCTGAGGAGCAGGAGAATCGATGTTTCAGGCATAAGCCTTTCATCAGGAATTAATCTGTTTGGATATGTTGTCTATTTCTTCCTGGGACTTAACCATTGTTCATTACAATGTCGTATGATGTAGGTTGGAGCTACACATTCCAAGCCTCCCATTGTTTCAAAATGTCAAATATCATTCAATATTCAGGTCCCAGTCTTAATCACCTTGCAACCATGTATCTGTAATGAATCAGGTTATGCATGTTAAATCCTATCTGTGCTAATGATTCATCACTTTTGTTATGAATGTGGTATGTTTTCAGATATGAGGCCTTAAACTCTGACTTTTCATCATTTTGCAATCTCTGGCCTTAGCTGCTTGTGCATTCTTAACTTTGAATTCTACAGCCCTCCCTGCCAAATTCATGATATCATCACTCTGCTATATTTTCTCATTTTCCTTCATACCACATCCCTCTTTAACAATTTATTCTCTTTACTATTTATTTGTTTTATCTACTATATGTGACATAACAGAATACTTGTCACATCATGCTCCAAGTCAACACCAACCCAATGAACAGCCCTCAATTTCTCAACTCTGGTACCAATGCTGCATGAACTGAAATGCTCTTCTTGTGCAATAGTCTTTGTATCACTCATTGATCTCTTGAATCTTATTTACCTTATGCCAATTTGTTAATTGTTCAGTTCACAATCTAGAATTAAGGTCCTGTTCTGACATTTAGACCATGCCTGCTCACAACTCCCCTACCCGAACCCCCACCAATGGCAAGTTCCTCTCTCAGCCAGAGCAAATCTCTCAATCCTTGATACATAGCAGACAGCACTGTCCTCTGGATTCTCACTCTAACCTAAAGGAAATGCTATTCCCAACTTCCACAATATTCCTGCCTACTCCCTGTCTTGGTTTCTTATATTATTATGTCATGGCCACTTCATGCATCCACCTTGCAACTTCCATTCTTATTCAAACCAGGTGCAAGAGCCTCAAACCTGCTACACAACTACAAAACTGGTTGGACAACTACATACCAGTATCCCTCACATTCTCATCCTCTTGTCCCTAACCACTAACCAAATTTAAAGACCCCATCTATCCTAAGGATTGCAACTGGCTTCTACAACAAAGTGTATCCAGAGGAACCTCAATTATCTGACGGACACAGGCGGGGAATATTTTGTTTGGTTAATTGAATTCCAGATGATGGAGTGCCTGATAACATGGTTAGCCAAGTGATCTTGTTTGGATAATCTGAAATTCAGTTAATCGAATGCTGGATAATTGAGGTTCTCTATTTGTGAGCTATCCACAATACATCTCTTTCTCTACTGTGTCTTATTCTCTTATTATGCATTCGTTGTCTTTTTTCTTAGTTAATTAGTAAACCTTACTATGAGTAACAAAACCTCACTGATAAATTACCCAGGTTTTGGAATAAGTTTATTTTTTCAATTAATGCTATCCCTAATCTGTCTGTCCATCTATCTATCTATCTATCTATCTATCTATCTATCTATCTATCTATCTATCTATCTATCTATTAACTTCTTCGCAGTTTCTTCACACTTTCATTATCTTTGGCACACTCTGAATCCAGACGGTCTCTGAATTACTCTCTAGGAGCAACTTTTGTATCTATTGGATGCTGAAAAAAGGAATAGAGAAGGACTCTCTTCTCTCAACACTGAATCCCCATGTCAACCAAACTCCAAAATGCATATTCTATGTCTGACTCAGGGTTAATCTCACCTCATGGTTTCTCTTATTCTCTTGTTTGTTGTGCGTAACTTACATCTTCTACTGCAAAGGCTGACAAAAAATATTTGTTCAATGTCTCTTTCATTTCTTTATTCCCCATGATTATCACTCTTGTCTTTGCTACTCCTACATTTAACCTTAGCTAGTCTTGTCTCATTTATATTATTATAAATGCTTTTATAATATGTTTTAAAATTCATGGTTAGGTTATTTATACTCTATTGGTCCAAATCTTCCAATGTCCATTTTGTCTCTAATCCATCATTTATTTAATGGCCTGCTCTGCATTTCTGGTCAGGAACTTCTCATGCTGCTCTCTTCAGAAATGCAGACTGTTAAAATTAGAGTCCTGCTGTTACAGCACCTGGAGCAATATTCTGGTGACAGTGCATTGACTAACTCCCTGAAAAAGTTTAAGGTATTTAAACAGATTTTCAGTCTTTGGTGAGTGTGGGTGAGTTAAATGGGTAAGGGCATGGGGAGTGAGATAAGTGTGTGATAAAGTGCCACTCCCAGTTGGGCAGGTTGGCTGGAACCATAGTTTGGCAGGTGGTATGTTGGCAAGGAGCAGGATGGCTGGTGGGTATTGGGCAAATGGATAGAGTGGACAGATAAATCAAGTCAGTTTGGAATTGTCAGTTCAGGTGCTTGTCAGGTTAGGTTGGAGGTCAGGCAAGGCAGATAATAGGAACTAATTAGGGTGCATCAGTGGAGAGTCCATGGTTCATGATGTCAAATGTTATATAGTTACCCAGATACTTTAATCTGCCTAAGACTTAGTGAGTGCCTATACAGATAGATAGGTTGCAACCCCCTGAAGCCCCTAAATCTAACACTGAGTAGGAGACATTTTCAGAGGCTGTTGGACAGAAAGACAAATCCCCATCAGATGTTCAAACATCTTGGCCATTCCTGTGGAGTCAGTGTATTGGGACTTTAGAGCTCTTCCAACGTACATGTCCAATTGCATATCTGATCTCTAACCATGTGGAGACTGGCAAATATGAACTATTATATCCAATTTTGTCAACATATTGGTGTCCCTTTGCTGCTAAAAAAAACACATGCACTTCCTCAGATGTATTATCATTCATTGCACATCATAAATGTCTTCTTTTAATCCAACTGTATTCTTAAATTCCTTAGTATGATTGATCCTCTCAATTCATTAATAGAATATATTTTTGTTGAACTTCTTGAATTTTCTTAACATGTTTCCCATTGGTTACATACTACCATTCCTTTAAGTTTATTTGCCCAGTTAAAGCTATCTAGCTCTTTCACTATACCTACATAACCGGCTTCTTCAAATAAATGATAAATAGTTTCAGTCCCTGATGAAACATCTTGAAGATTTGGAATTTCTATTCAAGGTAAGTATTTATGAGCTGTTACCAATCTTAAGTTATATATTTATGGATTTTTCATATTATAAGTTTGAGGATCATTTATACACCTCTATTGTTTTGCACCATTTTAAATAGGAGAACTGTGAAATAAAATATTCTCTGTAAGTGATATGAATAGAGTTAAGATATTATGAATAGAGATGGCAAAGACATTTTTCAGAATATTTAACAAATCAGTATTACCTAATACATTTAGGTCTGTAATTTCTACAGGAATTGGACTAAAGTATGCCAAGGGAGAAGCAAGCACAGCCATTTCAAGGATGGAGATTGTTTATCTGGGAGTTCTGATGATTTGCCACTGAAGTTACAATGGACATTTAGATAAAAAAGCAGAATTTCAGTGAAAGAATGAAAAACTGCAAATGCTTAAAATTGCAAACAACAGAAGCCCTATAGTGTGGAAACAGGCCATTCAGCCCATTAAGCCTGCACCAACCCTCCAAAGTGCATCACACCCAGACCCAATCCCTCCCAACCTAATCCTGTAATCTTGTATTTTCCACGGCCAATCCACCTAACCTGCATATCTTTGGACTGTGCAAGGAAACCAGAGTACCCAGAGAAAACCCACGCAGATACAGGGAGAATGTGCAAACAAAATAAAAACTAAAATTCTGAAAAAGCTGACTATATTTGGTAAGAGAGAAACTGAACTTTAGTGCCTACAATCCTTGTATCATAAGTAGAGATGGGGAACACCGTCAATAGGAATGACAATTCTTCTATCGTCTTGGTGCTAATAAGTCTGATATACCACAACTCTCACATTGTGAAAATGAGTTAATGGAATCCAAATAATATCTGTAAGATTGAGCACTTTCCCATTTCATTTGATTTTATGAGTGAGGTAGTTACAATTTACCAGTTTTTTTTAATAGAACCATTTTCCCGCACAGCATGTTTAACAGCAGAACTTATAAATGGACCTCATGTACATTTAGGTCTGTAATTTCTACATATTTAGTATTCAGCTTTTACAGAGCTGTGACCAAAGGATTAACATTCAGTTTACCAGATTTGTCCTAGGTGAAGTGTTCTGCTTACCAGATGAGATAAAGTCTAATTTTATTCTACATCAACACACTTTGTTTGGTTTGACATTATTAAGTACAGTTCAATATTTATATTCTCCAACAGCTAAGACACTTGCTCATAATGAATTAGAAAAGCAAGACATAACAGTTTGTAAAATGCTAATACAATACAAGATATAAATATAAAGAAAAATGTCAACCATGAGGTAATTTCACTTTGTAAGAACAATGCAACAGGCTATAGACAGACTGGAAATGTGAACCTGTGGAAATGACAGACAGAAAAGGCAACTGAGCTAATCAACCTGCTGCACACAATGACGCTGGTTTAAGGAGATATTATGATTAAATATCTCCTATTCCAGGCAAAAAGTAATACAAATAATATTTCAAGGTCAATTAGCACAAGACATTTGTGGAAAATGCATGGTAAACTCTGTGTTGCATGAAACCAGAATTATTTCAGTGGACAGATTGGAAATGGCAATCTAAACTACAATTGTTCTGTTGAATATAGAGGAAACTTATGATAAATTTGTAGGTAAACTGGATGCTTACATTTAAGTTCCATTTGCAAACATTGGTACTTATCAATTCTCCCTGATTTGTGTCACATTCACTTAAAGGCAGGCTGCAAACTTTAGGGATGGTGAAAAGATATTGATGCGATGTATATTCTTGCAAACTGAACCCTTAAGCAGAGAGAGGATACCAGACTGATCGTTATGCTGAGGTATTAAAGGATCAATGGTTTGGGGACAGACACCAATCTGGGTGTGTATAAGAGACCCAAAGGATGCCACTCAGAAGGAATGGGAGCAGAATTGGAATCAGTGTCACAGCATATCAAATGAGCAGCATGGATGGTCAAGTTCAGTGAAGACACCTTCAAGTGATATTCCCTATCCAACAGAATGCCAGCCTCTCACATTTCTCAATGTATCACATGGCCATCATTTGCCCAGCTGCACCTTTTAGTTCTTAAACCTAGCATCCAGTTAATTTACCTCACTCAGTCCTCAATGCTGTCAGTTGCATGTCCTCAAACTGCTGTCTCTACATACTTCCAGCTATTCTGCAAAGACAATCACCCAAACGCAATGCAACACCGTCACTGACATTCTGCATCTCTCTTGCGGGATAAGGTAGCACACAGTGGATGGAAACAGATCAGAGCTGGCAAGTGAAAAGGATGCCTGCAACTCCTGGGCCTGAAAGAGGAGATTGATTGCTGCATTGCAACAGGGCCTGCAGCATCCAACATTGTTGAGAGCATTCTCAATTCCAAGCAACCCCTCGCTGTGCTATTTAATATGATGGGCAAACTGCAGACTGTGTGATCATGGGCCTCTTGCATCCTATCTAAACCCTTTTCTCTCACAAGTTGTCCCCTCTGTTCTCCTCTTTCAGACATCCTAGAACTGCTCCAGCACAGCCACCACCCAAAGAAAGAAAGAGAAACAGGACAATGCTGAGGAAGATGTTCTGTCACTTAGAGCCATCCGCTCAGACATTTATACTGCACTTAGCTTGATGGCAAGTGGAGCATTGAGATTGGGATATGGTAAGTCTGTGGGCGTGAGCATGTTAGTTCACCAGAGGGTGAGATAGCAACTCAATTTTGAAACTCAGACCCTCTGAGTGAACTGGAACACACATAATTGATGGAGAGTTTGACCAGCTTTGGCCTTAGAATTGATCCTCATGGTATTCAAGAAATCACAGCTTATCAATCTGAAAATAACCTATTTATTCCTTCTTCTTGTTTTCTGTCCATTTGCCAATTCTCAATCCATGCAGTATATTACAGCCCCCCATGTGCTCGAGTTTACTAAGCTCTTGTTTGGGACCTTGGAAAGTCTTTTGAAAGTCCACCTACACCACAACCATTGGTCCCTTCTTATCTATTCTGTTCAGGAAATCTTTGAAAATCTTCAGTTTGTCAAATGTAATTCCCCTTTCCTAAATCCACATTCATCCAGTCCAATCTTATTACCATCATTTTCTCAGCATCCAGTTATCACCCTCTTTATAACAGATTTCAATATTCTCCCTATGACTGACGCGAGGCTAAAAGGCCTGTAGTTGCCCATTTTCTCTCTATCTTCTTTCTTAAGGAATGAGGTGACATCTGTTACCTTCTCATCTCTAGGAACCATTCCAAATCTATGGAACTTTGGAAAAAGATCTCCGATGTAACCATTGGGGTGACACAGTGGCTTAGTGGTCAGCACTGCTGCCTCACAACACCAGGGAGCAAGATTTGATTCCAGTCTCGCGTGACTGTCTGTGTGGAGTTTGTATGTTCTCTCCGTGTCTGTGTGGATTTCCTTTGTGTGCTCCAAATTCTTCCCGCAGTCCAAAGATTTGCAAGTTAGGTGGATTGGCCATGCCAAATTGCCACATTGTGTGCAGGGCCATGCAGGATAGGTAGATAGGCATTGGGAAATGTAGGTTTATGGGATAGGAGCAAGTCTGGGTGGAATGCTCTTCAAAGGTTTAGTGCAGACTTGATGGGCTGAATGGTCTCTTTCTGCCCAATAGGGATTCTATGATTATCTTTATAGCCACCTTTTTAATGCTCTGGTATTCTAGATCACGAGTCTGAGGGGTTTATTAAATCTTAGTTCCATTAATTTTTTCCAGGACTATGTTATGACTAATACAAATTTCTTTCAGGTCCTCATTAACATTCATCCCTTGGAACTATAGTATTTCTGTTTTTCTTGTTTTTTGCACTGTGAAGACAGATACAAAGAGTTGCATTTTCGCAGCCTTTGAACAACGTGGGCAAGGTTGAGTCACTTGGGAAATTATGGCCGCGTTGGAAGTATGTGGTTTGAATTTTAAAGAAAGGCTGGGACTTTTTCCACTGGAGTGTAGAAGGCTGAGAGATAATCTTAGAGAAGTGTATAAACTAATGAGGGGTATAGACAGAGTTAATGGTAGCTGTCTTTTCCCTAGGATAGCGGATTTCAAGACTAGAGGGCACGTTTTTAAGGTGAGGAGAGAGATTTGAAAAAGACAGGAGGTGCAAAGTTTTTTACACGGAGGGTGTTCACGTGTGGAATGAATTTCCTGAGGAAGTTGTGGATGTGGATAGAATTACAATGTTTAAAATATATTTGGATAAGTACATGATTAGGAAAGGGAGGGATAGGGGCCAGGAGCAGGTAGGTGGGACTAGTTTAGTTTGCGATTATGTCCAGCACAGACTGGTTGGACTGAAGGGTCTGTTTCTGTGCTGGATGACTCGATAATCCTATGAGAGTCTTGACATCAAGGAAAGAAGTTAAAATTTGCACTTAAGGGTTGAATGGTGAAATGAGATCACTAGTGAGTGATGAGAGACTATTTGTATGCATTAACATCACATTATTATCTGTTCTTTCCTTGCTGTTTAGCACAGCCACAAAGCCAGGCAGCTTTTCATGTTTTCCAGCAATGGTCAGTCAAAAAGGTGGACATGTTGCTTTAACTGAGCTACAAAAATGTCACACCACCATCATGTGTAAACAGCTTATACAGCGAAGACACTGCATCAGCTTCAACAAATGGTCATGTCCGAAAGCCTAAAGTGAGTAAGTTCTCAGTCAATTCAGGTCAAGTCAGTGGATACTGGCACAGTGAGCCAAGAGTATTATCTAACAATATTGCAGAGGCTTGGACATGGTCAGTGAGGTGCATGGAGCATTCAGGAACAGGAGTTCCACATCATTACAGTCTGGGAGTGGGCCATGGGCCCTAAGTAAATCGAGGTCAACACAGAGATCAGTCAGGAGTCTATTAATTCATTAGTCAGGACTGTCGTTCAAAGTCAGTTGGAGCAAGAGTTAATGGTAGTTGTCTTTCCTCTAGGATGGGGGATTTCAAGACTTGGGGGCACATTTTTAAGGTGAGAGGAGAAAGATTTAACAAAGACATAAGGGGCATTTTTTTACACAGACGATGGTTCATGTGTGGAAGGAACTTGCTGAGGAAATTGTTGATGTGGGTAGAATTGCAAGTTTAAAAGATATTTGGATAAGTACAGTACATGAATAGGAAAGGGAGGGTTATGGGCCAGGAATAGGTAGGTGAGACTAGTTTAGTTTGGGACTATATTCAGCATGGAACTGGTTGGACTGAAGGGTGTATTTCTATGTTGTATGACTCTATGACAAGATGCATACTCCCTTAGACAGTCTCTAACATGGTACAGCGCTAATGTTGGATAGTCTGAGTAGCTTGATTCTCAGATCTGTATTTACAATGACAGTCAATCAGACAGATGATGATGTCAAGTGGTAGTACACTTACAAATGTGAACTTTGATTTGCTATGTGTATTTCCATTGGTTGGAGTCATAACTGGCACATAGAAAGATGTTTGTGATTGTTGGAGGTTAGTCATCACAGCTCCAAGACATTTTATTTCAAGAGTTCCTCAGGGTAGTGTCCTAGACCCAACCATCTTCAGCTGCTTCATTAATGATGGGGAATGAATGCTAGATATTCACTGTCCTGAATCATCTCACTGTAGCTTTTTCCTCCATCATAAGATCAGAAGTGGGGATGTTCACAGATGATTGCACAATGTTTGGCACCATTTGCGACTCCTTAGATATTGCAGCAGTCCATGTTCAAATATAACTAGACATGGGGAACAATAACTATCTTTGGACTGACAAGAGGGAAGTGATTTGCTGGCGCACATCATTCCAAAAGCAGCATAATGCTTGTGTTTTATAGAAATCTTGAGTGCATGGTACCTAATGGGTGAATCTTCCACATTGATTCACTAAACTCTGTTTTCTCGCTTATTGTAGAAGAAAACACAAAACCTGAGGGAAGGGACTGTACATGGGTCACTACAAATAGCATCACTCACAGACACCGAGGATGAAGGCCTGATGATAAGTAGCATATCAGTGTCTGTCCCAGTTGGAGATAACGAGACAATGGGGTCCCATATGGGAAGGTGACTATCAATAGCGGATGGATAATTAAAGAGGTGATGAAGGTGGGAGCTAGTGAAAGAGGAATAGGTTGTGAGGAGTTATGTAACAGAGTATATTCATCAGGACAGACCAAGAAAGGGACTGAAAAAAGGGTTTGAAGTAAAGAATATTGTAAGTGAGCACAGGTACTTGCTTTCCACGATTCAGTTAGACCTTTAAAGCAGTTTCTTCAATGATTTGAGCTACCATTTAACTATACTGTCTTTAAAATATAACCTTAGATTTCTCCCACTGCTATGAAATGATCTTTTGTTCCTCAAAGTACTCAGTGGTAATTCCAGGATCCATAGAATCCTGGCGTTGCCTTTACTCTATATCCATCAGCTATCCTTGAATATCTCCTATTTTGATTATGGCACTGCCACTTTAAATGTAGCTGAACTCACGTTGTTCATGTGCATATCACACCCGTTGTGCAACTTGCAGAAATCAAAACCTGGAAGTCAAAACAAATTAGTACAATTAAATTGAGATCACAGATTCCATCAACTTTGTTGATTTCCATGCTTCCTGCAGACAATTCCCCACCACCCTGTAATGGAAGCTACCTTCAGATTAATATTCAGACCACACATTTTTACTGGCCTGGATTTCAAGACACTCTCTTCTCAGTCAGATGTTTAAACATCATTGCTGTGTTTTGTTTTAAACCTGCATTGATGAAATTTCAGAACCTATACTACAAAAAGAACATTATTGGTCAATGTCGAGTAAATCTCCTGATGAATAGTTTTTGCCCTGCTGCTATTTCCTGCGACAGCCCACTAATGTACCGATTGTCTAAGTGTTAATTGTGCCTGTAAAATTCAAGTGAAATGACAGCAGTTTGAGGAGTAATTCAGTGTTCTGCAGCTGCAGCTGGTGGCTAGTTTAATGCTGTAATTGATAGATTCTGCCAGTCACCAGTAGGCTGTAAATTAATATCTAGATTATCATCATTAAGGGTCATAAGCACACATTCTGATTCTTACTTGAGCCATAGTGGGTGTTTTATTTCTCCGACATTGTCTAAGAAAATATAAGTAAGTGTTCTTTTTGCATCCCATTCATTTCTTTTTCATCAGCATTTTAGGCACTTCTTGTTTCCTTGAAATATAGAATTACTTAAATAATAAAACTTCAACTTAATATCTTTTGAGAAATTCACAAAGCCATTGAATTCACATTGCTTTGTAGATTGGCAGCCATTGGATGGCCAATGTTTATGTCTTGACTATATGATCATTATAATAGATTATTCAGTCATTAACACTTTGCTGGCTTTGGAACCTTACTGTGCAGAAATCAGCTGCTACATTTTCTATGTCACAGGAAAAAAACAACACTTTAGAAGGACACCATTTAATCAAGTGCTTTGGGCTTACCAAATTCTTGAAAAGCATTATTCAAATGCAAATCTTTCTTTATTACACAACTACTTCGTTTCTTATATATAATGTGTGCATCTTGCCTTAGAATTAAGCTCCCAAGTCAGTGATATTCATCATGTGTCCAGTGTCACTGGAACTCACTTCCAGCCACCCAAGGCCAATGTTACTCTAGGCATTGTTGAATGGACCACAGTCTGGGATACTGATAGAGCCATGAGATGTACATGCAGAAACAGAAAAGAATTGACTAAAATGGAAGTGTTATGAAATATATATTTATGGTGAGAATGGTCACAATAGCCATTTAAATTCCTGCCTCTAAATCAGTTCACGTATCATGAAAGACTGCCCTTTCTAACCTCTCTCTTTGCTTGAGGCCTGGTGACCCTCCCATTGAGAGAGCAACCCTAAGCTGTGGTAAGTCTATGGCAACTTTACCTTTAACTTTTACTTACATGACAGCATTGTGAGCAGTCGGGTTACATTTATGTTACTGCACAGGGGCCTGAACTAGTAAATCAGAGAATATTATTTCAAATCATACCAAATCAATTGCAATAAATTTAAATTTGAATCTGGAATAGAAAAATCTGCAATCATAAAAGTGTTTCAAAAAAAGCCAACCGATTCACTAACGCTCTTGCCTACTTCTTTTTTGAGCTGATCAGTATATGTAACTTTAGTTTCCTATTACCATCTTCTGAACTGCCTGACCCAGTCACAAATGCCAGTCTGCTGAAAAATTAACAAGTTAAAAAAATCCAATCAGCTGCACCCCAGATAATAAATCAAAACAAAGGCACAAAGACCATAGGCCTCAATAACATTCTGAAGAAGGATCACTGGATCTGAAACATTAACTCTACTGTCTCTGTATATCTACTGCCAGACCTGCTGAGTAATTTCTGTTTTTCACGTTTGGCTTCAATAACATTCTGGCTGAAGTGCTCCTGGACTAGGTGTACTTCTAGCCGAGCTCTTCCATTTGGTGTAAAACATTGACATTTTGTTTATGGAAAACTGTACAGGCCATTCTGGAATAATGCGCTTTTTGTCAATGTGAATTGGCTGTAATGCTTTTGACGAATCGTGGACTCTGTTTGGATAACGCAAACTTTCTACTGAATGGATATAGTAATTTTCTATTGTGATCTTCTATAACATGATTTTCTACAGTGCTTTTTCATAGCATGATTTTCTAGAGTGGTTTCTCACAGCATGATCTTCTATAGTGCGAGGTTGCAGAGGAACCCAATTGTCGCACTATACGCACCGTACTGTCCACAAGAACTCAATCACTTATACTCTCATTGGCCTACCTGCAGTCATCAGGGAGTGATATAAGGTGTTGGCAATAGTGCAATTAAGTAGCACCTGCAACTCACTCATCCATGCTGAATTTCTACCAGGGCCATATGACTCTAAACCTCGTTACAGCTTCTTACAAACATGGACATAAAAGTTAAACTCTGAGATGTGGCTGAGAATAATTTCCCTCAAAATCAAAGTAGCATTTGACTAATAGCCCGATCAAAAGCTGTAGAAATATTGTTGCCAATAGAAATCAAGGGCCAAGGGTTGGAGTCTTATCAAGCACAAAGGAAAATGTTTGGTTTTTGGACATCGGTCCTTCTTCAGGAATGAGGAGGGTGTGCCAAGCAGGCTAAGATAAAAGGTAGAGGGGAGGGACTTGGGGGAGGGGCATTGGGAATGTGATAGGTGGAAGGAGGTTCAGGGCAGAGGAGATGACCTGGGGGGTGCAGTGAGAGAGGGACGCACTGAGATCCTTGTAGAGGGAGGAAGAGAGCTTCTTCAAGGAAGGTATCCTTGCAAGAGGATTCGCAGTAGGTTAAAATCAACTAGGACAAAGTGACTGCATGGTGGCACAGTGGTTAGCACTGCTGCCTCACAGCGCCAGAGACCTGGGTTCATTTTTTGCCTCAGGCAACTGACTGTGTGGAGTTTGCACATTCTCCCCGTGTCTGCGTGGGTTTCCTCCGGGTGCTCCGGTTTCCTCCCACAGTCCAAAGATGTGCAGGTCAGGTGAATTGGCCATGCTAAATTGCCCGTAGGGTTAGGTAAGGGGTAAATGTAGGGGTATGAGTGGGTTGCGCTTCGGCGGGGCGGTGTGGACTGTTGGGCCGAAGGGCCTGTTTCCACACTGTAAGTAATCTAATCTAATCTAATGATTATGCTCCATTCAGCTTCACTCTCAGTTTTCCAGTTAGTGAAACCAGCTGCACCTACAAAAAATAATGTCTAGGTTCAGACTACTGATCTAAGTGGCAAATAAACCTTGCAATATGCAGATTCCAGGTAAAGCTTATCTATAACAAGTGACAGCCCAATCACCTCTGCTTGACATTGAATAACATTACTGACCTCTCGCGATCATCATCTTTGGGGTCAACATTGACCAAAAACACAACTGGAACAGCCACATTTTTGTCTTGGTTATTAATACAAGTTAGCAGTTAAGTATTCTATGGTGGTCGTTCTTATTCCTCAAAGTTCTTACAGATTAGATTAAATTCCCTACAATGTGGACACAGGCCCTTTGGCCCAACCAGTCCACACTGACCCTTCAAAGAGCAACCCACCCACACCCATTTCCCTCTGACTAAAGCACCTAACACTACGGGCAATTTAGAATAGCCAATTCACCTGATCTGCACATCTTTTGGACTGTGGGAGGAAACCGGAGCACCCGGAGGAAACCCACGCAGACATGGGGAGAATGTGCAAACTCCACATAGACTGTCACCCGAGGCTGGAATTGAACCTGGGACCCTGGTGCTGTGAGGCAGCAGTGCTAACCACTGAATCACCGTGCCGCCCCCTAGAAACAAATTTCCACTCGGATGATGCTTACAGCATTGTATATCCTCTTTAGCATTATGTTTCTACCCATTAGGCAAAGAGAGGCTACTTCCTTAATGGGGAAAATAGTCTGAGATCTCTCAAGCACCAACAGAGTCCATTTGCACCCAAGAATTATGAAAAAGAATCTCTGACCCTGGTAGCTCAAAGGGAAACCTGCACCATGTTGAAGGTTCCCAGGGTCGATTGGAATGCTCCACAATATGGCACAGCTGTTACCTTTTCAATATTCTTACCAGGAATAGCTTTAAGGGGTGGCACCAAAAGGATTACACTGGGATAGACCAGCTATTTCATGTGGGGCAAATCAATTAATTCTTCTGTTGACTGACAATATTCTTCATTTCATAACATGATCTTTTTCTCTCTCCTCTTAAAATATTTCTGCTACCACTTTTGTTCAAGGTCATCTTTTGATCTGGAGTCCTCACGAGGAAAACCTCACAAAATAGACTTAAATTATTATTTTGCATTTAACCTACTTGACCACATATAAATACTTTAGATGTGTTTTAGTACAAATCAAACCTAATTAGTGAATATTAATGACAGAAAGCCTTGCATATGCTCGAACTGGGAAGCAGAAGGTTAATAGATGGACAGTGTTGTGAGATACCATTTATCAGTTTCTATTTATCTCTCCTTGGGAGGTGGCAGGTTTACAGTAAATACCTTCTGTCCTCCTAATTTCCTAATGATGGGGATAATGATGGGGAATGGTGAAGTCATTAACTGGGACAGGCTCTCTGCATCACTCTGTCATCCTTGTCTTTCCCAAGCCTGCAATGAAAAGTGATGGAGTCCAGCTGTTCAGAGATTAGACTGTGGGTTTAGGTAAGGAAAGGTGTGTATATTATATACATTATGCTGCATTTACAGATGTACACATATTGTTTCCAAATACAACAAGAACATTGCATATTTTGGAATCTGATGTTTCAGAAGTCTGGTGTATATATGAGTTTAAAACATGTTTTTATCAGGGCTGAAAAATACAACATTTTGCATCCTTTTGATTAAACTGAAAAGCAATTGAATCATAAGCCACTTGCCAGAGAAAGCCTGGTGAATTTTGAGTTCAGAGCCACAGCTGTTTCTACATTGTATTCTCAGCACTGATGCCTCTAGCAGGGCACAAATCAGGCTAAATAGAGGATATGATTTGAAACATCTGTCCTGCTATAAATAAGGAGAAATGTATTAAGCAAAATGGAAATGAATTTGCATGTGACAAATTCATGTTAATGCACAGGGACCAAGACCAGTAACTAATCTGCATTATAATCTAAAAACAACACATGTAATAGTAAGAGCTTTTAAAAGAAGAGCCATGTCATTCAAATTGAAATTTTGAAAGCACCTAACAAAACATTTGACATACTATTCAAAACTACTGTGACAATGTTTTTTTGATGGATTTAAATCTGCTGTTAAAATGTGAGGAAGAAAACTACAGGCTGACCTGGAACAAGAATTCTTGATTTGGATCCTTGAGCAAGAGTTCTGAGAACACTTTATCATTGATAACCATTGATTCTCCAGTAACCCTTCCATGGCCGTTTTGTTTTCGATCACATTCCATGTTATTTAATATAAGACCGTAAGAAATAGGAACAGAAGTAGGCCATTCAGTCCATCGAGGTGGCTCCTCCATTGTATAGGAACATCGCTGACTCAATATTCCTCATATCCACTTTCCTCCATTTTCCCCATAACCATTGATTCCACAACTGAACTAACTTAGTCTTAAATATACATAATGACTCTGCCCCTACGGCTCTCTGTGGCAAGGAGTTCTAAAGGCTCACAATCCTCTGAGTGAAGAAATTCCTCCTCACCTTAATCTTAAATTTACGGTATCCTATTTGACTGTTAACATTTAACCATGTAAACATGTTTCTCTGAAATCACCATTTAAAGTTTGTTTTTTTGCCAGGATTTCAACATCTAATCATTCTCTCAACTTTGTTTGAAGATATATGTACTGCATGTGATGCTCCCTTGGAGGGGAAAATCCCCTGCTGATTGGAGTTTTATTCTGAGAATGACAACAAAACTAAGGTAGTGATGCTATTTCCCCACTCTAATGAGATAGAGGCCAACTGAGAATGGACATGAACAGCTCAGCATCCATGCTAAAGAATTTATCATTCCTTAAGTAATTAGAGGACTTCCACACATACTTCAACTGAAGGCCACTCTTCTACCTATATCAAGGGTGCTTGGTCACCAGGAAAAGAAATGTCACCATCATGAGCAAGAGAATATTTCAAAAGTAGGATCTCTTCTTTAGTTGAAAGGATCTGCAGAAAGCTTTTGTGCAACATTCTGATCTGTGGGCTTGACAAAAGATTGGGCGATAAACTACACGTACTGGCCTATGCTTTGGTCTATTACATTCTAATTGTCATTATCTCATCCAAGAGTTTGGATCGACTAGATACTAAGGGCTAAAGTTTTACATCTTACTCCATATTTTTATTTTCCAGTTCTTTATTTAAAAGATCACAATCATTTGCAATTCATTACTTTTGAATGAAGGCTTGCTTTTCCAGGATAGTCTGCAGCAAATTAAATGAAACTCTCTATTCTCTTATGGGACAGTTCCTTTCCCAAATGTAAGATCATAACTTGTGGCTTGGGACACAATATTTTCTTCAGATAATATTTCACAGTGGTCTTTGAACTCTGCATGTTTTATTAAAATACAGACCTTTACTCCCATCAGAATATTTCTTTAATGTTGTGTAGGATCTCTGGCTGCTTTTGCACAGGACTTGAGAAATTCTTCTTTCAGCTTTCCTTTTCAATTGTGAATTCCTATGTTTTACACTAAGGAGTTTCCTGTGAACTGTTAACAACTCTGCTTGTTTGTATAAGCAGTAATGTCATTCATGATCTATAACTTTACTGGTCCTTTGACTTAGAGCCCTTTGGCTTGTTTTATTGCCTTACCTAGGAAATGCTGTGACTGTTCACTTTCACTTAGACTCTGTTCGTTTACAAATGCTAAGGATTGATATTGCTAGTCAAATGATAGTTGCTGGCTTGCTGATCTCTCCTTCCAACTGTATCAGCAATTTACCTGGACTTCTTTCATAGAATTCCTACAGTGTGGAAATAGGCCATTCAGCCCAACATGTCCACACCGATCCTTTGAAGAACATCCCACCCATACCCATCCCCAAACCTTTTCCCTGTAACTCTACATTTCCCATAGCTAATGTACTTAGCTTGTACATGCCTGGATGCTGTGGGTAACTGAGCATGGCCAATCCACCTAACTTGCAAATCCACCTAATTTGGATTGTCGAAGGAAACTGGAGCACCTGGCTGAAACCTACACACACATGAGGAGAACACACAAACTCCACGTAGACTCTTGCCCGGTGGAATTGAATTAGGACACTGGTGCTGTGCAGCAGCAATGCTAACCACTGAATTATGGTGCTGTCCTTCAATCTAGTCTATTATGTTTGCTGCTCACAACGTGGTCTCATCTAATTTGGTGAGACCAAACACAAACTGACTGACAGCTTTGCACAACATGTAAACACTAACTCTGCTTTTCTCTCCAAACCTGTTAGGTTTCTCGAGAATTTTTGGTTTCTTTCTTACTTTGGATTCTCAACATCCACAGTACTTTTTTTCTAATTGCTATTCATCAGCCTCTTTTAGGTAAGCAGAATTCTTTGACACTCACCTACTCCAACACAGTACAGTTCCAGTTGTTGCTCAAATTTAAGCTTATCTGTAGGTGCTAGGCGGTTTTAGGAGCTCTGTTGCCTTATCTTTTCCTTCCTTACTTCAATGCCTCCCTATCCTGTTGATGACACTCATTGATATCATTTTTATACAAATTCATGATCTCAATGTCCAAAACTTAGAGTTTAGAGTTATGTGTCTCCTTTTCCCTGAATAGTTTTTTTTAACTAGCTGTTTGAATTTGTTGAACTACCTCTTGGCTGGGTGTTTCTGGATTATCTCAGACTGAATCAAATTCAACTTTCATTTCTATTCCCATTGTTGTAAAGCTGTGTTGAAAATCTGAGACTTCTTCACTGCAGGATTGAAGATTTCTTTCTGACTTTCTAACTCTCAGATTCTGTGGTTACTTTACTAGCTGCAGGAAGTTTTAGAACTTCACTTGCTTTCGTTACTGATCGAACAAAGGGATTTTTTTGCATCTCAGTAGAGGTCTGGTCGTATACAGTGGGAGGAACCTTTTCATCCAATTACACAGTGCCCTCTGAATTAAGAAGCACAGGAACATCCAGAGTTTCTGAATCTAATTTGATTTGATTTATTGTTGTCATATGTATTGGAGTACAGTGAAAAGTTTTGTTTTGTGAGTAGTACAAGCAAATGATAATATCCAAGGACGTACGGATCAGGGGCTATAGGCAGAGCAAGGCACACATTGTTATGGCTTCACAGGAGGCACATAAAAACAAGATCATTATTAGATTCGAAATTAGAGAGATCCATTCAGCAGTCTAATAACAGCAGGGAAGAAACTGTGCTTGAGCCTTTTGATACATGTGTTCAGGCTTCTGTATCTTCTGCCTATTTGAAGAGGGTGGAGGCTAATATTACCGGGGTGGGAGGGGCAAAGAGAAGTGCAGATACAATGCATAGATGAGAGGTTGGCTTCTGTGATGGTCTGGGTTATGCTCACAACATTGTGTAGCTCCTTACGGTTCTGGGAAGAGCAGTTACTGTACCAAGATGCACGCAGATAAAATGCTTTCTATGATGCATCTGTAAACGTTGGTGAGGGTCCTTATGGATATGCTGAATTTTCTAAGGCTGCTGAGGAAGAATTTTCTAAGCCTGCATTGTTGTGACTTCTTGACAATCACATCTACATGGGAGGACCGGGACAGATTACTGGTTATCATCATTCCTAGGAACTTGCCGCTCTTGACCCTCTCTATCTCAGTTCTATTATGTCAATAGGAACGTGTCCTCCTCCTCTTTTCCTGAAATTCAATGATCGGTTCTTCAGTTTTGCTGACATTGAGAGAGAGATTGTTATCTTTGCACCACAACACCAAGCATTCTATCTCCTTCCTGTATTCTGACTCATCATTGTTTGATATTCAGCCTGCAACAGTGGTGCTGTCAGTGAACTTGTAGATGGTGTTCATACAAGATTTGGTCACACAGTTGTGAGCATACAGGGAGTACAGTATAGAGCTAAGTACACATCCTTGTGGGGCGCTGGTGTTGAGGATTATTGTGGAGGAGGTGCAGTTGTGTTTCTTCACTGATTGATGTGTGTGGATCAGGAAGCTGAGGATCCAGTTGCAGAAGGCGGAGCTGAGACCTCGGTTTCAGAGTTTAGAGATTAGTTTGTTTGGGATTAGTTTGTTTGGGATTAGAGTGCGGAAGGTAGAGCTGTAGTCAATGATTAGATTCATGATGTAGATATCCTTCTTATCCAGATGCTCCAGGGATAAGTGTAAGGCCAGGGAAATGGCTCCACTGTGGACATGTTTTGCTGGTAAGTAATTTGCAAGGGATCAAGACAGGCTGAGAGGCTAGAGTTGATGTGAGCCATGACTAATCTTTTGAAGAACTTCAAACTTATGGAGGTCAGAGCCACTGGGTGGTAGTCATTGAGGCACGTTGCAAGTGTTTCTTTTGGTACTGGGATGATGGTCGAACAGATGACTGACTTGTGCGCTGGTTTCCTGCTCTGTGTCCACAATATAAAAGAACAATCCACTGTCTAATATGTCCTCTGGTTTGCTGGCCACTGCCTCCTTTGAGACTTGTTATGTCTCACAGCTGGTATGCAAGATTCCATTCCATAATATAGCAACATGTCACATTAACACACTTCCTAAAGAGCATCCCTCATAAGTAGACGGAATACTGGATGCAAGCAGAGCAGAGATCTGATCCTACAGTCCTTTAACTCCAGATCCAGTGCCTGGAAAATAAAGGTTTGTTACGCAGTAGCGTGGAAGTAGATAAACCACCCTATGAAATATGGGAAGTCTGGATTATGCAGAAACAAAAATAATCCAAAAGATGAGAATAAAAGAAAAGGTCAAGGAAGCAGAATTAAAGTTTACTTTTCCTACACAGGCAGGCGCTGAGTAAGTGAGCTCTAAGAGAACATGCTGACAGCTCTGAGATGCAGCCTGGACCAACTAGTGAGTTGGGCACCTCTCTCTCTGGGCAAAGTGTCCCTGCAGCAGCCTCTCAATACCAGTTGTTGGTACATCTTGTGATGCAGATCTGTGTTTAAGAAGTATCCTGCAAGTGGATTAAGAATATTCCAGGAGGATCCTGAGGGCCACTATCAGATGCAAATAGATGGAGAGCCCGTCCAGCTAATGCCCATGGATCCTGTCTTGAGTTGCTGCTGATTGATAATGAATATGGAGGCTCTTCACAGCCAGCTGTGAGTTAAAGTCACCAGTTACCTGTTCTGACCTCCATCTCAGGAATTCTCAGTGTATGCTTTGCAGCGTCTGATAGGATAGGAAGCTGTATATTACTGAGGTGAGATGTGCACTTAATAGGCTATGTTAACAAGCTAAAATATACAGCTTAATAGACAATTAATAGTCAACACACCATACCCTCGCAAGAAACTAATCTCGAAGTCTGGAACTTGGTAAAAAGATGCAATGAATTGCTCCTGACATCAAGCAAGATCTCACCAGACTTCACGGTCACAAATCTTGCCAGAGTCGACATTGTTTAGACTCCTGTGAGACTCTGTCTATTATGTTAGCCTTGACCTTTGAGGAGAAAGAGAGAGAAATTGGTCATTGCAGATACTGGAGATCAGAGTCGAAAAGTGTGGCACCGGAACGGCACATCAGATCAGGTAGCATCTGAAGAGCAGGAGAGTCAATGTTTTGGGCATAAGCTCTTCATAAGGACTGAAGCCTGAAACGTTGATTCTCCTGCTCCGTGAATGCTGCCTGACCTGCTGCGCTTTTCCAGCACCACACTTTTCGACTTTGACCTTTGAGGAACTGAGGCAGAGTTTTGGCTCAGGGCTTTGATTGCAACTTGGTTTGAGTGGAATAAAAGAAACATGCAACTGGCAGCAACGAACCATAGCAAGTTCATCCTCCTAAATCTACGACTCTGTATAACCATTGCTGAACATACAAAAAGGAGCCATGGGCCTGCAATGTTTCAGGACTTCACCTCAGGGAAAACCAAGTGTGACAGAGAACATTTGAACTATTAATTTCTAAATGCATATTATGTTTTGTAATCATAATCTCTTTGTATGTGTATGAGAATGCGTGTTATTTTGAGAGTGTCTGCATGTCTGAGTATGACTGTGTAAGTAAAAATGTGAGTGCTTGTCTCTGCTCACGTGAGTATGTGCTTGTGGTACAATGAGCGAGTGTGCATGTGAGTGTGTTTGTAAGACTATATATGGATTTGATTGTGAATATATTCAGATATTAAATAATGAATATTTCGCTTTCTAAAACACACTTAAGAGAAAATCTTTGATTTATGTCTTTTTGACAGTTGCAGCACTCAGGGTTAAAACACTATTCGTAAATACATCTGTCTCTGGTCAGTTGAGAGATTGGAAATCAAAAAACATCCTTACCATCTGTTATGTTAATAATATTATATAATATTGTAAGCCAGATTGGGGCAATGGAAATACAGGGCCTACCATATTTCTTAAGGCATTTAAAGTAAGACTCAAACTGCTAATGGCCTGCTCTAATAACACTCTTGAAATATCTTATATCTATTCTGTTTCTCTAACTGTGGACTCCCCGTGAGCAAGGTGAGCCATGATTTCAGGGAATGCCACAAGGCATGAATCAACCACCATGACTGTGTATGTTTCTGACTTTGCAATGCTGCTGCTGTTTTGGATTGTCAAATGATAAGGGTGCCATTACAGCTTTCTAAATCATGATTATTATCATGAGAAATAGGATGGTTGGTAAAACCCTTGATTTGACATTGATGTTTCATGTTAATGAAACTGAGGGACTATGATGGAGGGATGACCATAATATCTGATCAAATGCTCTCTGCACTGTTTTATTTGTTTATGTGATGTGGGAACAGCCACCAAGGCTAGCACTTATATCCCATTCCTACTTGCTCTGGAGAAGATGCTGGCAGGATTCCTTTTCGAACTTCTGCAGTCCATGCAATGTAGTGAAACTCCCAGGGCTGTTAGGAATAGAATTCCAGTGTTTTGACAGATGCAGGCACCAGTTGTTCCACTGTTCAAAAGCAGAAAGTTGGATAGGGAGGGTTGGAAGAAGGAAATGGGATGGGGCAGAAAGTGATGTCTCCATGTTCCCACCATCACTGGCTTGCACTTTGTGCTATTATCAGGATAAGGGAGCTTTACGCAGGGCCATACCATTACCATCACTGTTCTGGGTTCTGCCACAGCTGACCTCATGATATAGAGGCCCATGTCCTCCATTGGCCAGGAGAGATGTAGGTGTGGCCTGCCTCTGGTTGGTCTCCTCTGGCCCCCATCATTGTGCCTTGTCCTACAGGAGAGAAGGAAGAGTGTCAGTGATTGTGTTGCACTGTATTCGATTGATTGCTTTCCAATGCTGAATGTGTAAGAGGGGACTGCAAGGATTTAATCTGGTGTCATTTTTGTGATTAAATCTGTGTTAAGGTGAGGTGGAGTACTGGAATCTTGATTGCATTTGTAGTGTGAAAGTTAGCAGAGAATGCCATTTGAATAAGGACCTTGACTACCCTTAGTGAGGCTGTTTATTTCCTTATGGCACTATCATCGGGTCCTCAGGCCATACTCCAGGAGTTGACTTCCTTGCCCATTTCCTCATGTTAACTTTACAGGATATCCCCTGAGGGTTGTGCAGTTCTGCTCAGAAACCTTATGCTTAATCTTCCCATATTTTCCATAATCTGTGTGGTTTCATGGATGGGGGTTTCAGTTCACGTTTTCTCATGTTACTGTCCCAAGTTCACATTGTTAATGACACATCACACCCCTTTAATGCCACTTTTGTCTGTTGCTAGCCTGATTCTTACACTTGTTGTCAGCCTCTGCAAGAATAAATAAGGTGGTCCTTATATCTGAGACACTGAAATCCTTTTGGAAGACATTTATTTTCCAGTTTTGGAAGACGTTCAGGTGCTTAGCAGCAATACTCTGATGGGGATACAAGAAAAATTGATTATTGACTGGAAAACTGATGGAAATGAAGGCTCTTAAAATAGCAAGAAGGTTTGTATGGGCACAAGTGCTGAGGCTTGCTGGGTCAGGACCATGAAAAATGAGCTTTTGGTTCAGGAAGAGCTTAACATTTCTGTACTAATAGCAGAAGCTCAATTTGAAACTGGGATGACAATGTCCAAAAATGAGTGTGCCAATGACAGATGGCAGACTGTTACATTATTTCATGCTTTCATTTTAGAACCATAATGTTCACTGTTTATATTTAGCCTATCATTAGGTGTGGGGCTGAACATACTGTGTTTTGTTATACTCATATGGTTTAATCCCTATTATATGTGCACGGTCTGTATTTATTATTTGTATTTCAATGGCTTATTCAAATTTACCAGTTGAGATTAACTAAGCTCAAATAGATATGAAATATTTAATTTCCCATTGATTTCAAAACTAAGATTTCAGCAAAGATATAAACAGGTATCATTGCAATTTTTGGAGCCTGGAATGGTTGGGAAAGTGCCACATAGTTCTAAAAATACAGACAAACACATTTTATGTGGAATAGAAAAATCAGCAGATTGACTCAAACCTTTGAATAAATCAGATTTTTCCATTCATCTGATATCATAGTAAACCCAGCCAAGCAACACTTTAACAAGATTTCCATTTTACCTCCTACTTTTAATATTTCACCAGATCTGCAATTGCAACTCTTCAAAGTAATAATGTCAGTTAGTGTAGTGTTATGTTCCTCCATCTGTAGGTTCCTCTGTCTCCTCTTATACAGAGCTGTGCCTCTTTGCATTCACACATTTAGGACAGATCCATGGAACATTCTGACAAAATCATTTTTCATCAGATAAGCAAACAGTGACAGGAAGATCTTGAAAATGGAGCTTCTAGAGTAGTGGCCAATAGACTGTGCATAAATCTGTTTAAAGCTAACAGCTGTAAAGGAATGAACATAAGGGAAATGCTATTTGCTGCATGAATTTCATTTGGAAAGGTATCAATCCTGTTTAAATGGACTTTTTTGTTGACTTTGTCAACCAGTGCAGCTTATCCGCATTCTTTTGATGGAAATAGTTCTTTAAAATAATTCAAATGCCATTGGTATTAATCAATTTTAAAGCAGGCAATTTAACTGATCAAACAGCTATGCGGTTGATTGACCATACGTTATAGGTAAAGATGGGCACATGATATCTCTACACTGAAATTCTACATTATCATGTAGAATTTGGTTTGATCATTTCATAATCTATTCCAAAAAGGTGAAAAATATCCCCAGATGTTTCCACTGACCTTTTGTCAAGATGTAGTCTGTTGTTCAGATACCTGAAGAGCTAACAGTAGTGAGTTCAGTGGGACCACCACCACCACCCGTGAGTAGAGACTGGAATTTCCAACAGGGATAAGCAGACAATTGCCAAGATGCACCCAATGGGATATATGTCAGGCTAAAGCAAATGTGAATCCCTGACACTGCAGAGCCTATGTAATGACCAGGATCATGATTGGAGAAAATTTATTCCAGAATTTTCTTCAGCTAGCTGAAGGGAAGGTGAAATAACTTGTTTCTTAAAATAGACTCATGTTGTTAGGCCGTGCAGACCTGTCTCTTTTTCAGAAATCTACCCTGTCTACCTGTCTCCTTTCAATTTTCCTTGATTCCTCAAGTGTCCCCTGAAACCATTTATCTTGGATGAGTTGGTGTCCCTCTCTGGCATTAGAAAAACTCAAACTTCAGTATCTTGTATGCCTGTTTCTCTAAAACTAAGAACAAAGCAGTCAAATGAAGTAACAGTGCAGAAGAAGGATATTTAACACAACTATTGTCAGTGTTTATCCTCACCTGACTGCACTTTAGGTCACCCCATTAATGTACATTCATAATCATTTTTTGATCATGTACTTACCTATCTTCACACTAAATGGTTAAGTTAGGGTTGCCAATCCACAGTGATTGCCCTGAAAATCTATAGGAATTAAGGATTCATCTTTATGGTTCTGCTGCAAAAAACCCCAGAACACTGCGGTTGTATTGGAATTGCTGTTTTTCATGCATTGATCATTGGATTATTCATTGCAAAAACATCAGGTTGAATAAAGGCTCTTAGAAAGCAAACAATCATCCAATTGAGGGATGAGTCTCTTCACTTGTTGATTTGCTGTGGGAAAGTGCTAGACCAAAAAATATTTGTGTTTTTGACTATCAATAACATAGTTGGAGACATAAGGTCACATGAAGCCATCTTCATAAATATGTACCGACAGAGTGCACAACTCTGTTCTAATGCCAATATCTATTTCCTCAGTTTTTAACTTCTGATGTGCAAGTAATCCATGACATTTAAATGTTGGAAGATTTGTGACAGGCACCTTGGAAGCCATGAATGAAATTCAGATTTTAAACTTGATGTTTATCAATGAAAAATAAATATTATAATTGCCATTTGGCAATCTGAATAACAATTCAGCTTTCATAATAGAGTGATTTTTTTTAGATTAGATTACTTACAATGTGGAAACAGGCCCTTCGGCCCAACAGTCCACACCGCCCCACCGAAACGCAACCCACCCATACCCCTACATTTACCCCTTACCTAACACTACGGGCAATTTAGCATGGCCAATTCACCTGACCTGCACATCTTTGGACTGTGGGAGGAAACCGGAGCAAACCCACGCAGACACAGGGAGAACGTGCAAACTCCACACAGTCAGTCGCCTGAGGCGGGAATTGAACCCGGATCTCTAGCGCTGTGAGGCAGCAGTGCTAACCACTGTGCCACCATGCCGTTTGTCCAGCCATCGACCAACTTTAAACAAAGACAAAGTTCCCCAATTAATCAAGGCATCAAACAGCAAAAATCATAGCTGGAAATGTTGCAGGCAGTGACTGAGCAGTGTCAGACTGTAGGGAAGTTGCAATAACACAGTTACAATAATGATCATGACTAATGGGGGTATAAGTAAAACACTTTTTATTACTTACACCAGGAATGTACAAACTGGTTATGAAAATTCACTCCCTTGAAACATAGTAATTATTTCTTTCGCTTCCTATTTCCCATTATGTTGTTCAAAGAGATTTCTTTTTGGAAGTTGTACAGGAACATGGATTATTCCTGAATCCAGTAGAGACTGTACTTTATGAAATCTTCCTTGGGGCTTGATTGGAATAAAATAACAAAGATTGTCTTTGACAGCAGCAAAATGAGGCTAACCAATGCCCTAATGAGGATGTGCTAAGCGAGCCTGATCCATCCTGCTGAATTTGCATTATGAGTGCAGATCTGCATGTCACAGCTCACTATTACATTGACTTGCAATCATTATTTTAATAGTTTTTGTTTATGTAGAGTGTATGATAATATTGTGATTTCACTCAGTCTGAAACTAATATTTTTGAATTTAATTATGTAAATTACAGTACATTTGAGTACTCCCAAAATTTTACACACAGTAATCTGTTTAAAATTAATTCATTCACATCACACTGCAACTGTGGTGTTGCTTGCAGCAGTTCCTATCCATTTTACCTAGTTTCTAGAAAAAAGGCATCTGTATCCTTCCTGGGTTCAGATTCTGTAGCGGGAACTACTTCCAGTGGCAGTTTTAAAGTATCATTATTCTTCAATTAATGTATTGTAATTATTATGCTGATATGTTTTCAAGGCCAAATTAAGATTTCATTTAAAGATCACACAAAATGCATTTTCTGTCCCAAAACAGGAACATGAGTAGACCATTCAGTTAGATCCTGTTGAGCTGTATCTTAATTCTATCTACTCATTTTTGTTTCCTAATCCTTCATACACTTGCTTATCTAAAATCTGACTATCTCAGTGCCACAGATTTCAGTAGCTCTCCATTCAACATCATTTAGGGGATGAGAGTTCGGTTTTCTACTCTCCTTGGTGTGAGGAAGTGCTGAATGATGTCAATTCCAAATTGTCTAACCGAATGCAGCTTTGCTGTGGAGTCCCACAGCTCGTCAATGCAATTCCTTGTCAGAATGTAGACATGATAGGGCCAAGATGGGTGGTGTCAAGTGTCTACACAACTTTTGCAAACACCTTTCTCGAGCTAACTCATTTCATCCTATCTCATGCCAAACAAATATCTTGCGTGGAGTTCAAATATGGGGCTGATGTTTGATTTCTGAGGAAAATGCAGGGGAAGGAAATTCTGCTGTCTTCCTGATTCTCTCTAATCAAGTTCTGAGCAGGTAAACTTCCCACTCGGCAGTCAATTCAGGCTCTTAGGTGCCACTTAAGGGTTCAATCTGCTGCTGGCATTCAACTGCAATGAGCAGGAATGCCGCATAGCAGTGGGCACTTGTTTTATATAACAAGAGGCAGTTTAATGTAGAATAACCATGGGTACAGGTCATATTGATTAGTTTGGCATAATTTCTTAAGGTCATCAGGAGCCCTCCTCCGTCGTTAAGTCCTTACTATCTGATGCCTCATCTTCCTCCTTGGGACCCTTCAACCACAATGGATCAATATAGGTTTCAGCAGTTTCCTCATTCCCGCTCCCCCAACCTTATCCCAGATCCAACCTTCCAACTCAACACTGCCCTCTTGACCTGTCCTACCTGTTCACCATTTTTCCCATCCAGCTGCTCCATCCTCCTCTCCGACCTATCACCTTCACCCCAACATTGTCTACCTATCGCATTCTCAGCTACTTTCCTCTCAGCTCCACTCCCCTCTCATTTATCTGTCAGTCCCCCTGGGCCACTCCCTCTTTCCTGATGAAGAGCTTATGCTCAAAACATCGATTTTCCTGCTCCTTGGATGCTGCCTGACCTGCTGTGCTTTTCCAGCACTATTGAAAATATAGATAAATATAAAGTTAAAAATTACACAACACTAAGTTATCATCCAGCAGGTTTATTTAGAAGCCCTAGCTTTTGGAGCGCTCATTCATGAGTTTGTATGATATATAAAGTGAAATAATAGCAGACAATAATAAAATAATAATGAGAGTATTTGAAATGTTGTACATTAATCATCAATTACTTCAATTCTCACGTGGATTAGGAGAGTCAAATTAGCAGAAGTAGCCATGACAAAGAATTCATAGAATGTATACATGACAGTTTCCTAGAACAACACATTGTGGGTTCAATCAGGGATCAAGCTATTCTTGATCTGGTAATGCGTAATCAAGCAAGTTTAATAAATGATTTAAGAATAAAAGATCCCCTAGAAATCAGTGGGCATAACTCGGTAAAATTTATTATTCTAATTAATTAAATTGTGAGAAACTTGGGTCAGAAACAACAGTGCTAAACCTAATTGGATAAAGAAGGAATGAGGGCAGAGTTGGGAATGAATTGAGAAAGGAGTTTAGCAGCAAAGACAGCTGAGGAGCAATAGCAGACATTTAAGAAAATACAGTAACTATCACCAGGAAAAATGTACTAGTGGAACTAATAGGGCTAAAAGTCAATAAGCCCCCTGGACCTGATGAGATGCATCATAATATATTAAAGGAAGTAGATACAAAACTAACAGATACACTGACAATAACCTTCCAAGATTCCTTTGATTCAGGAAAAGTCCCAGATGAATGGAAAACTACCGCTGTAACACCCTTATTAATAAAGGAAAACCAACAAAAAAGGTTAATTATATGCTAGTGAGCTTAACATGTTATTGAGAATATGGTGGAGTAATTATAATGGATATAATAGCACAACATTTAAATATATATAATATAATCAAGCAGAGAGACCATGGCTTCATGAAGGAAAAACCATGCCTGACAAATTATTGGAATTCTTTGAAGAGATAGCAAGCAGGACAGATAAAGAGAAACCAGTAGATCTCATATATGTGGCTTTCTAAATATTGGGACTACAATAATTCCAATACATATTGAAGATTTGGATGAAGGAAACAAAATGTATTATAGCCAAGTTTGTAAATGAAAGAAAAATAAGCAAGGAGTCAAGAGGTGAGGATGATGCAAAGAGCTCAAGAGGGATATGGACAGGTGAGTGAATTGTGAAAAACATAACAGATGGAGTTTAATGTTGGAATATGTGGAAGAATAGAGAAGCTGAAGGTCAATTGAATGGAGAAGTTGCAGTACAGAGGGATTCAGGACTCCTTGTGCATTAGCATAAAACACTACCATATAGGTTCAGCAAGTATTGTGGAAAGCAAATTACATGTTGGTCTTTATTTCAAAGGGAACGGAGTCTAAAAATAAGAAAATCTTTCTGAAATTATAGAAGACACCATTTAGACTCCACTTGGAATAGTGTGGAGATCAAAGGAAAAGCATAGTGGCATTGGAGGCCGTCCAGAGAATGTCCATGGGATTGTTTTCCTTTGTGAGAAGTCTATGACTAAGGAGCATAATTTCATAGTAAGTGTTCACCCATTTAGGACAGAGATGAAGAGAACTCTGTTGTTTCAGAGGATTGTGAATCTGTAGAATACGACATTAAGCATACTCAAGGCTGAATTAGCAGTTTTTTAATCAGTACAGCAATAAAGGGTTATAGGGAAAAGGAAGGATGATAAAGTTAAGACTTAAAAGATTAGCTGTGACCTGAAGAAAACTTGACACAGGAATTTACTTGATGTGCTGAAAGATCTTATTGTTTAAATGATCTGATCAGTGAGACTATTGACTCACAGTAGGGCTGTATATTTCAGGGTTCCAAGTGACATGCCTGACTTTCATATACAAAATAGTATTTGTACAAACAGGATGCTGATGTTTGCCACACAAATGGGTAATGTGATATGTTGTCCATGTTTTGGACACTTTCACCAATTTATATATTAAAAGCACTTTATCCAAGTGCTCTTGTCAGTGAGCCGAACAAAGAGTCGCAGAATTCAGTTTGCAGTGGAACTTGACTTCATTAACAAAGTATTCCTTATTCAGAAAACCATGTCAGCTTTTCCCAAACTTCCACAACAACTACACTCTATCCATCTGAGAAAGGATATTATCTGCACTGGTCCACGTGTTTGAGCTGGGCCATTGTGATTCCTTCCTCCCTGAGAAAAAGCTGGCTGTCTTCCACGAAGGTGTGTTTCACAGGTCAGAGTGGATCTTCTCCTGGGTCTTCTTGGGTTGCAGCAAGATCTTCTGCCTGAGTCTTGCTGCAGTCTTCACTGAGGGGGTGCCTTCCAGATGTATGTTTGTATCCCCCTTGCCCCAGACCAACTAGAATGCTCTGTGGTCTATGGACAATGGGGTCATGAGCTGGGTTCAAAGCATCCAAGTGGGGTTGCTTCAACACCTTTCACTATTGCTGTGCTTGGGAGGTAAAAAGTACACATTCTTAGGCACTGGCTGGAAGTCAAGGTGCCAGAAAGTCTGATTGATACTTCGGCAAAACACAATCCTCAGGCCTGTAACTGGCTTCTCCTGAACCTTTGTAACCTCTTTGACTTTGATTCCCAACATTCTCTGTAGCTGATAGCTGCTGGCTGCTGTTTAATTTAGTTTGACTAATTTTCTTTCAGGTCAAGTTTCTCTGTGGATCAATTTAGAATGTCCAATTTTGATCCTGTGGTCAGTTTACCAGATATATGACTTTCTTTGCTGATATGATGTTGCTCCGTAGGCTATATGTCTCAGACACTGGTGGTTTATATCAAACAACAAGTCCCTTTGATTATTCACAACTTGAAATATACTAACCATACTCAAACAGCCCATGCTGCCAAACTTAAGGCCTAATGTCCAACATTAGATGTGATTCCATAATTAGACAATAAGTGTTAAATAATCCTGAATGTGCCATGTATTACATGGATACCTAATCTAAGATTGTCAGCTGGGCTAACATTGTAGCACAATTACCTATATTTGTGTATTCATATACCTGTGCTTTCTCAATCAGGAAGACTATATACTTACATTGCACTGGTTAAAACCTAAAAAAAAAGCAACAGTCATTCTCTCATTCTTTATTTAGGGCCAATACAATGACCCCTCAGGGTCATCCAATCTAGTTTAAATCTAAAGAAAGTTTGAATGTTAACTGTCAGTCATCATAAAAATTATGCCTTCACTATGGCAATGCCTCTACCAATGAGAGTTGACTTGACAACCAATTTATGTGATATAAAATGTTGTTCTTCTTTACCTTTGTATTTTTGTTAATTTTCTGGTAAGTGAATGATAAAAATGCCTCAATAAAATGTGGCTTGTTTCAGCAACAGTCAATTTTGGTGCCACCAAATGACTCGTTTCTTCCCCCCATAGTTCACATTTATATATTCATGAAAATAATTACATTTATCATTACCCTACCTTCTCCCAAGTCTCTGTTTTCATACATTCAGGTAGACTGGAGGTTTCACAATTCTTCCAGTATACATCCTCTTTAGTGTTGGAATAATGGTAGATCTTTGGCTTGAGGACTTGAACTTGACCTTGACCTTGATCACTATTCGGATCTTGACCTTGTCAGGTCTATAGCATAATGTCCTCATGAATTTTCTCATTGAGCATGTCCCAATCACTCATTGGTGAAACAATGTTCTACAATAAGACAAGGCTTCTGAGGTTCCTTCATACAACTCACTTGGCTGTCCGGGCACAATGAAGTTACTGCTGGTGCATGGCCTCCTGAAAGACCATACCATTCCTGATAATGTCCCTTACTCCCATCTGTTGTGCTTGGCCTAAGTATGGCAATTGTGCATTATGATGTCTATTAATGTGCTCCAAATAAAATTGTTCCTTAGTTTAAACATTTCTGTAGTTCTATGGATTCATCTGAGAAGTCAACTTCTCTGGTCGTGCTATGATTACAGCTGGTAATAATACTGGACAACCCAGGTGCCAGAGTAAAACTTGACTTCATAGGCTATAATTTTTTTTCTTTTCACTTACATTGGAGGTCAGATACTGAACATTTTCACAAAGGGATTTTAAGTAAAGAACCCAGTTTGTTGCACAAAGGAGAACATACAAATTATATTACATTATACAAGACCTATTGGAACTATCTCATTATAAATATTAAAGATAAACATTCATCCCTTTTACCCAAGCATCATCCTTATAGACACTTGTACCTCAGTGAAGAGTCATGTCTGTCTCCACACTAAAGCTTCTTGCTCAGTTGGCATGGTTGTGATAAAATTCTTTTAGACAAATTTCAAACTTGTATTCACTGGATGCTATTTCCTTCAGTCAGTGTTAATCCTGGAAGATTTAAAAGAGACTACTAACTTAATTCATGTATTTCTTAGCATGTGTTCTCCAAACCCATGTCTTCAATAGCCTTAGAGGATATCTTGCTCACTAACACCTCTCCAGCCTCCTACTTCTGGAGTTTTCTTCTAAGGACTTCTCCCCAGCCCCATCTACTTAGAGACTGCTAACAAAGGTATCTCTGCTTTAATGGATTTATTTGTTCTAAATGAACAATCTGGTCTTTCTCTCTCAGGCTTGTAACACTCGATCAACAAATATCTTAATGATTTTCTTCCAAGATAGCTTGCTCATTGTTTAGCAAAACCTCATGAGTTGTTGTTAATGCTGTTTGAACTCTTTGTTAAAAATGGTTTTCTCGCCTTTTAAAGAAAAGTCAGACCTCCAAAGAATTAAAAATGAAAATCAATAATTTTCTCCACTTTAAGACCTAAGTTTTTAAATTATATATTATAAGCCTTTGTCATGTTATGACAAAAAGATAGTCTTCAGTTTTCTACACATCAGTGATTCTGATGGCAACAAGCCAAATTGGAATGAAATGGACCTCTACTTTATTCAGGCTGTGTAAAAGTCAATATTTTTCTTCAAAATTGATTAAACAGACTAGGCTTCCTGTTCAGTGTTATACTGTGGGGATGGGAAATACTTAATGTCAGAGATGAACCAAATGGAGGGTAGGATTGGAAATCTTAGAGAAAACAATTCTTAATGATTAGAATTGGTTTATTACTTGGGGTCTGCCGTAGGCTAGTAGTTTCTTTCCTTAAAGGAGATTAGTCAATCAGATGGCTTATATCTGATGATCGAAAATGCTTGCATTGTCTTCATGAGACACTTAATTCCAGATTTTTATTGAATTGTCTGGGTGTCTAGTATAATAGTCTATTGACTATCGCTAAGCCATTGCCTCTCCTTCTACGTTAGATTATCTGCTTTAGCTTTTACTCGGTCCCTTTATGTTGCCTTAGTTATTCATTGGTATAAAGTAATTCTATAGCCTTTAATTTGCCTGCTTTAGCTGTGCTTCATGTTCTGAACTCCTGACGCCGGCAATATTCACTGTGAACTGTAAGTACTCTTTTTTTTTACTTCTTGTATTCTCAGTGCCCTCTCTAGAGCCTGAGCTTGAATTATTCCTTTTCCTGCAGGGATTTTTAATTTTATTGATGGAGCTCTGATATGTTCTCTTCCTAGCCAGACCTTTAACTTGAAATGCTGCTGTAGATCCTCATTTCCCACTGAAATCTGTAACTGCCAGGTCAACTAGTCTTTACTACTTCAGAAAGAAAACAGTATAAATAAATGACAATGGCCATATCGATGGGGTTCTGTTGCTGCATTACGTAGCTTTAGCGGGAGATTGCATCACCTCTGAATTTCAGATGGAGCGGCCCATGGTAAGAGCAAAAATCAGGTCACTATCTATAAATACAAGTTACAATGCTGACTGTATTTGCTGCTGTTAATTTAGAATATTATTAATTTATTTTTAATGTAAGTCATGATGATAACATATAAAATCTATCTCCTCAAAACAATATAGTAACAATTTCTGATAGCACAAATCTGTTGAGGGCCATGAAACAATTATTTGACATGATCTTTTTTTATAGAAGAGTATTGGCTTTCTGACTACTGTATACCCATATTAAACAAATTTAATAAAGGTGTAGTATCTTTATCAGTTTATAAGGTGACCATTACTAATACTTGAAACAGATATTTATGCAGAAAACTACATTATTGCTAATGGTTTGAGATCACTGCCATACACTCAGTTAAGTTGCTCACTTTATTTTGTGAGGTGCTTAGCATCAATAGGACTGATTTCACAAGATCGCATTATTAATAAGGGACCTTGCCTGCTTGACAGATATATTAGAAATTTGGGTGCCTATTTCTTCAAACTCTTCATCAACAAAGACAAACTTTTGTGTACAGTTTCCCAATATCCACAAACTTAATTGGAATGCTGAAAGTCTGATATAAGGATAGAATATGCTGGAAATACTCAGCAGAAACACAGATAAATTCTCAACTTAGTTTTGACAAAGGGTTATAAACCTGAAATATTAACTGTGTCTTTCTCAGCACAAGTGCTAGCAGCCCTGGGTCAATATTTCTAGCAGTTTCTGTTTTGGTCCTAATGTACCTGCTGATTGCTGAGGCTCTGCACAAGGTTGCTAGAAGCACAAACTGCTCAAATTGAAGTCAGGTACATACATGGAACATATTTCCAGCTATCACTTGCCTGTGTTAAGTGAATATAAGAGGAGTATTCTCCTAATTTAAGAAAAAAAGCATAGAAATGTATATTAGTTAAATGCTTATATATCAAAGAAATAGCGTGACCACTTTGAACATATGGCTTTTTACCAAAGTGGAGAATGTTGCAGCTGATGTGAACTCCAAGTAATGGGAGACCTATTACCACAGATAGTTTCAGATCTCTCACTTCAGAGTGCTCAAGAGATTTTTGTTGACTTGACTTCCAAAATTTACTGGCACTATCATATTGCTGCGCTAAGCTGCTTTCTATCAACACAAAAATAACTGCATGATTGCATGTTAAGGATCTATACATCCAACTGCCAGAAGGAATTAACATCAGTTGTAGGAAAATTATACTGTTGATTATTTATTGAGGTAGTACTATGAAGGACCTGCCTTTTCAACCTCTCCCCTCACCTGAGACATGGTGACTCTCAGGTTAAACCACTACCAGTCACCTCTCAAATGAGAGAGCAGCCTTATGTTCTGCTAGGGCTATGGTGATCTGCAAGTCTCGGTTTAGTTTTGCGTGTTAAATTCTCAGCAATTAATCAACAGTTTGTTACACAGCTCTTGGAAAAATTATACTAGCTACAACACTTAACTTAATGACAAAATCTCTTCACTGAAGTCATTCGTCACAAATGTTGTAACGAAACAATTGTATAATTATAAAATTTAAAAACGTATAGTTTTCTTCATCCACTCATTGGTGTCAAATATCAGTACCTCACAGTAGAACTACGTGCAAGTCTTGGGAATTATTCGTTTCTCTTTGCACTGCTGAGCTTTAAGGCAAACAGGTTCATTCATCAGTGTGTACAAATCATGGGAAGACAGGCCGATCTGCAAAAAGCCACTTTTTTTTCTTCCCTCCCCTTTGCTATGATCCCTTCACAGCCTGGCAGGCCAGAAGGTGGGGTGGTGCCTCAGGATAATGGCAGCAGAAGGCACAGGAAGCTGACAGCTGGCAAATGCTGCTCCAATATGTTTCCATGAACAAGGCGAGGAAATTTCAGAAGATGTGATGCCTGACTGACACACTCAGTGGTGGAGGGAGATTAAAAAAAAATTAGTTAACATCTTGCTTATTTCACCCCACGATGCACATTTCAGTGGAGGAACCTGATTGTGGCGGCCATTTACATTACAAAAAAAGCAAACCAAAAACTTACAGTTAATTAGAGAAAATCAAGCGCTGTTTCCTGAAGCTGATCCAGAGACAGATGTGGCCTAAAAAATAATTTAACTGCAACCCTTGCTTTTGTGTTCCAGCGTATCAAGCTGCTGAAATTCTAATTGATTACTTTTCCTGACATTACCTACTATAGCTGCACTTCTAATGAGGTGTAAAAAATGCCCATTAATGACAGAGATATTTAGGCCTGTGAAAGGTAATTGCTTATAATTTCTGTTTACATCCATCAGGTTATTAGTAGACAACAAACCTATCTATTCTGCACGCCTGTTAGACTTGTTGTAAATGGTATATGTTCTGTCAGTTTGCAGGTTGTTCTAAACATTAGTTGATCACAATATATCATTTTGTTCCAAAGCTAAGTGCAATTATACTGATGGAAATGAAACTACTTCAGTGCTACTTGCTCACAATTTAATTGGCAGATAATGTAAGATTAAAATGATGCTACATGTCTACAATTGTTAAATCTGACAGTTACTCATACTGCTTTGTAAGTAGTTACACTTTGAAATAGTTGGAGGTCCATGTAAAAGATGGTAAGAAAGACTTTGCAGAGATAGTTTTTGTGATTGACAGATGCTTTGACATTATTTACTAATTGAATATAATTAAGTGCTGAAATTCATTCAGCATTTGTTCAGAATAAAGAGATCCAGCTCTGTAGGTCATCCTTTTATTCATCTTGTAGCTTACAATCCTTTTTCACTGTTGATTAATTGCTGAGAATTTAACATGCAAAGTTAAACTAAGACTTGCAGTTCGCTAATCATTACTGAGATTGCCTGTTGTACAGTACTTCCATTTTTCTATTTTTTATTCATTCATGGAGTGTGGATGTTGCTGGTTCGGCCAATTTATTGCACATGCCTAAATAGACTGGAGAAAGTGGCAGTGAGCTACCTCCTTGAATTGCTGTAGTCCTTGGAGACTGGGGACACTCGCAGTGCTGTCAGGAAGGAGGTTCTCAGACTTTGAATTTGATCTTCAACAGTGAGACAGTGATAATACAGTTCAAAGTGTTTTGTGTCAGCTTGGAGGGGAACTTTCAAGTGGTGATGTTCCCACATAACTGCTGCCCATATCCTTCAAGGTAGTAGAGGTCACAGCTGAAAAGTGCTGTTGAAGAAGCCTTAGTGAATTACTGCAATACCATCTTGCAGAATGTGTATATTTCTATCACTGTACATCAGTGGTGAAAGGAGTCAATGTTGAAGGTGATGCATGGGATGCCAATCAATCAGGCTGCTTTGACTTGAATGGCGTTTTGCTTCTCAAGCGTTGTTGCTATGAGAGTGTTTATGAAAAAGAAATAAAAAGAATTGCATATGACAATGCTCATGCCTTCAGGACATTCATGCCATCAGGATGCTCTCTGAGAAAGAGAATTCTGAAATCACTCCACAATGGCCAATATCCTGCTCCAAGTCACCCTTTGTTTACACATGAACTGTCCTTGACTGTGGTACTGCCTCATACTGAGTTGGACACTCAATCTTTTATGTCAGCTAGGGCTCGCTGATTGGACCAGATTAATAGCCCCAATCAGGGAACTCATCTTCTATGAGGTCTGGCTGGCAAATCATGTCAAATTCCATAGACTAACAAGCTCTTGAGCAAAATAATTCCTTTTCATCTCAGTTAACGGGAGGTATCTTATTTTTGGACTGCTTCCCCAATTCCACACGTTGTTCCCTCTAAGTCCATTCAGCCTCTGGGAAGCTGTGCACATGTCAATCTGCCAATGAGTAGTTTTCATTTCCAAAAACCATTGCCATGCATGGACCTCTGAGTCTGTGCAGCAGCAAGAAACATTAAAGTGAATGTAGGTTCAATATTCTTCTATTTAGGGAAACATTCCTCTCAACATTTAGACTGTCAGGTCCCCTCAGGTTTTGGAATATTCCAATAAGGTCAGTCTGATACTTCTAAACTCCATAAATATTGACCCAACCTACTTGACTTCTCACCATAACACAACTCTTTCTTCTTGGGCATCAGCCGAGTGAATCTTCTCTGAATTATTTTGTATGCAAATACACTGCTTCTAAAGTAAGGAGAGCAAAAATGTAAAAACCATGTTTACTCTACTTGAATATCTGATTTTCTAAATTACTTCCTTAATAATGGATTCTAACATTTCCCCCTTGCAGATGTTACACTAACAGGCCTACAGTTTCCTGCTTTCTGTCTCCCTCCTTCCTCGAATAAGAGCATTACTTTTTCAGTTTTCGAATACCAAAGAAACTTTCCTATGTCCTATGTCCTTCTCCCTCCCTCACACACTAGGCCTTGTGATCACAAGAGCTGCTTTCACTACAGCCAACCCATTTCACCTGTTGATTGCCCCCTCTGAAGCTTCTCCTTCTCCCCAGCTCACCATTATCCATTCCGTTATCTACCCAAAGACTGTTCTCTCTCTCTCTCTCTGGAATTCACCTATTACTCAGTCCTACCTTTCCCCACTCACCTTGTCTTCGGCATGTACACAAACATTTTCCTAGCTACAATCAGTTGTGATAATGAGTCACCAAACCTGAAACGTGGACTCTGCTTTCTCTCCACAGATGCTGCCAGACCTGCTGAGTTTCTCCAGTTAGTTCTGTTTTTGCATACACTATCTCTGTAGAATTTACTGCGGGCCATCAAGTCATAAGACCAAAAGACACAGGAACAGATGAAAGTCATTTGGCGCACCAGGTCTACTCCACTATTCAACCAGGTCATGGCTGCTCTGACAATCCTCAATTCTACTTCTCTGCCTTTGACCTATAACCCATGATTCTCTTAATGATTAGCAATCTGTCAGAAATCTCAGCCTTGATTAGAGCTAATGACCAAGCTTGACATCCCTTTGAAGTAAAGAATGCCACAGATCCACTACCCTCTGACAGAAGGAATTCCTCCTCCTCCTTTTTGTCCTAATGGGATGATCCTCTACTCTGACATTATGCTTTCTCATTCTAGACTGTCCCACAGGTGCAAACAATGAGTCTGGATCTCAGTTAACATCCATAAGAATCTTACATATTTCAATAAGGTTTCTTCTCATTATTTTAATTTACAATGAGTACAGGCCCAATTTACTCAACCTTTCCTCATAGGAAAAATCCTGCAAAGTCAGGATCAACCTCATAAAACTTCCTTGGACTGCCTCCAAGTATATCTCAGATAAGGGCACCAAAACAGTTCACTGTATTCCAGATGTGCTCCGGTTAGTGCCTTGTTTAGTATTAGTAAAACCTCCCTAATTTTGCATTCCATTTGATTAATTAGATTAGATTACTTACCGTGTGGAAACAGGCCCTTCGGCCCAACAAGTCCACACCGACCCTCTGAAGAGCAACCCACCCAGACCCATTCCCCTACATTTACCCTTTCACCTAATACTACAGGCAATTTAGCATGGCCAATTCACCTAACCTGCACATCTTTGGACTGTGGGAGGAAACCAAAGCACCCGGAGGAAACCCACGCAGACAAGGGGAGAATGTGCAAACTCCACACAGACAGTTGCCTGAGGCAGGAATTGAACCCTGGTCTCTGGCACTGTGAGGCAGCAGTGCTAACCACTGTGCCATCGTGCTGCCCAACATTACCTTCTGAACTTGTATGTTAGCTTTTTATGATTCATGGACAATGGCCCTAAATTCCCTGTATGTGGGGATTCTACAATCTTTCTACAAACAATATTCAGCTCCTCTATTCTTCATGCCAAATAAAAATATTTGAGGGGACTTGTCAGTCTAAGGTTTTAGTTTTGTCCAATACTTTTTCTCTAATGGTCATTCTTGCATTAAATTCCTTCCTCTTCTTTGTATCTACCATTCCTGGGGTATTTGTGTTTTCTACCGTGAAGAAAATTACAAAAAACATGTTTGAAGTCTCTGCCATTTCAGAGTTTCCCATTCGTAAATCCCCAGTCTCAATCTCTAAGTGACCAACACTTTCTTTAGCCATTCATCTTTTTAATGTAAATTTTAGAGCATTTAATGTCTATAATTAAATGTATTTCTAGTTTTCTCTTTTCATTTTAATTTTCCCCTCCGACAATCTTTTCAAGTTTTAAAATAACAATGTCTAATTTTTGCAGCATCACATGCCTTTTCTTTCAATTTATTAGCATCCTTAGCTTCCTTAGATAATAAAGGAGCATGCTTCCTACTTTTAGAGTCACAGAATTACACAGAAGAAGGCTATTTGACCAATTGTGTTAGTCCCAGTTAGTCCCAATCTCTAGCCCTATTTGGATGGTCCTCTAAATTCATCACTTTCAAATATATAGAATCCTTACACTGACCATTCGGTTCAGTGAGTCTACACCAATTTTCCAAGCAGTATCCCACCCAGGTCCACTTCCCCTCTATCTCTGTAACCCCCATTCCACATCATTGATCCACCTAATCTGCACACCCTAGGCACTACAGACAATCTACCTAACTTGCACATCTTTGGACTATGGGAGGAAACCAAAGCATCTGGCAGAAATGGGAAGAATGTGCGAACTCCACACAGACAATTATCCGATGCTGGAATTGGACTCAGGTCCTTGGTGCTGTCAGGCAGCAGTGCTAACCCCTGAGCCACCATGCCACCCTAATCCAGGTATCATTTGAATCCTGTATGGAATCTGCCTGCACCATTCTCCCAGGCAGCATATTCCATACCCTAACAGCTGACTGAGTAAAGAAGTTTCTCCACATCTCACCTGACCTTGTTTGTATTACAAAAGTGTAATGCCTTGCATTTATTCAAATTAAACTCCATCTGCCATTCCTTGGCCCTTTGGCCCGATTGATCAAGATCCCTTTGTAATCTTAGATAACCTTCTTCACTGTCCACTATACCACCAATTTTGGTGTCATCCACAAACTTACTAACCTGTGCCTCCTAAATTCTCATCCAAATTGTTTATAGAAATGACAAACAAAAGTGGATCCAACACCGATCCCTGCAGAACACTGTTGGTCACAGACCTCCAGTCCAAAAAATAATCTGACACTATCACCCTCTGTCTCCTACTGTCAAGCCAATGTTGTATCCAATTGGCAATCTCTCCTTGAATCCCAAGCGATCTAACTATACTAATCACCTACATGTGGAACCTTGTCAAAGACCTTACTAAAGTTCGTGGAGACAATGGCTACTGCTCTGCACTATCTATCTTTTTGGTTATGTCCTCAAAAAATACTCAATCAAATTTGTGAGGCACAATTCCCTACGCACAAAGCTGTGTTGACTATCCCTAATCAGTCCTTGCCTCTCCAAATAGATGTAAATCCTATCTCTCAGAATCCCCTCCAACAATGTACCCCCACCACTGATGTCAGATTCACTAGTCTATAGTTTCCAGGCTTCTCCTTACAGCCTTTCTTAAATCAAAACACAACATTAGCCAACCTCTAGTTCTCTGGTACCTCACCTGTGGCTGGAGATGATGCAAGTATCTCTGCTAGGGGCCCTGTAATAACCTTGGCATAAATTTTAGCATGAATCAGTTGTAGCTAATTGACTCTTTCTGAGCAGTAAATGCTTGTAATTATTGTCCCTAATGCTGCCCTGTAAGTTTCTAATAGATACCCAATACATCTAGAAAGTAATATCTTATCTCTTGTCTCTTTTTATAAACATTGTCCCTTTGATAATTCTTTCTCCTGAATATGATGCTGAGATGTGTCACCACACAAATGTAAAGATCACCTATCTGAATGCAGATAGAATCTAACAATAGGGATTCGGTATTTGCTGCTGTCTGTACTGACCAAAATGGTGCAGCTGAAACATTTCTTGTAGCAGCAGTTATTTACAGTACATTGTTACTGTTTTCTGATTTGTTACTGTTTCTTGATTTATTCTTTCTGAGCTTTTTTTTTGACAGTCAGAATCCTCTCACAGATCATTTATTTCCCCATACTGAATTTAGGGGCTGAATATAGCCACTTTTAAAAATACAATTTGGCTCTACTTTCGAGTTTATTACTGACTACAACAGTCAGATGGTGTTGTATTGTCTACTATTCCAAATTCTGTCTGTACCAGAAATTTTTCAGATTGTTGTCAAGAATTCTGCAAGGAAAACAAGGCACCATTTGCCTCATGGTATGGTATCCTACTGCATGGTCAGACAATGAAAGGAACATGACCATAGGATCAAGGATGAGTTAAGAGCACTGTAGAACTCAGGCCTTACACAAAATGTGAAATGGCAATTCTCAGAAACAATTTCTATTGGGACATATAATTAAGAACAAGGAATCCCAGTGGATTCAATGAATCCAAGGGACATAAGTGAATTTCCAAAAATGAAGTGTGTGAACTGGTATTCCTTAGTTCTTAGACATAAGGATGATTTTTCCCACTTGATCCACTAACTTCATCAATGACACTCTCAACTCCTGAGCGAGTATTTTAAGAAAAATGTTAGCATTGAGACTGAAGCAGGAACAAGTTACAGCATTTCACAAATGTAAGAAGAAGCTCCACTCCAAAGATATATTATTTCACTATAATCCAGACTTACTTACTGTAGCCGCTACAGATGCATCTTCGACAGGACTAGGAACAATCCTTATTCAGGTACAGAATAATGGAACAAGAAATGTATTTACATTATATATTTCATATTAGAAGTTTTAAAGGAAACTGAACAGTTATGTGACAAATGAAAATGAAGCATTGTCTGATCCATGGGGATTTGCAAACTTTTCAGACCATCTGATAAGATTGAGATTCCAGGCCAAAATGGGCCACAAAACATGGATAATAACTATTAGGATCAAAGGAGATCATAGAATTATCATAGTGAATGGAGAGATTCAGTCACAGACTGAAAAATGATGATCATGAAATAGTCTGGATTTGAGGCAAGGCACTACTAATGGCAGACACATCTAAGGGCAGCAATCAGACTGACAAAGAACATTGAACTCTTATCAAGGAAGTGGAATCAGTTTATACTACAATTATCAGTCCAAACTGGTGTCACCCTGGGAGTAAAGGAGAGTCACCCTCGTCTCCAAGGGACTGTCGATAATGATGACCAACACTGAAAGAAATCGCAAGAATATTTGTGCAGCTCAGATATCAGATGAACTGTGAACACAGTTTAGGTAACTCTGAAAGGATGGATGAAATACTGTTCATCAAATCAATTTGCTTAATGTCCTCATGATCGTGAGAGGTTGTGTTTGACTGAAAACTGTAACTTAGCAGAGATATGTCTGTTTTCAACCTCCTTGCAATTAGTAACTCAGCTGGTAATTATATTATTTATTGGTATTGCTCTGTACTGAGTAAGGTTAATTCACAGTCTGCAGTTTTTGACATTAGTGACTTTATGGTCTTGAACAATTCTCCAATTGATTAGATTCCTACAGTGTGGAAACAGGCCCATCGGCCCAACAAATCCACACCGACCCTCCGAAGAGCAACCCATCCAGACCCATTCCCCGACATTTACCCCTGGCCATTGCACCTAACACTACTGGCAATTTAGCATGGCCAATTCACCTAACCCGCACATCTTTGACTGGGAATGAAATGGAAAACTTGTCCCCCAATCGATACCTACGTCTGAAATGAATGTTAGTTCAAAAATTGAGATGTTTTGTCTGAAACGAGCAAAAATAACTCTTTAACAGGTGTGGAATTCCTATTGGTAAATAACCAATGAATGGTTATATTGAAGTCATTGAGATAAGGGAATGTAGAAACTTCCCATGGGGGACTTTAAATAATTGCATTGCAGAGCAAAAGTCCAACAGTCAGGCATTTCTAAAGAAATATAAAATTTTAATTTCATTGTCATACATATCAACAGTCAAGTGCCAACAGAATCAACAATTTCTTCAAAACTTCTACAAAGGGCTGTAGGGGAGGCTAGCAATGAATTTATTCAACTTCAGTATGTTCAGTCCTAGATAACCATTACAGAAGATGGATTGAAGTGCGATTAGTTAGTAAAATGAATTGTGATCCAAATTTATATGATCCTATGTCGTCATTGCAATGACCAGACCTCCTAGAATATGAGTTCCCTGATTGAGACTGTTAATCTGGTCCAATGAGGGAGTCCTGGCTGATGACTAAAAAGGGGAGTGTCAGAGATACTCCACTCTGATAGCTGATTTTGAATGAGGCTGTACAGTTCATATGTAAATAAAGGGTGACTTGCTGATGGGATACTGGCCTCTTTGGAGTTATTTCACTACTTTCTGACATTGACTTCTTGGGCTTCCTTGATGGAGAGGGAGAGAGATTCAGATCTTACATACCAGGCTGTCAATCAACAATCAACCTCTTCAGAAACATTAGCTCTGTTTCTTTCTCTCTCCACAAACGAGTTTCTTCAGCAGTTTGTTTTAGTCGCATAACAATATATTAGTTGATGAAAATGTTACAATTTGTGTTGAATTAACTGACTTCCTGGAAACATTTCCTTATATCAACATTGTAAAAATTAACCCAGTTTAGCAAATTTCATGCCAGTCTGTTCCCAGGCTTTTGGTGGAAACTCACATGAGATGGTGTGAAAGCCCATACACTGAAATGAATAAGCTGTGGACAATATCAGAAAATGACTAGTGCACAGTACTTTTAGTTCAGAGTGAGAACATTTGATACTTAGAAGCAAATTAAGGCTTAATCATAATATGTCCATGTTTTTCTAATACAAAATTACAGCACTTTTTGAGCATGTTTTTATGTTATTATACAATAGTTCAGATGATGTCACCTATCTAACAAAGCAATAGTGCTTAATTAGTCATAATTTTGAGCTTTGAATTTGTAGGTGTGTTCAAAGTAGACTGCTAGCAGAACATTTACAACTGAACAGGAGTTTCTTCACAGATCTTGTAATAGTTGATCGATACTGCTAGAGGATGGTAAATATTATCCCATCTGATTTAAAGGGAGTCACGGTCCTATAGACAAACTGAATTCATAAACCTGTCAGGTTCTTATCAGAGTAATATGTCCAACAGGTACGTTGTGACCGAAACCTATAGCACATCCAGATTGGTTCACTGCCAGGTTTATGCAGTAAGGATTAGGGGGAGTACGGAAAATATATATGAGCATGGTTATTAAATATTTTTAATATTCTTAATGCTTCTGTCCTGTTTCAGAAATCCTCAAAGGGTAACCTGGAGGGAAGAGGAATTACCCACATGCTCCTGATTCCCAACAAATTTAGTTTGGCATTAGTTGCTAATCTAGGAAAATGGGTAAAGCCGATTACAGAGCAGCTTTTATAATTATGCAGCTTTGTTGATCAGACAGTTTGTTATATTGTTAAAAACTAGTATTACCAACACTAATGCTGTAAACTGTTCATTTAGTTTAAAGATGAAAGTGAGTGAGGATCAAGGTTAACTAACTAGCATTTCCACCTGGATGCAGTCTTAATGCGTTTCATGTTGTCATGGGAATGAGGGCAGTGGAAGCCAATTTTGAGATCAGATCAGATTAGAGGCTTCCTTACAAACAACCAAATGCACAGACAGATAGCAGTTCTCTATGGTCAGCAGGGAGAAAAGAAAAGAGTTGCTTGACTTTATGAGCTCCCACAATCAGATCTGAGAAGGAAAATATACTGGAGTCAAAAGAGATTTATCTCGCAGTGTAAATGCTGGGAGTTTTATTCTGGCACAGCTAGGGGAAGGGAGGATTCTTGGAACAGGCTTTACCACTGGTGGTAAATATTAGAAACTCATCAAAAACCACAGAAAGCATGTGGCGATGGTCACTTGGAGTTACTGTGGAGTGAAATGGAGATACAAACCAGTTGTAATCTAGGAGCACTATGGACTGTTTGTTAAAAAGATTACAATTCCATGGAGATAGTGATGGGTGGAAGAATATACAGGAGACTATCATTTTCTGTAGTTAAGCTCAGTGAGTGAGATTCATGGCTCCTGGTCTGCTGTGGCTCAGAGTGTCTGCTCAAGCAATCATCAACTCTTCTCGTTAATTTTGCAACCTGGCCATTCAGGCCATTGTCATGGAATTACAAAGCAGGAGAATGGAAGTGCTCACCACTGTCCGGACCTTCTAACACTCACATAGCTGATGTTATTTGTAAAGCCTAGTTGTATACCACTTCAGATGATGCAAGCTGGGAACTGGCTCACTCTGTGACACTGGTGCGTGATAGCACGAAGTTTTGTGAACAGGGACCTGGAAGTACTCATAGACAGAATGGATTCAGCAGAATCAGACTCTTAGTCTGTGACAATGCCCCATTCTGGAGCTCCTACTTCCCTCCAGTTATCGACAAAGGCCCACTGTTCTATCCAAGGTTTAATATTTTGTATTGGTTATGGTGCCAGTAGCAAATTTGATGCCCATTGCTAATTGCCCTGAAACATATTTGCTTTCTAGACTATCTCAGAGGGCAGTTAAGAGTCAACCTCATTGCTGTGTGTATGGAGCCAGACCACGTAGGGAGGTAGATTTCCTTCCCAAAAGGACATTAGTGAACCAGATGAGTTTTCATAACAATAAATGGTCACTTTCATGGCCATTGTATCATTACATTTCCAGATTTATTAATGAATTTAAATTGCATGAATTGCCTGGGTGGTATCTGAATGTACAGCTCCAGAACATTCGCCTTTCTTTTTACCTCTCAGCCCCTCCCATCCCCCCCAAAAATTCCTGATTGAAGGGCTTATGCCCGAAACATCGACTCTCCTGCTCCTGACATGCTGCCTGGCCTGCTGTGCTTTTCCAGCACCACACTTTTTGACCCTCAGACTCCTGAGTCCAGCAATATTATCTCTACACCACCATCCCCCTTCCATTGTTATTGATCGATGTTCTGTGGACACCAGTTCAAATTCCACCAAAGCAGATAAAAAATTTGAGTTCAGTAAAAAGTCTGGAATAAAGAGCTGGCCTAATGGTGACTGTGTAAGCACTGACAATTTGTGTAAAATCCCATTTGGCTCCCCAATGCTCCTTCAGGCAGGAAATCTGCCATCTTTAACTGCTCTAGCCTACATGTGACTCTAGACACAAAGCAATGTGACTGATTCATAACCTACCCTGCACAGTTAGGGATGGGTTATAAATGCTGGCCTAGCTATCGACATCCGTATCGAACAATGAATAAAAAAATTTCCCAAGCAACACTGTGCTGCAAACCCTCTCCCCAGTCTTGAATTGACCATTTTCATGAAAATGTTACCCCACATACAGTACAGCCCCCACTGAGTACAGTCTGACCCTGAATTGATGTTTCTGCAGTACCCTAACTAACTTACAAGTAATCCTAGGAATGCTTGCACTTGACTTCACAAGACTGACCATGCTCCAATCCTGGGACAAAGATTTGGATCGCCGAGGGGTAGGAACAAGTGTTTGACTGACCATAGCCCAGCCCATGGACTGGAATCAGACAAGCCCTTTGGTTGTGATGGCACCCCTGATTGACTGGAGTCTCCCTTCACCCCACAAAGGATTATTTCCCTTTGAATTTTGCACAAAGTCATTTGCTTGAAGCACTTAGAGTGCGTTTCTTGCATAACCTACTGGAACATGTTCCATTGTAGCAGAGTGGTGCACATTGACATGTCCCCCTTTGACTCTTCAGTTCCCTCTGCCATAACAGCTGTCTGCCTCTCCCTGTGCGCTCAAAAGCAACATAAGCCACACAGGGGCTGAGCAGCATATAAGTCAGATCTAAAGTTAATGAGTGTGCTCTGAGGAAGCAATGTGAACTATACAAAGGCCGGCAGTGTCAACGAAAGTGGAAAGTACGAAAGCAGGCTAAGTGCCAGGAGATGCACCCTGTGGAGATGCATGAGATGCAGTCAAAGTGACCTGGCTAAAGCATTCTGAGCATTGAAGGACTTACATGTTGTGTTAGTTTAGCTGACAGCAGGCATGCTGGTGTCCTGAGGCTGGTGAGCTTGCGTGGAAGAAAGGAAGATGGCAGCCATGGTGCCTGCAGTGACATTGTGGTGAAGAAATAGTTCAGTCATGGCCTGGACCAATATTTGGTGAGCTGTAACTCTGATTTATACATAGATACTGCACCATCTGGGTTTTTGAAGAAAAAGAGAAGAATTAGCAGTGTCACATATACGGGATGTAGGTAAATTACTGAAATGCGAATCCATACAAATAAGGAAGTTACTGCTTAATGGCAAGATTCTGAAGTCTCACTTATAGCTTAAGGAGAAATTGCAAAACTTTTTCTCAACTTGGAGATTCTGACATTTTTGCATTCTTTCTCCATTTTCCCAACTTTCTCAAAATTGCTCATGCTACTCCAGGGAGGGGAACGTTTGCTCACTGTTTAGATGATAATTTATTTTATATTTTTATATTTAGATTACTTACAGTGTGGAAACAGGCCCCCCCTTCAGCCCAACAAGTCCACACCGACCCTCCAAAGAGCAACCAACCCAGACCCATTCCCCTACGTTTACCCCTTCACCTAACATTACGGGCAATTTAGCATGGCCAATTCACCTAACCTGCACATTTTTGGACTGTGGGAGGAAACCAGAGCACCCGGATAGAACCCACGCAGACATGGGGAGAATGTGCAAACTCAGCACAGACAGTTGTCCGAGGCTGGAATTGAATCCTGGTCCCTGGCGCTGTGAGGCAGCAGTGCTAACCGCTGTGCTACTGTGCCGTCCCAAAATTATTTTAGTCAGTTGTTGCAGTAAAATCTTAAAATGCAACCATTTTTGTGCCATTATTTAAACAAATAACTTGAAGTTCTAATCTCTTTTTAAAAATTATTAGTGTTTCAGTGTTTTTATCCGTTAAAATCACAATATCAATAAAAGTTAGTAATCAAAGTTAAGGTAACTAGGCTATGAATAACCTCTCCCAATTCTGATAGAATATGATCACTAGCAGATAAATCCTTGAAATTCATGTCGAAGTCTGCTGCTTGTATTCAACTTTGAGGCCTGGATAGTGGGAGTCTATTTCCCAGGGTAGAAATGTCAATTACAACGGGACATAAGTTTAAGACAAAAGGGAGAAAGTTTAAAGGAAACGTGAGAGTACCTTGAATGCGTTGCCTGAGGAGGTCGCAGACGCAGATACAACAGCAACGTTTAAGATGCATCTTGATAGACACATTAATCTGCAGGGAATAGAGGGATACGGACTGCATAGAGGCAAAAAGTTTTCAGTTTAGAAAATGAGTTGGGACAGGCTGGGTGGGCCCAAGGGCCTGTTGCTTGTCTGTATTGTTCTTTGTCCTTAAGACTACAACCATCTGAAATCACCATACTACTCCAATTGGACCTCTCTCATATCCTATATTTCCATTGTTCCACTTTTTAGGGAGTGTGGCTGTAGGATGTGGGAGAAAACCATCAGCGTTGTTGGCTCAAAGCTCTGGAATTCGTTTCCAAAATGTTTTGGCTCTCTACCTCTGTCACATTTTAGATGCTCCTTCAAACCGAGATCTTTGACTGAGCATTTGGTCAGATTCTGGATTAGTGGTGCTGGAAGAGCACAGCAGTTCAGGCAGCATCCAAGTAGCTTCAAAATCGACGTTTCGGGCAAAATCAGGAATAAAGCTATCCTAATTTTTTTTTAGGTGTTTTAGTACGAAATTTTGTTTCATAATGCCCTGACGAAATGTCCTAGAACATCTTTACTCTGTTAAATGCACCACATAAATGCACATTGCTATCAACATTTGGGAGCAGGAAAGCAATTGGAGTTGCACATCAATATGGAGTGAATTCCTGATTTCCTATAACACGTATTGGGTTCAAAGTGGCATACTTTCTGAAATATCCTAACTAGTAATTGTACAAAATATTTTAGAAAGCTGTATATTGGTCTCGGGAGGCTGTGAGTGGATTAATACAGTTAGCTAAACATTCTGCTTTCTGAGCTCCTTGACTCCTATTTAGGTGACAATCAACTAGTCTGCTAAACATATTATCAGGTTCATACAATTAATTGTTTTTTGTGCTTTATTAATCATCTGAACTTTCACAAACCTTCAATCCAAAGTCTCACAGCTGTGAAATTTTATAATTTTTAAAAGTAAACACCATGATCCCAGTTTTGAAAATATTGGCCTGGATATTCCAACATCTGAGTAGCACTTGGAGTAGCACAGACTGGAGTTGTGATCTAGGATCACAGACACAGCTGGACCTGTGGGAATTGCCAAGAAAATTGAAAATTCCAATTGGCAATTCCCCAGTGTATGGAACCATCAAAAAACCTCCCCAAATGTCAGAGAATTTGCCATTAAGTTAATAGTTATCCAGGAAAAGTTGGACAATTAGAAACCTACTATAATGCCTGGATAACTATTAAGCTGACCCTCCAACTTAATACAGACACATCCAGCTAAACCCTCCCTGACCCCCTTACACTCCAGACCTCTGACGTCTGACCTCTGACCATCACTGCCTGACCAGACTCCATTCCTCAACCCCGCCCACCTCCTGAGACCCCCTGACAACACCCTCCCTCCTTCCACCTCTCTGAAGCCCCAGTAGTCACCACTACCTGCTACCACTACCCCTTGCTGGCCTCATTGGCACCCCTTGCCAGCTCAAAGACCTGTTTAATTAGGTCTTAAGAAACTGACTGGTTGAAGGCAGGTGGGTATACAGTGGGGATACGTAAGAGCAAAGTGTGGCTGGGCACCTTGTAAATGTGCCCTTAAGCGGCACATATGGCAGAGATGGTGGGCACTCAGTACCAGGAGTTTGAACTTGGTCGGACATGTTGGAATCATGTGGAGCAGGGTTGCTAAAGGAAGAATCCAACTGGGAATGAAGGTATAGCTTTCAGAATTTGGACTCCGTAATGTTGGGAGGTAACAGGTTTTACAGGAATGCAGAGGAGAGCAAAGAGGGGAAGGAGGACACTGCAGCTGAAGCTTCAACAGAGGCTCGATGAACAAAGGCAGAGCTTACCTGAAAATGACTTAGTCTAGCACCACAGACTCAGACATCTATACCCTCTTTGCTTAATACCTTGGACAATGCTGTACTAATCTAAATATTCTGCCAAAGGCCATCAAATTTCCTGGTGGTTTGAACTTACTTGCTTCCAGTTCTTTTCAAAGATCAGCTAGGGATCTTAGTGATGCCCTACAAGTAGCTGCACAAAGGCAGCATGCCAATATATTCCCAAAGGCAACTAAATATGGGCAATAGATGCTGGCCAGCCAGCGATGCCCATGTCCCACGAGTGAATTTTAAAAATCCTGCTGAACCGACTGCTCCCAGCCTGCATAAAGTTCTCCAAGACTTACCTGGCAACTTACTCACCTAGCATTTTGGTAGCCCATTTGCTTTGCACCCTGTAACTAAAATGCTGCCCTAACCCCTATACTTAACTTAGATATTTAGTCTTTCAAGGCAGCTATCAAAGTATCTGGTTATGCTGTTTGGGCATTTAAACCTCAAAATATAACAACTAACAGTTATAAAAGAGGAGGAGTGGTTTGACTTCCATTGACATCCTGCACTACAAAGGAATTGCGCTAGTTTCAGCTACATTCCAGATTTCTGGAGGAGCTAGAATTGGGATTCCCAGTGAGAAATACACATATCAGTACTTATGCAAAGAAATATCAGTACAGTGGCAAGCCAACTGTGATTGCCCCTCCCTGGTCTGTCGGGGTCTTTGTTAAAACGTCAGACTGTCAAGGAAGCTGTTATTACATCCAAAACAAAATAAACTTCATTAAAGAACTTAATCTGAAGTTAATTGTATGCAAAACAAAATAGATCCTAAAAGCTTAACTCTTTTAACACTGGAGAAATTTAACTTGCATCTTTCCTGTTTAAAATAAAATGAAATAAGTAATTGCATGAATCACTGTGAATGTTTGAGTATGTGTCATCACCCTCACAGTAAAAACCTAATGAAGCACATTGAGAGTGGTGAATGATAAATTGATCTAAGTAGTGAGTGATGCAATGTACCCAAGAAGAAATGTTAATGCAATTCTCTCTCTCCTTCTTCCAATGTAAATGGTAATGTTTTAATTGAGATCACATACAATGCAATGGAAGAACATTTGAATTTTAAATGGGTGAGAAACCTGACTTGGATGAAAACAGAAAGTTTAAAATTATGGTGTTGTTGACAAGCAGCATATGGGCTAATGGATTTCCTAAAATGTCAAATGGCTTTTGGGCTTGATTCATAATTGAGTTGGATATGACTGCCTATATTGGAATTTCTCCTGAATTGTTTATCTTAACAAAACATCATAGAATTCAAATGTCCAGAACAAAAAAAAATTAGTAATCATAAATTATATATATATATTCCATATGATGGACAATAAATGCTGGCATTGCCAGTAAAAACAAAATTGCATGAATTAATAAAATACCATCTATAAAGATATACGACAGGTATTTTTTCTGGTACATTTTTAAACTTGCATGTGCTAGTTGATGAAATCCTCCGTTAAATATAATTTTCTAGCTCATTTGATATTATTGACAGGGATTTTCTTTTCAATGTACATGTGCAAATGTTTTTCTTTCTGATATATTACTCAATTATTATGGAAGTAAATCTGGAAAGGACTGCTTTGTTCCCTTTTATTTTTAGTCAAGCCTGTTTTCTGTAACAAGTGCTAATTTGTGGGAACCTTATGAATTCAGATTATTATTATCTTTCAGATACAAACCTCGATATGTCATCAAATGAGAAAATGGTATTTCCTTGAATCATTGGGTGTTATTGCAAATGCAGATTATAGAAGCTTGCTTTATTATTTATTCTGATTCCATGGTACGGTTTATGCATAAGTTGTTTTTCATTCAAATTGAATTTGAAAAAAGAAGCAAGATTTACTGGACTTCAAAACTTTAAGAAAAGTTTGAAAATTGTAAATTATTTCCCAGTGGTAGTAAAGAGCTTTTATAATCAGTTAATTAAATAATAATTTAAAGCACCCAGGGAGGTGGTATAAAACATAGTTTTAATCAGCCATTTATGAGGGGGTTATTCCATATACTCCCCTGTAATTGAATTTTATTGATACACATTTCTAGCTTTCCTCTTTCCTACTATTTCATTTTAATCTATTTACATAACATTGTTAGAAATGAACATGCCCTTGGTTGCAACTGATGCAGTCAATGCAAAGACACATTTAATAAAACTAAGTTCAATAAATTATTGGCAAATTCATACCTGCAATGCAAACAAATCTGTCAAGTGATCACTGATTCCTTTCATCTGTATTGGCAAATCAATTCTGGTATTAAATATACTTTAGGATGAGGACAGAAGATTGATTTTTCTTTTCTTTTTAGGTTCAGCCTTGGCTTGGCAGATCCATAAATTAAAGATATGATTCGAATGAATAAAAAAAGGTCTGATCTTATTAACCAAAGCATAATTCTCTTTAACTGGAAGACATAATAAACACAATACTGATAAAGAAATGGGTCTATATTCATTCCTACCATGTTAGGGACTGTACACAGAAATAAAATGCATGAAATCCCACTTCAAACAACACAGGAGCATCATGTTAAAAAGTATGCACATTTCACCTCTATTCATGATCCTGTGCACATGCCACACACCTCCACACCCCCCTCCTCCCACCTCCACTGATTGCAACAAGCCAAATCGATGTTCTCCATTTTAGCAGAGTTAATTGACTAGCCAATCTAGTAGTTATTCTGACTTAATGCAGATCTTGCTGATTATTCATTTTTCTCTAATTTCAAAATGTATGCAATTGTGGCGTTTCAGAGTATTGTTTGTCCTTTTTAGATGGGAAGATTGGAGGTCTTGAGGCCAAGTCTGTTCAAAAAGTTGGTGTTTTTAACATCGATAAATAGTGATCAATATTTTCTGCATGTTCCAATATCTTACTCTATGCATTTTCTTTGCTGAGACATCTTCCAGTAATCTTGATTGCTGAGAATTTAAAACAGCACTGTCCAAAGTGATTAGCATGGGTATGCCTTGTTGCATTGTGAACATGCTGAATGCTTCAGATGAGGAAGAGGTGTTAACAAGAGGCCACCAAGTGCCGGTGCAGTGACAACTGAGGTGCTGTTTGAGCATCTGTTACTACTTCAGGACTCCCTCAGATGTAACTGAGGAAAACTGTTCCTGTTCCTTCCACTTCACAAGGGTGGCTGCTGTACAGGTGTGCCACCTGCTATCTGATTCTTCCAGGATCATGCACCATATCAAGCAGTCTGCACTGTGCAAGCTGTCAACTAAGTGACAGTCATTGTATTTGCAAGGGGCAACATTGTCATCACTTGGACTGTGGTTAGGCAGGATGCACTCACAGGGCTGTATTCTTCCTTAAATGTAGAGCTAATGCAAATGCTAATCATGGAGGTATCTTCAAAAATTATAATGCAGAGTATGTGAATTCATTAGTGTGTAGATATAAAACTGAGCTTATTTTAGCGAACAACACCATGTTTCAGCAGCCTGAAGTAAGAACAGCAGAAGTGACTGGGCATTATGAGCAGTTTGTTAGCGCATCATATGAATAGCCCTGTATAACTGACAGTGGAATAGATATAAGTAAGAAGCTTTTGGAGCTTCTAAAATGCTGGAGACAAAGTGTTACTGGAAAGCTAAAATCTAAAAGCCAAAGGTCAGGGAGTACAGCTTGAGTTGTGGTTCGGGCAAAGGTGAGGTAAGATTGTTTGATCAAGTCCAGAAAAAAGACCAGCAAACCACAAGGCTAGTGGCTGGTGAAAGGCATTAAACATGGCATTTTTAACCCAGAGTTTGATGCATCATAGTGTATTCTGAAATAAAATAACACATGAGAGGAGCAGTAGGCAATGTTAATACTTCATATAGGCGTCCGGAAAAACAGTATGATGAGGGACTTTGGTTCTGCTTGATGCAGTAGGCAATGGAATATAACTTGTAAGGAAAATTCCAGCCAAACACTCCTGATTGGTTCAAGAAGTCAAGTAGATTTGGATGCCAAGGAAAGAAGTGGAGGAAAAGAAAAGTTTTTCCTGTATGCCAGTCATCCTTCACAACTTGGATTGATATTGAATACTGGTCAGCCTATCTTTGGAATCATTGAGTCAAAAGGTAGTCCAAGCATGAATAAGAGTTTTAACAGAAGGTGTACCTATAACTAATATTACTAAGATGAAGGTTGTTGGGCTTGGTAATGAAGTGATACAGGGTCAGAAATGCAACTCAATGTGACTTAAGATTTCACTCTAGTGAACATATGGTTATAAAACATATGCCGTGGATTGAAGACATCCTTTGGGATATTTTGTTATTAAAGGCATGCATTCAATGCAAGTTGTGTTGTTAGAATTCACCATGTTCTATGTTGCACAGGATGTCATTGGTGACTTGGATAAGAGCCATTTGAGGGCTTTGGCAGAGGGAATTTTAATGGAGGGATTCAAACATTGATTTTGAAGGTGACAACACATTCTAAAGTTTCAGAAAGGAGAGGAGGCTTGGGGATGGGGTGGCAGTTTGAGAGAGTGAGTTGTTTAAGATGAGGGTAATGGTGAGAGACTTGAAATGGAAGAGAGCAGTTCCTCTGGCGAGTCAAAGATATTATTCAATATGGAGGACAGGATGGGTAGTTGGGTGTCCAAAGATTGTTTAGAATATGTTTCAGGGAGCAGGAGATGGATCTCATGAAGAAGATGAACTCAGAGATGTCATAATGGATATTAATAGGGAAACTGCAGAAAGGTGTGAGTTCAGGTTAAGGTAGAAGGCAACCAGAGATAAAATTTGATCTTGTGGAGTGGGTTAGGCTAAAGTGGCGGTGTTGAATCATTGTGATTTAAAACAAAAACTGATGGGCTGTTCATATTTGTTGTTGGAATGAGAGTGGATGAGGCAGGGGAGGAGGGTTCATGAGGATGATTGACGTTGCTAAAGTGGTGTGTTACAATTCTCAGGCTGACTTTGTAACAATGACCAGTTTTAGTAGAGGACAGCAGGTTCCAATAGCGCTTTATGAAGTCTAGCCAGATCGTGTAATGGAGGATAAACTAGTCATCCAACATATATGTTCAAGACTGTTTTCCTATGACATAAACAGGGGAAAGGAGAGTAGGATAGGTCTGGTAAGCAATATAAGGAAGTGTCCACAATGGCCTTGCCTGTTATTTCCAGTTCAAGATTAGAGATGCAATTTGAGGCAAGTCCAAAGAGAAGGCCATGAATCTTCTAACATGTGGTTTGATGCCACACTGTGAGTTTAGGTTTGATACAGACTGGTTGTAGGGAGAAGGCAAAGTCAAGCACTGTCTTTAAGTTAAACTTTAAAGTAACACTACTTATTATAATTCCATACTAAATACTGCTCTAAGTTGTAATCATAGACATACCAGACTCTGAGATATAGTTGCATCAATTACAGACTAATCTATCTTCTTAATGAATTCATATTCTGGATTAGTGGTGCTGGAAGAGCACAGCAGTTCAGGCAGCATCCAAGGAGCAGCGAAATCGATGTTTCGGGCAAGAGCCCTTCTTCAGGAATAAAGGCGGAGAGTCTGAAGCTTGGAGAGATAAGCTAGAGGAGGGTGGGGGTGAGGAGAAAGTAGCATAGAGTACAATAGGTGAGTGGGGGAGGGGATGAAGGTGATAGGTCAGGGAGGAGAGGGTGGAGTGGATAGGTGGAAAAGGAGATAGGCAGGTAGGACAAGTCCGGACAAGTCATGGGGACAGTGCTGAGCTGGAAGTTTGGAACTAGGGTGAGGTGGGAGAAGGGGAAATGAGGAAACTGTTGAAGTCCACATTGATGCCCTGGGGTTGAAGTGTTCCGAGGCGGAAGATGAGGCGTTCTTCCTCCAGACGTCTGGTGGTGAGGAAGCAGTGGTGAAGGAGGCCCAGGACCTCCATGTCCTCGGCAGAGTGGGAGGGGGAGTTGAAATGTTGGGCAACTGGGCGGTGTGGTTGATTGGTGCGGGTGTCCCGGAGATGTTCCCTAAAGCGCTCTGCTAGGAGGCGCCCAGTCTCCTCAATGTAGAGGAGACCGCATCAGGAGTAACGGATACAATAAATGATATTAGTGGATGTGCAGGTGAAACTTTGATGGATGTGGAAGGCTCCTTTAGGGCCTTGGATAGAGGTGAGGGAGGAGGTGTGGGCGCAGGTTTTACAGTTCCTGCGGTGGCAGGGGAAGGTGCCAGGACGGGAGGGTGGGTTGTAGGGGGGTGTGGACCTGACCAGGTAGTCACAGAGGGAACGGCCTTTGCGGAAGGCGGAAAGGGGTGGGGAGGGAAATATATCCCTGGTGGTGGGATCTTTTTGGAGGTGACGGAAATGTCGGCGGATGATTTGGTTTATGCGAAGGTTGGTAGGGTGGAAGGTGAGCACCAGGGGTGTTCTGTCCTTGTTACGGTTGGAAGGGTGGGGTCTGAAGGCTGAGGTGTGGTATGTGGACGAGATGCATTGGAGGTGGAGGAATTGGGAATATGAGATGGCATTTTTGCAAGAGGTAGGGTGGGAAGAGGTATAATCCAGGTAGCTGTGGGAGTCAGTGGGTTTGTAAAAAATGTCAGTGTCAAGTCGGTCATCATTAATGGAGATGGAGAGGTCCAGGAAGGGGAGGGAGGTGTCAGAGATGGTCCAGGTAAATTTAAGGTCAGGGTGGAATGTGTTGGTGAAGTTGATGAATTGCTCGCGGGAGCATGAGGTGGCGCCAATGCAGTCATCAATGTAGCAGAGAAAGAGGTGGGGAGTGGTGCCGGTGTAATTACAGAAGATCAACTGTTCTACGTAGCCAACAAAGAGACATGCATAGCTGGGGCCCATACGTGTGCCCATGGCTACCCCTTTGATCTGGAGGAAGTGGGAGGATTCGAAGGAGAAATTGTTAAGGGTGAGGACCAGTTCGGCCAAACGAATGAGAGTGTCGGTGGAAGGGTACTGTTGGGGACGTCGGGAGAGGAAAAAACGGAGGGCTTGGAGGCCCTGGTCATGGCGGATGGAGGTGTAGAGGGATTGGATATCCATGGTCGATTTCGCTGCTCCTTGGATGCTGCCTGAACTACTGTGCTCTTCCAGCACCACTAATCCAGAATCTAGTTTCCAGCATCTGCAGTCATTGTTTTTACCACCTTAATGAATTCATATCCCTGCGCTCTCTGTGTAACCTCCAAAGAATCTCATTCTCGTGTCTTCCAGAATGTTCCTTCCAGTCTGTTCTAACTCCACTCACACTCTGTTATATATGTTCAGTCATATGCAGCCTTGAGACATCATTGCAAGGTTGCTCCAGGGTCCAAAAGACCTTACACGACAATGAATACGGTTGGCAAGTCTATGTGGAGGAGTAAGTTAAGTGTGGAGAGGAGTCTGGTGAAATCAGAGAAGATATAAGCTGGAATGAAGTTTGAAATTTCTGATGATATAGAATTACCTAGTTCAGAAACTGAAGAAGGAAAGCAGTGACAAACTTGCTGTGGTATTGATTGGATGATAGAAGTTGAGAATTTTACCAGAGACAAGAAGGATAGAACATGACATATTAAGTCCTATGCTGTTAGTTTACTTACTTTCTTTGCTTCTATTCATGCAGATAGTTGAACATTTACTTTCCAACTGTCAAAACTGATGCAAGAATGTTTGTCTTTATGAATTTTCAGTGTGGTTTCAATGTTCCTGAAGAAAGCAGGAACTCAATCTGTGCCAGTGGAGCAGCTTGCTTAACACCATGGCTATGACCAATGAAATTCTTTTACTGCCAATGCTAAACATTGCACCTTTGTGAGACATTCAGTTTAGCTAAATAATGCCAAGCTTATGACTACATAGTTGGAAAGTAGGCTTTTATTTGGGGGACTAATTAATGCGTGCTGTTTTCTTCAGTATCCAGTGTTAAGCAGTGTGTGTTCATGAGACTAGACAGCCAAGAATATCTAAAAAGTAAACACATGTTTCTAAGTAATTGGATGAAGTAACAATGCAACAAAGGGACTACTGGCTAAATTTACTACTACAAACAAAAAGTTAAGTTGGTAATTCACATTAAGGACAATTAAGTGTGACTTTTTATTCATGCTTTGAAATTCTTGCCACATAAAAATTTATATTTTACATGAAGGTGATGTTACAAGTCTGAATAATAAGCATCTTGGAGAAAGCATCTCACAGTGAAATATTTGTCACTGGTGACAAATCTCTCCCCATTGTCTGGGCCGACCACTCTTCACCCATATTTCCTGACCACTTTGGTGGGAAGTTCTCCTCGATGCTTCCCAGTGGCATATGCCTGTCATTTGCTGTGTTAATAAATTCAGTTTCCTTCAGCACTGCATTCATACGCAGGGTCAGTGAAGGCAGTCCCAGTGGGGTATATCTCAGCATCTAAACTCAAATAATGTATCCAATATTATTCCGAGTGTTATCAATGGCCCATAAATCACATTTGGTTCAAGTTCACATTTTCATTCAAATGAGCAAAAACTAGAATGTTAATCCTTTTAATTTTAGTCCTTTTAATTAAATACTTTTAATTTTATTCACTGTACTAAGGTGTCTTATAAACAGAATAATATATGATAAATTGCTATTGGATGCAATTTATATAGCACTTGTAGCAATAGTTATCTTTAATTTTGCTTTTTCAGGTTAATCTAACTATGGCTAGAAATTGTACCCTAAGTCTCTCCATTGTGTATCCTTTGTTTTTTCGTTGTTTCTCTTGTCACCTTGGCTCCATGCTGCTATTTCTTCCACAAATACTGATCATTTGCTTTGTAGAAATTAGGTTCTCAAAGGGTTATAAAGTATTAGCTGGTCACTGCTTTCTTAGCTCAAATTAAAACAGTGGCATTTTGCTTCCCTTTTATTCGCATTTTCTGTAGATATCGCTTTGGTTGGCCAATTTCTGCTCATGCAGAGTCATCTGCCATGAAGTCTATTATCATCATTTATGGTGATATGTTTGTCCTGATTATGGCAGCCCACAGCAGCCTCTTCTCATAATGACATTCTGCTCCTGTTGGCAGAGCTCCACATCAAGCCTTGTCATCCAGGAAGAAAGCTGCTGCCTTTGTAATTGGGATGCAAATAAAGGTGCTTTCATTTTAAGATGACTAAAATATGTAGGTCACTTTACATGGGGTGGGCGAAGGAAAGGCACTGACCCTTAAGGGATAAAGACATCCTGAGTGTCTGCATAATCTCAAGAAAAGCAAAAATATGTTAAAACAGACAGAATTCATGCGGCTTAGAAATCTGGGTTACTCTGAAGCATGATTCCCCACCATACAGGAACAGGTTGAAGTCCTGGAATGGCTGGCAGGCTGTCTTTTGGATTTTACAATGCTGGAAGGTTGGCTCCATCCTTTCTGCCTTTGGTTAAAAGTATACATTCTATGGTGCACCGCTGAAACACTCTGAATGATTTCAAGGTTTTGTTATATTGTTACTTGTTTAGTTCTTACTTGAAATCGGATCATTCTAAAACGCTGCTGTTGAAATATTTCACAGACAAATTACTCGCCTCAACTCGGTTTTAAAAAGAAAATATGGTTGGACTCCACACAATTTATGACTCCAGCAGTAACACACAGCCAAACACAAATAAATCCGTACATAAGAGAAAGTGACATTCCAGCTGACCCACATTTATAAACTGATGTATGAATTATTTATATGAAAATTAACATTTTCATCTAGTTATCAATAGTGCTTTTTCTATTAGGCCTCTTTCTGCACAAAAAAAAACACGAACTCACATTCTGTCATAATAACTGGTGGAGATATTAGTTTTCAAAATACTGGAAACTACTATTTCCTTGAAATGCAATTATTTTGCAAGAAATTGAAGAGTATCTCTTGTATGGATGAGGAAGGCAATGAGGTGATAAAAAGGTGAAATGAAAATTAGAGAGCTTGACCAACCTTTAGAGACTGAAAGGCCTCTGAACCTTATTTACATTCATTCTCTGTATGTAAAAGAGCACCAAGAAAATGTCAGCCATGGACAACTGCATTTCAAAAGTTGAAGGTGATGCAGAGTGCGTATTGCTGGAAGAACAGGGAGAGTGCAATAGCTTCTTCTGTCCTGACAACTTCTGATGATGACCAGGTGGGATGTGTTATCCTAACAGTCTGGAGCTCTTGTGAATTATTTGCTGATAGATATAAACAGCTGTTATTCTTGGTAATGGAAAGCAATTAGAAACATCTGTACTCTTGGCTGTGAATGATGTCTGCAATCCGCACTGCTCCCAAGTGCCACTGGGAAAAAATTACATCATCAGCACAGGGCTGGTAATTCAGTGCACATTATGGGCTGATGATTAGTAGTGAACTGTGAAGAACAATGGGTGATTTTGATTAACACACCCAAAGTCTACAGCAGGAATAGCACCATGATTACATTTTTTCTCAACAATTAATCATCGGATGATCATAACCCACAATCAATTTTTGCCCTAGTAATTTCTAATGCAACAATGGTCTCTCAGTGAGTTTTGCTAAAATTGCACATTTTTTGTGTCTTTTAGATGATAATGCAGAAGTACAAAAGAATTGCAGAAATTCTGGCGACATTTCAAAATCTGTTGAATTAAAAAAATTGTTCAATTATGCAATCCCTCCCCTAATATTTATGTTTTGAACTCTTGACCCCTGTGACCTACTTCAGCTTTATGGCCCCACATCTTTGGCCAATTAACTCTGGCCAGCCTTTCCTTCTACCATTGGTCTGTCATTTGGAAACTTCCTTCCCAAACCCCTTGCATTTGTTCTCTTTAATACTAAATACTTTCTCAAAATCCATCAATTTAACCATCTTTTTGGCCATTTTCCTGAATTCCTCCTCCTCTAGCATATCATGTTTATGCTATCATATTCTTCTTAGTTAATTTGCATATTTTTCAAAATACGAGTAATAAATCTGTCATGTTCATACCAAAGCAACAAAGAGGTGCATTCCATTCAGATTTGGCCCCTCTATGTGCATTACTAAATGCAATGGAGTTAGCAAAGTTAGTAACTTGACAGCAAGTTCTATTGTGCTGAAGACCCATTCGCCGAATCTAGCTGCTTGTCGAGCTGCTTCTAGCACTGCTATTTTCTTGATTGAAGATTGTCCAGTCAAAGGAGCCAATGGGAAAGAAACAGGCAGATCAATTTTTTTTCGGTCTCACTATTACCTGAAGTTTACACCTGTAGATTTTTTTTCATTAAATCGTGCGATGTGGGCATCACTGGCCAGGGACAGTATTTATTGCCATTACCTAGTAACAGTTAAGAAGGATGAGGGGAATTTAATTGAGACTTACAGAATACTGAAAGGCCTGGATAGCGTGGATGTTGGGAAGATGTTTCCATTGGTAGGAGAGACTAGAGAGGGCGTAACCTTAGAATAAAGAGAAGACTTTTTTAGAATGGAGACAAGGAGAAATTTCTTCAGCCAGAGAGTGGTGAATCTATGGAATTCACTGCCACAGGAGGCTGTGGAGGCCAGGTCATTGAGTATATTTAAGATGGAGATAGATAGGTTCTTGATTGTCAAGGGGATCAAGGGTTATGGAGAGAAAGCACGAGAATGGGGTCAGAAACTTATCAGCCATGATTGAACGGCAGAGCAGACTCAATGGACTGAATGATCTAATTTCTTCTCCTGGGTTGTCTGATCTTATTAAGAGCAAATCAAATTGTCGTGGATTTGGAGTCACGTGTAGGTCAGACAATGAGGATGGCAATTTCCTTCTCTAAAGGATATAAGAGAACCAAATGAGGTTTTTTTTCCCCCTGATAACTGTCAACAGTTTTAAAGTCAGATTCTAGACTAATTCCAGTTTTTTTAAAATTGATTTCAAACTTCACCACCTGTCATGGTAGGATTTGTTGATACCTGGGATTTCAGGATTACAATGATTATCCAGCTAGGACATTGCCCACCACTTCTCCCACGATGAGTAGTTTAGCAACATTCTCTTCTCATTTTGTAATTCATATGTCAGTTGATGAAATGGTAAAGTAGAACAAAATGCTATTTTGACAATCTAGATGGTTTATTTGAAACAAACAGGCATGAGTGGATTATTACTTTTCAACAAGTATTTGGAATATTGGTGTATTTAGATTGACTCAGAAACCATTCCACCACCAAGTATCAAGTAAAGAAGATTGTAGTAAGTAAGGCCCTTGGAATTGAACCGATTATTCAGTCCACATATATCACCTCGTAATTCATTTTCCTATTTTCCACAGCCATTACTTTAAGCTCTCCTGAGTGAACCTGTCAATTTATCAAGTGGAGGGTATTTATAGAAACTGAATTTCATTTGATTGTTATTTTCCATTTTCACCCTTTGTTAAGTAATGGTAAAAATTGTATGAGTTTTAGGGAGAAACAAGCAGGACTCGCGCCTTGCTCATGGACTTTCATTCTGACCATCATGCTGTAGGCCTCCTCTGGGTGAGCTGAACTGGAATTTCCCCCAAGCCTGTGGCATTGTTAATATATAACAACATGATATTTGGAAATAATGAAATGTGTTTGTGGCAATGCAGGCTGCTTTGCAGCTATAGTGAATGCCAGTAGATGGTGATCTTAAGTTGTGAACCGAATTAACAACAGTTGTTGTCTTGCATTTCCCTAGTTCCCACTTACTTTGTCTGACTAAATGCCTGGAATTCTCTTTGAAAAATATCTGCTCCAAAGGATGTTATATATTTTGCTATTTATAACTGAATAGCATTCCAAAGTTTTACCTAATCTTCATGCATGCAGGCATTAATGTATTCATCTTAATTTATAAATACATTGTCATTTAAACCTACAATAGGAGAGCAAAACCTCTACTGTTCCTTATCATGATGGGACTCTGACAACACAATTGTCAAGTGAAATTGAAACACTTGTGGTTTTTTTGATTCCTTCTGACATATAAACTAAGCAGTATTTGGAGCTCCAATTATTCCATTCCACTATTAACTGAAAGGAAGCAATCTGTCTTTGTTATTACAAAAGATGAATTAATTCCTAGGTTTTAGTCAGAAGGATTACATCTAACTAGAGAAAATTGGACCCTAAATGACAAATCTCTCTTTATTTTTATCCTTTCTCTCTCACTCCATTCCCTCTTTTTCTTTCTGTCATTTACACTTTCTCAATTTCTGCCACTCACGAGCAAACTATCGATAAACAGGCAGGCCTAGATATTTGATTTTGTCTGAAACAGACCGTGGACAGGGCACATGGCTCAGGGATCACAAGAAATTGTTGTTGTCAACTCATCATGACAGACCAAGCAACAGCCATTGCTATCCAAGCTGATTGTAACCTGATGCCACTTAAAGGCAGCCTCTTAAAGGGGAGGGTCACTTTGGTTGCTGACAGATGAGAAAATGCACAAAGAAATATCTGCAAGACCTGCAGTTTGGGAAGAGACAAAAACACTGCAGATGCTGGAATCCAAAGTAGGTAGGCAAGAGGCTGGAAGACCACAGCAAACCAGGCAGCATTTCCAAACTAGATAGGCAGCAGGTTGGTATCCAAAGTACCATGCTGCCTGGCTTGCTGTGTTCTTCCAGTCTCCTACCTGTCTACTGCAGTTTGGAAAGGCCTGATCTTCAATGCTGCCTCAGTGTTCCTGGACCAGACGCTGGACAACAGAAGGGCACATTACCCACACCCACTCACAGCCCTGACAGACCACTATGGATAAAGAAACTTCTTGTGGTAGCACTTATCACCAGTTGGATATGTCAATCTGAACATGCCCGCAATGTGGAAAAGAGTTCAGTGCCTTCAGCAGAGTTGTTCAAGTCAAGAATGTTACCCCTTCTGTCAGGTACGTTCTCATTATAGTGACACCATCTTCAGCCTGAGTAGTTACAACATTTCCTTTCTTGCCTCCCTTCACATTTCTACCATTACTGCACCATTTTCTTGGTGCATACGTCCTTCCCTTCATTGTCATACCCATCGTATTTTCAACTCTGACCAGTATTAAAACCCCGAATTGCCCAAGTCTCACACCTTGCTCTTAATGTCAGCGCTTTTCAGGCAATTCTCAAAGATGCTCATGAACTAACATGATTTGTAGGTGCCGATGTTAGACTGGGGTGTAAAAACTTAAAAATCGCACAACATCAGGTTATCGTCCAACAAGTTTATTTGGAAGCACTAGTTTTTGAAGCTCTGCTCCTTCATCAGGTGGTTGTGGAGTATAAGATCATAGGACACAGAAGTTATAGCCACAGGACAATAGGACAACACCATACAATCTTGTCATGGTAGATGCTACAAGACGTGTCATAGTGTCAACACAGATACCACCATTATGCAAGAGGACACTTCCCATCATGTACATGGCAAGTACTCACGTGATTCGGCCAACGTTGTCTATCTCATATGCTGCAGGCAAGGATGCCCTGAGGCACAGTACATTGTCAAGACTGAGCAAAGGCTGCAGCAACAGATGAATGGACACCGCACAACAATCAAAAGACAGAAGCATTCCCTTACAGTCAGAGAACACTTCAGCGGTCTGGGACATTCAACCTTGGACCTTTGGTGACCATCCTCCAAGGTGGACTTTTGGGCAGGCAACAACGCAAAGTGGCCGAGCAGAGGCTGATAGCTATGTTCATCAGCCATGGGGATGGCCACAACCAGGGCCTTGGGTTCATTTCACACTACAGGTAAACTCACGGCCACACACACACACACGCATAAATTTGTGAGGGTGCATTTGCACTTGCAGAATTACATTTTATTTCGCTCAAAAACTGCATGAATCCATGTAAGATTCTGTAAATCCCCTTTTTAGAGGTTGTAAATTCTGTGTCCTACAATCTTATACTCTACAACCACCTGATGAAGGAGCAACTCTCAGAAGGCTAGTGCTTCCAAATATATCTGTTGGACTGTAACCTCGTGTTGTGTGATTTTTAACTATGAACTAACATAGTTTCTTTCTCCCCTTTTTAGGGGAAAATTGCACACTGATTGAGGACTGTCATTTAATCAAGTGTCCCTTGCTTTGAGGATGAAGTCACATGTTCCTGTCATGAGTCTTTAAAGTAAGTAAGCAGGCCGATTCTCAATTCATCGAACGTTTGGTAGATTGGGTAAGGCATTCTATGAGGTAGTGGGATCAGACTGCAGGATTTGCATCCTTTTCTCTCCTTCTCTGCCACCACTCTGCTTCATCATTAAAGCATTTGGATTTAATAAATACTTAGTTGAACTAGCAGATAGCAGCTGGAGAAGCAAGAGGCACACTGCACAACCTTTCTCGAAGTTGACAGAGAAATAGGGAAACCAGGATGCAGTCTTAAAAGAATCACACGTTTTACAGAAGAATAGTAGAGACAAATAGCACTAGAGTTAGAAGTAGTCAGGTATTAAGGAAGCAAGATGAAGAGGGAATAAGAAGAAGGTCTAAAAGAAGGTTTGCAGTGCATTCATGTGAGGCATGGTAAATACAGTTGGTGAACTGCACATGCAAGTAGACACTTGGGTGTATGATGTTGTGGAAATCTGGCTCAGAAGAAAATGCAAGACTAGGTACTAAATATTGCAGCATATAAAACTTTTGGGAAAGATAGAGAAGGTAAAAATCTGAAGGGGCTAATAGTATGAAGGAATATAATTGTGTGCATTCGAGATGATGTCCTAGGGAGGTCAAGGACAGATTCTTTTCAGCAGGAGCTAAGAAACAATAGAAGTAGCATTACATAGATCATCAACTAATGGCAAGAATATTAAGACACCGGTTAGTGAGAAATTATAGCAAGCTATAGAGTAGAGGCAATATGAGGCATCGGTTATCCTAATATTGACTAAGACACTAAGTATTTATTATAGAGATTCTATGACTGGGAGAGTAATAGTTTAAAAGGCAGAGCTTCTAAAGTATGTTCAGGAAAATTTTAATGATTAGTATTTTTCCAGCCTAATAAAGAAGGATGATTTATTGGATCTGTTTCTGGAAAATGAGTTGAATAAAGTGCTGATGGGACAGTATTTATAGATCAGTTATTGTGGTGATATGAGAAACTTGGACATGTTAATGAAAAAAAAAATTATTTACTAACTTAATTAAGCTTTTTGGTGCAATAACAGAGAGTTGATGAGAGTAATTGGCTAATGTCGTGTAAAATGAGCTCTAAGAGACATTTAATAAAGTGTCATATAATAAACTTGCCAGCAAAGATATCTGTGGAATAAAATTAATGAAGTAGATTGACAAAAGAACTAAAGTCAACAAGAGAAAAACTTTGTTTCTGCAATGACTGGTTAGGATCTGGAATGCACCACCTGACAGTATAGTGGTCAAAGTATTAATCACGAATTTTGAAAGGAAATGGGATAAGACCATGAAAAGAAAACAACTCAATAAGCTTTGCATGGTCTGAAAGGAGAGATCAAATCTAGTCTGTGACATGGCCCAAATAGTATATAGTTTCTGAATTTCAGCATAAGAATTCACCGCAGAGGGGAGGAGGTGCCTTTTCTTGCTATTTGGTTCAGAGTTTGTAAGGTTACTTTTTAAATGGATAAGTTGAAGTCCAAGTTTGGGGACCTGCACCAAACAAAGAGCAATATCACAAAAAAAATTAGTTCATTGGTAGGTAGTAGCTGCTAATTTGACTATTTATTAGAGGTAAATAGAGGTAAATAATGCAAACAAATTAAGAAGTAAGTAAATAAAATAAAGTTGCCAGACCAGGAGATGTTTTGTGCCTGCATGACAGGGGAGCGGGTGGGTCCCATTGTGGTTCATAGTGACCACATCTTTAGTAAATGTTGGTTACTTGAGGAACTCTGGCTCAGAACTGGTGACATAGAGAGTCTGAGCTTCAAGCATTGTGATACTTCAGGGAAAGGGAGAGCTGCCTAAAGGCAGTCACACCCATAGATTAACTACCTCAAATTTGGTCAGTGGTCAGGAGGGTGTGACTATGAGCTAGGCAGGTAGAGGGATCCAGGAGATAGTCTGGAGGAGCCTCAGCCTTCAGCCTTCAGCTTATCTAACAGGTTTGAGATTCTTGCTCCTCGTGTGGATGAATGTGGGCATTGTAGGGAGGATGAGCAAACTGACTATAGCACCGCGGTACAGGGAGCCATTCTAGAGGAGGGGGAAAAGAGAAATATAGTTGTAATCAGGGAGCATGTAGTCAGGGGAGTCGATCCTGGCCAGGATCGAGAGTCCTGGGCTGCAGAGGAACTTGGAGTGGGAAGGTAAAGATCCAATTGTCGTGGTCCACAAAAGTACCAATGATGTAGGTAGAAAGAGGAAAGCAGTTCTGCTGAGGGAATATGAGCAGCTAAGGGCTAACTTAAAAGGCAGAACCGAAAAGGTAATACATTCCATACTACTACCTGAGCCACGAGCCAATTAGAACAGGTGTTAATAAAGTTAAAGAGGTAAATGCATGGTTCAAAGATTGGTGTGGGAGAAATAGGTTTGAATTCATGGGATATTGGCATCAGTATTGGGGAAGGAGGGGCGAGCACCACCTGAATCATACTGGGACCAGAATCCTGGTGAAGTGGATTGGGCTTAAAGTAAATAGTGGCGGGTGGGGTGGGATGGTGGGTTCAATTACATTGGAAAATTATAAATTCAAAAGTAAAGGAGAAGATAATATTGCAATGATGATGTTGATTGTTACCAGAAAACAAAAGGGACAGAATATGTGGATATCGTATTGTACCAAGGAACCATAAAAACACAAGGAAACGCAATAATTGAACAAACTTAACAGCTTTGTATCTTAATGCATAAAGCATTCAGAATAAGGTAAACAAACTGACAGTGGAAATCAAATGAAGTGAATATGATCTCATAGCCATTATGAAACATGGTTACAGTGTGATCAAAACTGAGAACTTAACTTCCAGGGATATTTGACCTTTCAGAGAGACAGAAGGGATGGAAAAGGTGCTGGGGTAGAACTGTTTAAAAGAAATTAAATTAGTACAGTTGAAAGAGATGCTCTAAGCTTGGATGATGTAAAGTCCATTTGGGCAGAGATAAAAAAAACAGCAAGGGAAAGAAGAATTTGTATGTATGGATCACTCTGTGGGAAAGGCTATAAATTCACAAACAATCGGACCATCTAAAAATAATAGGGCAATAATTATGGGTGACTTTAATGTTGATTGGGTTAACCAAATTAGAAAGGGAAGCTGAGACAATGAATTCATCGAGTGCATTAATGAGAGTTTCCTAGAGCAACATGTAATGGAGCCAACCAGGGAGCAGTCTTTGGGATCTGGTACTGGGTAATGAGACATTAATTGGGTTAATAAATGACCTCTTAAAAAAGGATTCCCCAGGAAGGTGTGATTATAACATGACAGAATTTAATACTCAGTTCAAGATTGAGAAACTTTAGTCAGAAACAACTGTGTTTAACTTAAATAAAGTGAATTATAATGAATTGACGATAGAGTTAGTTTGAGCAGATGGATTAGCAGGAATTATTGTAAGCAAGAATGGCAGGCATTTAACAAGTTAGTTCATGACTTTCATCAAAAATATATCCCTAAATGGTGGAAAGATTTTAAGAGAGGGATAAACCAATTCTGGCTAAGCAAGGAAGTTAAGGAGATTGTTAACATGAAAAAAAATGTGGATAGGAGCAAAGTCAATGCTAGCCCCAAAGACTGGGATAAATTCAGAATCAAGCAAATGAGGACTAAAAAGATAATTAAAAACAGCAACAATAAACTATGAGGGCAAACTAGCAAGGAATATAAAAACTGACAATAAGAGCCTTTTTTAAAAGGAAGAGAGAGGTCAAAGTAAACATAGGCCCCTTAAGAAATGAATCTGGGGAGATGGTTCCGGGCAACAAGGAAAATGACAGAGGAGATAAGTAGATATTTTTCATCAGTCTTTACGTGGAAAATATTTTGAACATTTCATTAAACTAAAGAATACGGGTGAGGAATTAAATGCCATCAACATCACTGGAGAGGTAGTATTAAATATACTAAAGGGGCCAAAGGCACATAAGTCCCCTAACCCTGATGGCTTGCATCTTAGGATCCTGAACGAGGTAGCTACAGAGATAATGGATGCGCTGGTTGTAATTTTCCAAAAGACATTGAATTACGGATAAGTACCAGAGGATTGGAAAACTGCCAATGTGACAATCCTACTTTAAAAAGGAGGGATGGAAAATTGGGTAACTATAGGCCTATTAGCCAAATACCTATTGTTGGAAAAATATTAGAATCAATTATTATGGAAGTAATAGCAGAACATTTAGAAAATCATAATCTAATCAAACAGAGTCAACATTGCTTCATGAAAGGGAAATCATGTCTGACTAATTATTTTTAGAGTTTTTCAGTGAAGTCATCACCAGAATGGGTAGAGGGGAATCAGTAGAAGCTGTTGTATTTAAACTTCCAGAAGGACTTTGACAAAATATCTCACAAAGCCATCAGATAAGAACTTTGTTGGAGGTAGTATATTGGCATGGATAGAGAATTGGCTTATGGGCAGTAAAGAGTAAGTGGGGCTAACAGGTTCTTTTTCAGGATGGTGACTTATGACCAGTGGGGCTCCACAGGAATCAGTGCTGGGACTGCACCAGATCACAATATATGTTTATGACTTGGAGATGCGAAAAGAATGTATTGTAGCAAAATTTGCAGACAACACAAAAATAATTGGAAAGGCAAATTGCGAAATGAATACAAGCCTATTGATAGATTAAGTAAATGGGCAAAAAATTGGCAAATGGAGTATAATGTGGGAAAATGTGAAGTTATTTACTTTAGAAGGGAGAACAAAATATTATTTAAATGAAGAGAAACTGTAGAAAGCTGTTACACTAAGGGACTTGGGGATACTTGTGCATGGAACATTCAAAGCTAGCATATAGGTACATCAGCTAATCAGGAAGGCTAATGGAATATTGGCCCTTATTTCAAGGGGGTGGGAGTATAAGAGTAGGGAAATCTTACTGCAACTGTACAAGGTATTGATGAGATTACACTTGGAGTACTATGAGCTGTTTTGGTCCCTTTATTTAAGCAAATATATCATCTCATCATTGGCGGTTCAGAAAAGGATCACTAGGATGATCCTTGGTATGAAGGTTAGGACCTCTACTTACTTGAGTTGAGAAGAATGAGAGAAACATACAGGGGTTTGACAGGATAAATGCTGCGAGGATGTTACCCCTGATGGGAGAGTCGAGGACAAGAGGACATAGTCCCAAATAAAAGGGGTGCCAATTTAAGATGGAGATGATGAAGAATTGGAACTCCTGGGTTGGAACTCCTTGCTATAGAGAGCTGTGGGGGCAGTGTCCTTATGTATATTTAAGTCTGTAATAAATAGGTTTGAACTGTGAATGATTAGGGATTACTGGGAAAGTGCAAGAAAGTGATTGTGAGGAGTGTCATATCAACCATGATCGTATTGAATGATGGAGCAGTTTCGAGGGGCTGAATGGCCTACTTCTGTTCCTTTTTCTTATGGTCTTTTGCTGGGTTATAGCAAAAAGGCAGGAAAGTAGGACTAGCTGGGTTAACCTTACAGAAATCTGATAGGACATGATGGGACAAAAAGCTTCCTTCGGTGCTGTAACTATTGTATGGGAGAAGTTGACTTCTAACAGTTACAGATACAAAGGAAAACAGTTTGTTTTAATTTTGTATGCAAACTACAGAGCATACATAAAGAAAAAAGACTCAAATTCCTCAATTGCTCTTTGAAACGTGTATAACACTCAGTTGAAGTTACATGATGTCATTTTACCTTTATTTAGATTTGTTTAGATTAGATTAGATTAGATTAGATTAGATTACTTACAGTGTGGAAACAGGCCCTTCGGCCCAACAAGTCCACACCGCCCCGCCGAAGCGTAACCCACCCATACCCCTACATCTACATTTACCCCTTACCTAACACTATGGGCAATTTAGCATGGCCAATTCACCTGGCCTGCACATCTTTGGACTGTGGGAGGAAACCGGAGCACCCGGAGGAAACCCACGCAGACACGGGGAGAACGTGCAAACTCCACACAGTCAGTCGCCTGAGGCGGGAATTGAACCCGGGTCTCAGGCGCTGTGAGGCAGCAGTGCTAACCACTGTGCCACCGTGCCGCCCACAATTATATACATAGAGCAGAATACTTTGGATGGCCACTCAAGGGTCATTGGGGAACGCATCTTCATTGAATCTGATTTCCTTACAACTACCTAACCCTCAGTCAGGCAGTAATTGGCTAAAGGTGAGATTGTTGCCATCATGTGGGGAAGATGTTCCACCTTAGACAGCTGTTGCCCAATCAGATTTGGTTGGTGGCCATTTCAGGAACCAGTTTTGAAGTGTTTAAGACCCATCTTCAGGTAAATTAAAGGTATTCCCGTAACGGAATTGACAGGCATCTTAGAGTGCAATAGAGGTTTGGATGGGAGATGTATTGTGTGTTTGAGAAGTGGTAGGAGGAAGTATTGTGGAGGTCACATAATCCCTTATGGAGGTTCCTCTTATGGGCACAGGGTACCCCCAATGAGGTCCATTCCTTTGCCTGAAACCAGCTGACCAAGTAAAATCTGTTGGGTTTCCGACGTGGCATATTCCTCCCTTTGTATAGTCAGATCACATCTGAATTGTTGATAAAATATAGTCCATACACTTGTCAACAACCTTTATTCAGTGTAAACAAAGTACAGGATCAGTAAAAGAAGAAACCTTTGGAACCCTGAACATGACAGTCCTAGCTTCATGTGATTTGACATAGCTACTTATGTATATGCTCAGTAGCTATCATTAGTGTAAAGATATAGTGAACCTTTCACTAAATACCTGGCTGTGGATAAAACAGTGTGAGGGTGGGATGAGGCACTTAAGTGGACATAAAGGGCCTCAATACAACCAAGGGTGGCACAGTGGCTTAGTGGTGCCTCTTAGCACCAGGGTTCCAGGTTTGATTCCATCCTCAGGCGACTATGTGTGTGGAGTTTGCATATTCTCCCTGAGTTTGCATGGGTTTCTTCCCGCAGTCCAAAGATATGCAGGTCAGGTGAATTGGCCATGCTAAATTGCCCACAGTGTTAGGTGCTTTAGTCGGAGGGAAATGGGTCTGGGAGAGTTAGTCTTTGGAGGATCAGTGTGGGCTTGTTGGGCTGAAGGGCCTGTTTCCACACACTGTATGTTATCTAATCTAAAGGGTGAATAGGCTGCCCAATGCCTTCACTTCTCCACCATACAATAGGAGAAAGATCAGGGCAGGTGGGCACAGAGTTGAAGGTCAGATTTTCTATTTTATGATGTCCTCTTAACTTGACAGTGGGCTGGTTGTGGGGTTAGGGTGAGAGTATGGGGTGCAGGGTATGGGAACGGTGGGGGGGGGTGGGGGGGGGGGAGGGGGAGGTGAGAGGGTGAGGTACTGTAGAAATTCCACTTAAAAGTTGTCATGGTCCAAAAGGAGTCCATTGATTCCATGTTAGCTTTCTGCAGAGCATTCCAGTCAGTTGCACTGATCTACCCATCACTTACCCTGCATGTTTCTTTCTATTGTGTGCCAACCAATGTATTAACTTTTATTTGCTATATCAATGGCACATACTCCTTTTACATCATTTATAAAGTTTTCCTTCAATTGAAAATACAAATTATTGAACTTTTCATATGTGGAGAAAATGTAAGTACACCAAAAATCTGAACAACAGGCATGTTATGCTGAAATTTGCCATTTTTACCTACAATCCAGGATTTAAAATTGTTATGCTGTCCAGAGAGATAAGTGTTTTTCTTGGAAATCCAAAAATCCAGGTGCTTTCTAAAAGAATAATCCTAAATAAAAACATATAATATAAAGAATACAAAAATCACTGTTTTAAAAACGCTTTTCTCAGGTAATGAGAATATTGGCAACAAGATGACTTAATTGGGCAAGAGTCCAAAAATCTAATTCTAGGTGTTGAGAAAATCCCTTATGATTCAGTCCTCATGCCTTAGACAGCGAGTTCAGAGACTCATCACTGGGTGACAAGAAGCTGATTTTCTTACAGTTGCATCTCACTATTAACCCACATGGCTGTGTGAATATCACATTCCCAAATCGAGAAACTCAAAGGCACAAGAAACTGACTGGTAAAACAGACCAGTGACCTGTCTTGTCAGTACCTGTTGCAAGCTGGGGAATGGCTGTGTCAAGAGTGTGATGCTGGAAAAGCACAGCAGGTCAGGCAGTATCTGAGGAGCAGGAGAATCAACATTATGAACATAAGCCCTTCGTCAGGATTCCTGGTGAGGGGCTTATGCTCAAAACGTTGATTATCCTGCTCCTCGGATGCTGCCAGACCTGCTGTGCTTTTCCAGCATCACACTCTTGACTCTGAGCTCCAGCATCCGCAGTCCTCACTTTCTCCCAATGGCTGTGCCCAGCTATCTCACTTCACTTGACATGGAGCTGCTTCTTCTGCACAAGGTGTTTCCATGGTCAATGGCCATGTTCATCCTGTCCCATCATTCACACAACTTGGCATTGGCAAAGAACCTTTCCCTGGAATAAACACAAAAAAAAACCCAGCAGCAGCTGGAAATCTAAAACCGAGCAGAGAACACTAGAGAAACACTGCATGTCTATCAGCATCTGTTAAGAGAAAATCAGAGTTAACTTTTCTAGTCCAGTGACCCAACATAAGAACATTTTGCCTGCTTTTGGCCCAACTCCAATACCAACGCAGAGTTTTCAAGGATTTCACATCTGACTTTAGCAACATTTATGTACTACCAAGCAGTTATTAAAAGTATTACAAGTATAATGAATACAGCTTTTTATATATACTCTGGATGAAACTTCTTCACTCTAAATTTCCTGCTACATTCCTTTTCCTTGAAAAATTCATGTCATATATAAGAAATTTAACCATTCTATCTGAATGCTATTTCAACGATTTGTTTAGGAATTGATATATTTTGGAACTTCCACTTACACCGAGAGTCACAGAGTCATAGAGCTGTGCAGCATAGTAGCAGACCCTTCGGTCCAACTCGTCCATGCTGACCAGATATCCTAGATTAATCTAATCCCATTTTCCACCATTTAACCCATATCCTGGCAAAGCTTTCCCTTCCAATTTCCTCCAAATAGGCCACAGTTCAGGGTATGTAATGGTAGCCTACTGGGTCAAAATTCTCCTGGTTCTAAAAGTTTCACTCCAAAGACATACCTCTAGGAACTTTCTGCATATTCTCCGTTTGGCTATCTTAGAAATCCAATTAACTGGTGGTGGAGTTCTTCAGTTGTCAAAGATTATAAATGCTTCTTGCCTGCATACAAAATTTCAACTGATTTCAGCTTTCTGCAGATAACTTGATCTAAACTAAATTAAAAACAGAAAATACTGGAGAAAATAAGTAGGCCCAGCAGTATCTGTGAAGCGAGAAACAAAGTTAATGTTTTGAATCTGATATGATTCTTCAGACTCAAAATATTAACTCTGTTTTTCTCTTCACAGATGTTGCCAGACCTGCTGAGTTTCTTCATTTTTTTGAATTTCAAATTTATAGCATCTGTAGAATTTTGCATTTATTTGACCGAAACCGTTTAAAAGCAAGAACTGCGCATTCAGGAATTCACACCCCCTATAATTATCTTGCTAAGATTCTTTTAGACAATAGACAATAGGGAGTGCAGCGTAGATTCACGAGGTCAATTCCTGGAATGGCAGGATTACCTTACACTGAAAGACTGGAGCGACTGGGCTTGTATACCCTTGAGTTTCGAAGACTGAGAGGGGATATGATTGAGACATATAAGATTATTAAAGGATTGGACACTCTGGAGGCAGGAAACATGTTTCCGCTGATGGGTGAGTGCCAAACCAGAGGACACAGCTTAAAAATACGGGGTAGACCATTTAGGACAGAGATGAGGAGAAACTTCTTCACCCAGAGAGTGGTGGCTGTGTGGAATGCTCTGCCCCAGAGGGCAGTGGAGGCCCAGTCTCTGGATTCATTTAAGAAAGAGTTGGATAGGGCTCTCAAGGATTGTGGATTCAAGGGTTATGGAGATAAGGCAGGAACAGGATACTGATTAAGGATGATCAGCCATGATCATATTAAATGGTGGTGCAGACTCGAATGGCAGAATGGCCTACTCCTGCACCTATTGTCTATTATCTATTGTCACAAGCAATCTATTTATCCTTTGGTAATCTCTAATTATTTACTAGAATGAGAAAATGTAAATATACAATAAATAGTAAATACATATTACAAATTCAGAATTTATCAAACTTTCGAAAGAAAACAAAATATATTCTTTTGTTTAGAACAGTAATTAATATTTCCTTCACCATAAATTGCTCATGGAATTAGGAACCAGGAGTCTGGTGTATTTCTGTGATGTCAGGGCCATAGAATTCCTTGGAACTGCTCCCACTCCACAGCTGTCACTTTGTAGAAAGAATGATGGAAAATCCAGACCAATGTTACATTAGCCAATAGCTTCTAGAGGAACAAACGTGGAGATTTCTCAGTAGAGTAGATTCATTGCATATCCATTACACTATTGGTCTAAGACTAATGTAACCATAGGCGAATCTGTCTTGTGCTAAAATGCATTATTCAGCTTTTGCTACTCAAAAGAAATGGAAGATTATGAACAAAAGGCAGAAGCACTGTTTGGCTCTTATTTCCCTTAAAATAAGTCACTTCCCTTCAACAAATTATAAATGTCTGCTGTCTGCCCAGAGAAAGGCAAGACATGGCATTTACCAAGAGGAGAAGAATGAACAACTTTATTGTTTCAGATCTCTAAGTTCTCATGGTGGGAGGAAGGTAGGGGAAGGAGTTGTAATGGGCAGTAGTGGTGGGAGGGAGGACATTGAAGGCAAGTTGAGCAGACTTCCGGTATTCAGCCATAATTGGTAGGATTAGGGAAAACCCAAAGGCTTTCTATAGGTATGTCAGGAATAAAAGAATGACTAGGGTAGGAATAGGTCCAGTCAAGGATAGGAGTGGGAAGTTGCGTGTGGAGGCTGAAGAGATTGGGGAGACACTGAATGAATACTTTTCGTCAGTATTCACTCAGGAACAGGACATTGTTGCCGATGTGAATACTGAGTCACAATTAATTAGAATGGACGGCTTTGAGGTATGTAGGGAAGAGGTGTTGGAAATTCTGGAAAGGGTGAAAATAGATAAGTCCCCTGGGCCTGATGGCATTTATCCTAGGATTCTCTGGGAAGCAAGGGAGGAGATTGCAGAGCCATTGGCCTTGATTTTTATGTCCTCGTTGTCTACAGAAATAGTGCCAGAAGACTGGAGGATAGCAAATATGGTTCCATTGTTCAAGAAGGGGAGTAGGGGATAACCCTAGTAACTATAGGCCGGTGAGCCTCACTTCTGTTGTGGGCAAAGTCTTAGAGAGAATTGTAAGGGATAGGATTTCTGAACATCTGGATAGGAATAATGTGATCAAGGATAGTCAACATGGTTTTGTGAAGGGCAGGTCGTGCCTCACAAACCTTATTGAATTCTTTGAGAAGGTGACTAAGGAGGTGGGCGAGGGTAAAGCAGTAGATGTGGTGGGATTTTAGTAAGGCGTTTGTTAAGGTTCCCCATTGTAGGCTACTGCAAAAAACACGGAGGTATGGCATTGAGGGTGAGTTTGAGGTTTGGATTAGGAATTGGCTGGCTGGAAGAAGACAGAGGGTAGTAGTTGATGGTAAAGGTTCATCTTGGAGTACAGTTACTAGTGGTGTTCCGCAAGGATCTGTTTTGGGACCATTGCTGTTTGTCATTTTTATAAATGACCTGAAGGAGGGGCTAGAAGGTTGGGTGAGCAAGTTTGCGGATGATATGAAAGTCGGTGGAGTTGTTGACAGTGAGGAAGGATATGACAGGTTACAGCGGGATATAGAGAAGCTGCAGAGCTGGGCAGAAAGGTGGCAAATGGAGTTCAATGTGGGTAAGTGTGAGGTGATTCACTTTGGTATGAGTAACAAAAAGATTGGGTACTGGGCTAATGGTCGGATACTTGGTAGTATGGATGAGCAGAGGGATCTTGGTGTCCATGTACACAGATCTCTGAAAGTTGCCACCCAGGTAAATAGTGCAGTGAAGAAGGCATATGGCATACTGGCTATTATTGGTAGAGGCACTGAGTTCCTGAGGTCATGTTGCAGTTGTACAAGACTCTGGTGCGGCCGCATCTGGAGTATTGTGTGCAGTTTTGGTCGCCATACTATAGGAAGGATGTGGAGGCACTGGAACGGGTGCAGAGGAGGTTTACCAGGATGTTGCCTGGTATGGTAGGAAGATCGTATGAGGAAAGGCTGAGGCACTTGGGGCAGTTTTCATTGGAGAAAAGAAGGTTTAGGGGTGACTTGATAGAGGTGTACAAGATGATTAGGGGTTTAGATAGGGTTGACCATGAGAACCTTTTTCCACGTATGGAGTCAGCTATTACGAGGGGGCATAGCTTTAAATTAAGGGGTGGTAGGTATAGGACAGATGTTAGGGGTAGATTCTTTACTCAGCGGGTTGTGAGTTCATGGAATGCCCTGCCAGTAGCAGTGGTGGACCCTCCCTCTCTTTGGGCATTTAAATGGGCATTGGACAAGCATATGGAGGATAGTGGACTAGTGTAGGTTAGGTGGGCTTGGATCAGCGCAACATCGAGGGCCAAAGGGCCTGTACTACGCTATATTCTTCTATGTTCTATGTTCTATAATTATCTCTTATGCCAAGATGGATATGGCCTTGATGCTAACAGCAATACCCTCGTCCTTGGTTTTGCAGGATAATGCCACAGAGAGTTTTGTGAAGGAAATGTCTCTCGCACATCATCATTACCCTCACCTGGCACTCATTGAAAACCAACAGAAAAGTTCTGTAATGGAAATGAATATAACAAAAAAAATCAATAAATAAACAGGATTTGGACGTTTTGGTCTCGACCAGCTTTTGTTGCAGATCCCTAATTGCCCCTGAAAGGTGGTCGTGAACTGGTTCCTTGAACCGCTCTAGCCCATCTAGTTTAGAAATACCCACAGTTAGGGAGAGAGGTCCAGGATTTTGACACAGTGACAGTGAACAATCAGCAATTTGTGGATTGGACGGTCATGTGAGAAAGTGTTTTAAAAATAATTTCTGACTCATTACCGAATTGTAATTACACAGCTCCCTAAACATGAAATGATTGCCTTACACAACCCGAACCTGACTCCTCTATTATATCACATTCCTCTCACATCTGTTACTTCACATCTCCTCAGTCACACATTCCTTAACTGTCAGATAAATGTCATTTACGTATCTCTTCAGAAATTAATGTAGTGTACAACACTTACAAAGGAAGACTGTTGAAGGGAGCGTTCGACCACTATTCATGTGAAAGGCAGCTCCTGGGAAACCCCAGTGCTTCCCATTGAAGATGCCAAAAATGGCAGCATCTTGCCTGTACTAAGTAACTGACTGCACTTCCATAGTTGTTCCAGTGACGTTCACACAGCTATAATCTGCTAGCCACTTCTCTGACTCCTCCATCGCTAGAGGGTGACGCTCGTGCATTCTCATCTTCCCTCCCTTCTTTATGTGCACCCCCATAAAATGTGGCATAAGAGTGGGTGAAGAGAATGATGCAAATGAACCAAGCCACCCACGAGCAGTAACTGCAAGATATTATCGTTTGTCAGAAAAGCAGAACATGTCCCACCTTCTTCACAGTGCTCCTCACCATGGAACATGGGTCGCAAGACTTGGCTGCCCAGCATCACACTCGGGAGATGCAGCCAGTAGCAGTTTCATGCCAAGTGTCAGTGCCACGCCATTTAACAATGGTACCATGGTCTGAAATCCCAAAAGCCAACTGTTAAAAGTACCAGCCTCGCTGGTGGCACCTAGAAGGTACAAAAGAAATGCCTGTAGAGAATTCTATGCTTGGTCTTGATGATCACTGATGTTGCGTGGGAACAGAAAGGCAGTTTGAAAATCTGTTGACGTGTCAACTGTTTGAAAGTAGCAAAACATATCGGAGTCACTCATTGAGAAATTGTCACAAATAGCCAACATATTCATGAGGCAAGGGGTTTCAATGTGTGATAACTTGAAAGCAGATTGGTTATACCCTTCAGAAAGTTAGAAAAATGTTCTTGCTAATTATAACCCATCACTTATCCAACAGCAGATTTCTTCACTTGTGGCAATGGAAGTGTGACACAAGTGTTTTACCACTGCACCATTTATTACACTGAGACACATTGCACTTAAAATACTTTGTGCTCATCATGATGAACATGTATGCTTGACTAATCTCTGCCAATGTTACACTGGGTGAGTGAAATTAGCTCTGCTACAAATAATGAGAGTGGTTTAAAATGATATTTCTTCCTAACGCTTTTATTTTAGTCTATATCAGGGCAGCATTTTATTTTCACTATGTGACTTGCTGCTAATGGCAGTGGTGATAAAGATTTGCAGCACCGCGACACTAAAAAGTTATTTTATTTGACACAGTGTTCCAAAATTATACGCCACAAGATGAATATTTCAATATATCCCTGTCAGTCATTGGCACTGCTGTTATTGTGCTGGGAAGGCTGGAAGGAATGAAAGATATTCTGCCAAAATTTAAAATGCTTATTCCAGGAGCTAGTATCATTGAGTTGAAATAATATAAAACTGGACAAATTACATGTGTGTTCTGTGGGATCCATGCCCAGTTACACCTAAGTAAGGCAAAGTGTGGAATAACATTCCTGAACAGATTGGTTAGAAATTTTACTTTATTTTAGAATTTTGTAACAATTACAGGTGGACAATAGCTTCAAGATGATATTAGTAGAAGTGCTATGCAACAAAATGTTGCAAAAAGCTATTAATGACATTGCATTTCTGTTGTTCATTTTTACTTTGTCAGGTAAACTATTAAAAGTGTGCACTATTACATAGTGCCTTACCTCATGCTATTAATGTTATTACCAAAGAGATACTATTGTGTTCTAAGTGATTCTTAGTAAGGCACAATGAATACACTGACCTGGCTACCCAGAGGACGCAAGTATAGGAAACAAATCTCAGTCGCTATTTGGTTGAACATGCTCTGAGCAACAAAAAAGATAATATTTCAATTAACCTCCAAAAAGAAAATGTAAGCGTAGGGATTGAAGGTATTAGGGATAAAAATAGAGAGAGGAATGATCACCGCGACAAAGGTTTGAATCTGGGGCCAGGGGCATATAATCTGTGAAAACAACCAGTCAGGATTGGACGTCAGGTGAGCAAGTGCAAGGTTAAGGTGAAGGTTTGCTTCATGTTCTTTGGATGTTTTACTCACCTGCCAAAGCACCGCTCTTCTGAAGCTGGTGAATCGGATTCTGTTTGAGGTACGAATGGATGTAATATTCAACATTGCAGCTGTAGAGCATCCAGAACCTGACCCAACAGCATCCCCCTCATCCAAGCCTGACACCACTGCCCTGCTGCTAGACTTGAGGACACTTTCACTATTCCTGGGACACAACAATCCATCCCCACCTCCTGACCTGTGGCACTCAATACTCCATCTCCTTTCCCATTCCTTTGGGACATGAATCCCATGTTCCCTACTGCCAGATCTGCCCTCTACAACAATACCACCCCTGTGACCCACACATACCACCCCACCCCCCTTTCAACCTGGCGACCCATCCATTCCCTATAACAGCCCTGCCAGACCTAACGTCTCCCACCCATCCCAGCCTAGCCTAAATGCTGCATCATATCTGGCACCTACCCACCTGGCTCCCTATTTTCCTGGCATCTTACCTCCCAGTCCAACCCCACACTACCTTATGGACTTACCCAACACATAGTGTAAAAGTGGTGATCTGTGATGCAGGATATCGAAAGTTCAGAATATGGGAACAGTCAGCTACCAAAAATGGGGCATGGTTTGCCTTCTGCTGACTGTTCTATGCTACAAAGAACCTATCTGAATTAAAGTATAGCTGTGAATTTGTAAAGGACCTGTTGGAAATGTGGATTTCATTATGTAAAAGATGTCCCAATGTCTATTGCATCAATACTAACCATAGAGTCATACAACATAGAAACAGACCCTTTGACCCATACCATCATGCTGACCAGGTTTCCTAAACTGAGCTAGTCCTTTTTGCCTGCACTTGGTCCACAATCTTTTAAACATTTCCTAGCCAAACCTGTCCAAATGTCTTTTAAATGTTGCAATTGTGCCCACCTCTACCACTTCCTCTGGCAGTTCATTTCATTTACACACCACACTCTGAATGAGAAAGTTGCCCCTCAGGTCCCTTTCAACTTAAACCTATGCCCTCTACCCTCGGGAAAACACCTTGGCTATTCACCTTATCTATGCTCCTCATGATTTTCTAAACCTCTATAAGGTCACCCCTCAGCTTCTTGCTCCAGCACTAAAAGTCCCAGCTTATCCAGCCTCTCCTCATAACTCAAACATTCCAGTGACAGCCATATTCTTGTAAATGTTTTTGTACCCATTCCAGTTTAATGACATCCTTCCACCAGCAGGACAATTATAATTGTAAGAAATGTGGCCTTACCAATGTACTGTACAAATGTAATATGATGTTCCAACTCCTGTACTCAATGCTGTGATTGGCGAAGGGTTGAAAAGTGTGGTGCTGGAAAAGCACAGTAGGTCAGGCAGCATCCGAGGAGCAGGAGAATCAATGTTTTGGGCAGAAGCCCTTCGTCATGAATGAATTGAATTGAATTGAATTTGTTGTGACATGTACCAAGGCATGGTGAGAAGCTTTGTCTTGCGAGCAACACAGGCAGATCACAGAGTTAAGTAGAATAGATAAGTAAATAATAGGTAAACAGAGGCAAAAACAAAAACACAGGTACAGGCGAATGTTAAAAGTTTGTGAATCCATTCAGTATTCTAACAACAATGGGGTAGAAACTGTTACGAAACCGGCTGGTGCTTGTGTTCAGGCTTCTGTACCTTCTCCCCGATGGTAGAGGTTGTAGAAAGACATTGCCAGGGTGGGATGGATCTTTAAGAATGCTGGTGGCCTTTTCTTGGCATCGGGTCTGGTAGATGGATTCTATAGATGGGAGGTTGGCCTTTGTGATTGTCTGGGCTGAGTTCACCACTCTCTGTAACCTTCTCTGACCTGGAACAGTACAGTTGCCATACCAGGAAGTGATAATCCAAACAGAATGCTCTCAATGGTGCACCTATAAACATTGGCAAGGGTATTTGCCGTCATGCCAAACTTCCTCAGCTGCCTGAGGAAGAAGAGACGTTGTTGGGCCTTTGTAACCTGTGTGTCTACACAAGAAAATTTGTTGTGGATAACCACTCCCAGGAGCTTGATACTGTCCACTCGTTCCGCCTCTGTGCTGTTAATGTGTAGGGAGGCATGAGTAACATCCCGCTGAAAGTCAATAATGGGTTCCTTGGTTTTGCTGGCATTGAGAGCGAGGGTTGTTCTAAGTGCACCATTTTTCTAGGTCTTCCACTTCCTGTCTGTAGTCTGTTTTGTCACCATCTGAGATTCGACCAACTATGGTGGTGTCACCAGCAAACCTGTAAATGGCATTAGTCTGGTATTTGGTGATGCAGTCATGGATATACAGTGAGTACAGTAGGGGGCTGAGTACGCACCCCTGGGGTCTCCAATGTTGAGTGTTAGTGAGGATGAAATATTGTCCCCAATCTTCACTGACTGTGGCCTGTGGGTCAGGAAACTGAGGATCCAGTTACAGAGAGAGGGGTTTAGTCTGAGCTCACTAAGTTTAGTAATCCATCTCAAGGGGATAATCATGTTGAAGGCTGAACTGTAGTCATAGAGTGGAATTCTTACGTAGCTGTTCTTGGTGTCAAGATGTTTTAGGGAGGAGTGAAGGCCAAGTGATATGGCATCTGAAGTGGATCTGTGGTCTGAAAGGCAAATTGGAGTGGGTCAAGAATAGTGGGGAGGCTGGAGTTGATTAATGCCATGAAGGGCTTTTGCCCGAAACATCGATTTTACTGCTCCTCGGATGCTGCCTGAACTGCTGTGCTTTTCCAGCACCACTAATCCAGAATCTGGTTTCCAGCATCTGCAGTCATTGCTTTACCACCTAAATGCCACGACCAGCCTTTCAAAGCACTTCATTACCACTGAAGTTAGGGCCACTGGGCGGTAGTCATTGAGACATGCTGCATGAGCCTTCTTGGGCACAGGGGTGATGTTGGCCCTCTTAAAACAGGTAGGATCAGTGGCCTGCTGCAGGGAGAGGTTGAAGATGTCTGAGAAGATCTCTACCAATTGATCTGCGCATGCTCTGTGTGCACGGCCTGGTACTCCGTCTGGTCCCTTCGCTTTCCTTGGATTCACACAAAGGAGAACTGATCTGACCTCTGATGCAGTGACTGTTGGGATGGGTTCGTCAGGAGTTGTCAGAATAGGTATTACCTCTCTGCTGAAATTCTGCTCAAAGCAAGCATAGAAAGCATTGAAATGATCTGGGAGGGATATGTCATCGTCTGCTATCTTGCACTGTCTCTTTTAAGAACCTGTGATGTCATTCAGTTCTTGCCAGAGTTGTTGGGTGTCTGTCTGGGTCTCTAGTTTGGATCGGTTTTATTCTTGGCTGTCTTAATGGCTCTGCAAATTGGATTCTTTATATTTGAGTGGGTTTTCTGATCTGAAGGCCTCATGCCTGTTTTTTAGCAGGTTCTGTTTGTCCTGATTCATCCAGGATTTCTTGCTGGGGAAACACCTGGATTGGCATCCTTGGTATGCACTCCACCACGCACTTGCTGATAAAGTCTGTGATTGTGGTGGAGTATCCATCCAAAGTACCTGTGAACTGTTTAAATCAGGTAATTCCAGACAGCACCAGAGTTGATCCTGTGCCTCTTCCGACCAGCACTGGACCTGTATCCATGAGGGGATCTTCTGCTTGAGCTTTTGCCTGTAAGCCGGGAGAAGAAACATGGCATTGTGGTCAGAGTTCCCGAAATGAGGGCGGGGGATGGAGCGATAGGCATCTTTCACAGTGGTGTAGCAGTGGTCTAAAATGTTCATGCCTCTGTTGGGGCAGGTAATATTCTGGTGGTACTTGGGCAACACCTTCCTTAGCTTGGCTCGATTGAAGTCACCAGTCACAATAAACAAGGCCTTGGGGTGTTCCATCTCTACGGTGTTAGTGGTGGAGTACAGTTGGGGAGGGATGGGGGCTGAGAGATAAATGGGGGGGGGGGGGGGGCTGGGATTGGGTAAAGGTAACTGGGAAACTGGGAAGGCAGATGCAGGTGGGGGGCGATGGTGATAGATCAGAGTGGAGATGGAGTGGAGAGATTGGAAGGATGATAGACAAGTAGGACAGTTCAAGAGGGTGGTGGCGAGTTGGAGGGTTGTATCTGAGGTGAGGTAGGGGGAGGGGAGATGAGGAAACTAATGAAATTGAAGTTGAAACCGGGTAGTTGGAGGGTCCCAAGACGTCAGGTGGCTTGGATTTGGCAAGGGAGAAGAGAGTAGGCCCAGGAGCTACCTATTGCATTCTGAACTATCTTCCCCCCCAGCTCCTCACTCCTGTTCCTATTTATCTCTCAGCCCTCTTCTCCCTCACCACATTCCTGACAAAGGGCTTATGCCTGAAATGCCGACTCTCCTGGTCCTCGAATGCTGCCTGACCTGCTGTGCTTTTCCAGCACCACGTTCTTCGTCTCTGATCTTCAGCATCTGCAGTCCTCACCTACTCCTACCCCCTGATGAAGTCAAACATGCCTAATACTGCCTTCACCACCCTGTCTACTCCACTTTCAAGAAACTATGCATCTGTACCCGTAGGTGTCTCTGTTTGACAGTATTTTCCAGGGTCCCATCATTAATGGGTGGCACGGTGGCACAGTGGTTAGCACTGCTGCCTCACAGCACCTGAGACCCGGGTTCAATTCCCATCTCAGGAGACTGACTGTGTGGAGTTTGCATGTTGTCCACGTGGGTTTCCTCCCACAGTCCAAAGATGTGCAGGTCAGGTGAATTGGCCATGCTAAATTGCCCATAGTGTTAGGTAAGGGGTAAATGTAGGGGCATGGGTGGGTTGTGCTTCGGCGGGGCGGTGTGGACTTGTTGGGCCGAAGGGCCCGTTTCCATGCTGTAATGTAATCTAATTAAGTCCTGCACTGTTTTGAGTTACCAAAAAGCAACGTCTCACATTTATCTGAATTAAACTCCATTTACCATTCCTGCACCCACTGGTCTAGTTGATCAAGATTCCATTGTACTCTTAGGTAACATTCATTGTGCACTATACAACCAATTTTTAGGTCATCTGCAAACTTACTAACCGTGCCTCCTATATCCTGATCCTAATGATGAACTATAATAAACCCAGCATCAATCTTTGCATTACACCAGTGGTCACAGGCCTCCAGGCTGAAAAACAATCCTCTACCACCACCCCCTGTCTCCTACAGTCAAGCCAATTTTGTATCCAATTGGCTAGCTCTCCCTGGATCCCATGAGATCTAACCTCGCTAACCAGTCAACTATGTGGAACCTTGTCAAAGGCGTTGCAAATGTCTAAACAAACAATGTCTACCACTGTGTCTTCATCTATCTTCTTGTTTACCACTTTAAACAAACTCAATCAAATTTGTGAGACACAATTTCAATTATTGTCATGAAATAAACCCAGTCTTGTTAACTACAAGAGACTGTTCCAGATAAGTCAGGGAGTGTTTTTTTTTCACTACCACACTGCATCAAGCAATGGAAACTTGAGTTCTTGACAGAAACCAACAGAGACATGGAGAGAACTCCAGACAGAAAATCACCCAAGTCTGGAATCGAACCCAGGTAACTGACACTGTGCCACAGCAGTGCTAACCATTGAGTCAGTATGATTGTGCTGTTAACAATAATAACTTGCTTTATGTAGCACTTTTAAAATGTACAAATATCCAAGGTTCATTCAATTGTGTAAATTGGCAACATGAATTCAACTTCTACTTTGCTAACCTTGTAAATCCAGACCCCTGGGAGGGGCCTCTTGATTCCGTGATCGGTCAAATAAACACTAGCAGCTCGGTTGATTCAGCAAGATTTAACAATTTATAATGACACCAGGCATAGGTTATCCAGCAACACAGGGGTTAAGCACCTCTGTGCACTCTGGAAAAGCTGCGCGCTTTAGCTTAAAACACAGGTAACTTTTGTAGGTCTCTTAAATTAATCCAATAAAATGACAAATAGACATAAAATTAAGCCAATGATATTTCCTGGGAACTGACTTGTTTTGCGTGTCTTTATCTCTGGGGACACCTGGTTTCCAAGGTCAATTTAGGATACTTTAATAATGTCATGTCTTACTTAGTTAATTCATACTACGAACAGGGTACTATTTGCTAATCTCTTTCAATTAGTTCAGAAATGCAGTTTTCAGCAGAGATAGATGAAATTACAAACAAAATTGTTAATTTGCTCCTATAAGCCATTTTGTTATGTTACTTGCATTAAGAAGCCATTTTGTAGTTAGTAAAAGCATGCATTAAGTGGTTGCTTCTGACAACAGCCTAAGTCCAGATTTTAGATTGTAAATCTGACAATCTGAAATCATTTTTACAAAATAATTTATCTTTACGCAGAGTGGTAAGGGCGTGGAATGCCCTCCCTGCTAATGTAGTCAACTTAGCCACATTATGGAGATTTAAACAATCCTTAGATAAGCACATGGATGATTTTGGATAGTGTAGGGAGATGAGCTGAGAATAGTTCACCAGTCAGCGCAACATCGAGGGCCGAAGGGCCTGTTCTGCGCTGTATTGTTCTATGTTCTATGTTCTAAAATTATAAGACCATTGAGCTGTTGGTTTATTATAAAATTAAAATTGGTTTATTGATATCCATTGCAAGGAAACCTGCTGGTTTGGTCTATGTGTGACTTCAGTCCTAATTCAAAGCAATCGACTCTTCATTGACTATTGAATTACCTTAGCGAGGCACTCAGTTTTATCAAACCATTGAAATAAATACTTTCACCAACATACCACAGTGCTCCTAGAAAAAGGGGTGAAATGGGAATGGGAAAACAAATGCTATTCTGCTTGTCATTAATGTCCAAGCTCTGAGAATAAGTTTTGTAAAGTCATCGAGTTAACATCATCAGTGTATGTACGTATTTATCTTTTATGTGAGAAAATTAAATTATATCTGTTCTCCTATTCCTTCAGCTTTGTATCCTTATCCATCTTCCAATCTAATTGTAATGAATGGAATGCATGAACTCTCTTGAGGAATCCTGCCTGAAATGTCCTGCTCCTTGGATGCTGCCTGACCTGCTGTGCTTTGTCCAGCGCCACACTTTATCCACTCTGACTCTCCAGCATCTGCAGTCCTCACTACCTCCTGAACTCTTACTGCCAATGATCAGTATGTTTTATATGGAAAGGGGTGTGTTTTTTCTTACCCTTTAAATATAAATCTCAATTAAATAAAAACAAACATGCAGCATGTTTTTGGGAGTTTTAAAACTAAAACATGTAACTTATTCTCACACTTTTAGTCCTAATTAAACAAAATATTTGACAAAATCTGGTTTCACTCATATACCCCCCCCCAACCCCCCCCCCCCCCCCCCCCACACACACACAAAGATTAGATACAGATAGAGATAATGTACTTTTATAAACTTTAGTTTGTCTCAGCCTCTGATTTATAATCTCCAGTCTGCCACATGGTAGGTTTGTGATTTCTTTGAAGCCTTTGATGGTGATTCATAATTCAGTAGGGAGCCAAACAGGTGAGGAATGAACAATGAGTGGCAAAGTGACCACGCTGCTCTGCTGATCTTGGAAAAAAAGCTTCCCAAAAAGAGCAATATCTATGACATGTATTCCCCAATTACCAAAGTTAGTTTGAATCTGATGCCACATCAAGCTAATCTCCAAACATCTTGGAAAGTGATGTTATCAAGCAAGATAAGAAACCATTCACATTGAGGAATTTTCAAAGGCAGAAATATGTGTGCATTTTGTACTAAAACTTAGGTATTTGGTATTCCCACAAATATTAATCTTGTGGGGGTCATAGAGGCTGTTCAGTAGTAGTTATGAATTTGGCAAACCATAGAAACTCAATTGCATATTTAACTCGGTGTAACTTCCAAAGGTTACAGTGGACCTAATAGTGTCAAAGGGCAAAGGGCTGTGTCAGCTAAATGATTTCACATAATGGATTATTCAACAGTACACACAATGCAGAAGCATAGAAACACTGTCAGCAGCTTTTGGATTTCCTACATGTGCAGAGCCCAAACATTGCTGCTAGTTCACTGTCTTTCCTCTTCTAAGCTATGCCAGTTGCAATTATGACTGCAACAAATCTCGGCTATCAATTGTAACAAGATAGCCTGATGAAGTGATAAATAGGAAAGGAAATCATCTTGTGGAGACAGAGGGCAGGGCTGATGCACTAAATTACAGAAAAAAGATCCCTTCCAACGTCCCAGTAATGCTATAGAAATTGGACAGGGTAAAAATAGTTTTTGACAATTGGCAATGGTTTCACGGTCATCAATAGATTCTTAATTCCAGATTTTTTCAAAAATGTTTTCAAAAATTGAATTCAAATTCCACCATCTGCCAGACAGGATTCGAACCTACATCCCCAGAACTTTAGCTACGTTTCTGGATTAATAGTCTAGCAGTAATACTACTAGACCATTGCCTCCCCAGATAGGTGGCAGGGTGGGGCCAATTAATTATAAATACACTATCACATTTGTAAATATGTGTTCATGTTTCATTGTCAGCTGTTTGAGTAAATGACATTTTATCTGCAACTACAAGTATGGAGAGGTTAGCTTTCCTTAATGACACACAATGTTGAACTTTGCCTGAGTGATAGTTTTCCTTTCCATAGCGCCCATACTAGCATGAAAATTTGTTGTGACTGAATGGGGGAGCACTTTTGTTGTAAAAGCTTTCGTCAGTTTGTAACCTTAACTTTTACTAAACAGTATGAAAGATCAAAGCATTCAGCTGCACTTGCAGTTGAGGTTATACAATGGCATTCTGACCTCTATATCTAGATAACATACTGTCCCTCTGTCTTTTATCTTCATAGCATTCCATGGAAGTCGAGTGACTGTGTTTCTCCTGCATCTTCAGTACATCATAAGGGTGCTGCAAGCTCCACTGCAGGGGATTGGCTCCAATCTGCTGGAGGTTGATGCTGGTCATGTGCTTCCACACCCATGTGTTCCTCATCCATTCATGTAGTGACCTTTAGTACAGCAGACATTGAGGTGATCGCAGCTTCTGTGACTGGACCCTTGGGGAAAGTTCTAATGAGCCTATTTGGGCAATATCAGAAACAAAGCAGCTCCTCGGTAAAATGATCATCCAGCAGTCATAGTACACACATTTTAATAGTATCCTACAAACATTGGGACATGGAGGTCCCTGATAAGGAGACCAGTAGAATGCCTCTGCATGGAGGCTGAAAAATCCCACTGCAGACAGGACAGGTAGCTCTGAATATAGGATGATGGCAGTGATGTTTTAAAGTCTAAGGTGTGCAGGCTATAGCATCTTGGAAGGTGATTCTACCTTTGCAACGGGAGTGAAAATCTCCAGGCTGCAATGCATTGCTTGTGGTTCATACCATTAGTAGGATTTATTTGTCCTGTGGAATGATGTAGTCAAGCTTCCATGTAGCCAGGATTTCTGGTCAATACAAGGTCAATATATGAGGTCTGCATACAGTTTTTTGTGACACAGATGTGGTCCACCTAGACTGTGTGAGTGTTTATTTCACGCTATTGCCATTGGAGGATCTCATACTGCATAAACATTGAGCATTTCCCTCAGTCCGTGAATAAAATCATATACCGCACCCACTCTGGATGCTGGTGGCAGCCATTTTCAGATTCATTGAACTTTTGTGACTTGCATGAGGATGGAAGGCAGCAACGGTTTCACTTCCTTCCCACCTGCCCTCTCTGTCAATCTCAGCGGCCATTCCACCAGTGCTTCATCTGGAGGCTCACTGATGATGTTACCTAGTATGGTGACGAAACGTTTGAAAATGAACCTTCCAGCTCAGTGAGCAAACCTACATCCAGAACTGATCCAGAACTACATCTACAACCTGAGCTTCAAATCTTCTCAAAACTTGCTAAGTGGTTGTTTTTCAGATAGATGGGATATTTCAAGCTGTATTCCCCAGTGATTGGTATTTGGGGCACTGTTTTTTAAAAAATATACAATATAACTTGTTTCAAAGTTTATAGATCACACTAAACTTGGAATTGCAGCAAACAGAAAGGAATATAGTAACAGACTGACAAAATGGACAGACATATGGAAGTTATAATGTAAAGCAGAGAAGTGTAATATGCTAAATGTTGGTTGGATAAATGAAGAGAGAAACTAAAAGTAAGGGGCTGCAGGAAAAGAGATCTGGGAATAAATGGATCCAAATATTGAAGATGAATGGATATGATAAGATGGTTATGTAAAAGGTATATGGATCACTGACTTTACTTAGTATGAAAGCAGTGAGGTTATGTTAAACTTTTATAAAATACTACTTCTATACTACTACTATAAAGCACCTCAGATAGAATTTTTCATCCAATACTGGACAACACTGTTTAAAAAGGGTGTAGATGTGATTTACTGGAATTAAATCCAAGATACTGAATGCTAGTAATATGAAGAGTTTGAAGCTAGAGTTACTCTCCATAGAGCAGAAAATATTAAAAGGAGATTTAATAGAACATGTGAACAAAAGAATGAGGAATAAGCAATTTGGACCCTCAAATCTCTTCCTTTCAATATGATCATGGTTGATTGTAACATCAAACCATATTCCCACCTATCTCCCAATAGCCTCTGAGTACATTGTTCGTAAAGAATCGATTGACCTGTATCTTTAAAAAAAAACCCTTCGACCGTTTCCTGGGGAAGAGTGTTCCTTAAAATTACAAGCCCCTGAGAAAATAAAAATTTCTCTTCCTCTCCGTGTCAAATGGAAGACTGCTTATTTTTAGTTCTCGTCTCTCTGACAAGGAGTAACATCCTTTCAACCTCCATCCTGTCATGTTTTCTCAGGATACATGTTTTAATAGTATCACCTCTCAAACTTCTAATCTCCAGTGATATAGGTCCAGCCTGTCCAACCTTTCCTGTTAAGATAAACTACCTCACCCCAGGTTCAATCGAGTAAACCTTCTCTCAACTGCTTCTGACTAATTTGTATTCTTGCTAAATAAGAAGAACAATATTGTACACAGTACTCCAGATGGAGTCTCATTAACACCAAGTACATCTTTGCATAATGAGCAAATTTAACAACATAGATTGAGCCCATACATCCATAATATAGATTGTAGATAGTTGATGTCCCAGCACTGATCCTTGTGGTATACCACTTGTCACATCTTTCAAAACAAAGTAAACCCATTTAAGTTGATTTGTCATGTTCTGTTATCTAACCAATTCCCCCATCCATGTTACTATGCTATCCCTAACACCATAAATCCTTAACTTACAAAGTGATCTTTGAAGTGGCACTTTGTCAACTACTTTCTGGACTTCAAAAATGTAGGCTTCTAAATAAGTACAATTCCAGATTTCCTTTGTCCACATTGCATGTTACTTCCTCAAAACTCTTCAAAAATTGAGTCAAACAGGTTTTCCCTCTTCCAAAATCATGTTGACTCAGCCTTCTGCATTAAGATTTTATAAGTGTTATATCCATCCTGATAAAAGCTTCCAGCATTTTCCCAATGTTAGACGTTAAGCTAACTGGCTTTAAGTATATTCCATTCTCACCTCAAGATCAAATCCCATTTCTTCTACACCAATCTTTGAGTTACACTGCAAACTATCTAAGCTGATGCACCCTGCAACAAATATTAACTTTTATAGAAAAATCATTGAGAAATAGTATCCAATGGTGGAAAAGGAGGTAATTAGCAAACACAGAAATAGGATAGAATAGACAATTATTATCATGTGTACTTTTAAATGAAAAATACAGTGATAAGTTTTATAAGTTTCCCCAACATGGCACCTATATCAATGACAGAAATCATGCATAATAATAAGAAAACTGTAAAATTAAGACAATGTTCATCACAGTTCAGTTAACGGCTACTGGGCTTGGAGAAAGCCGACTAAGGGAAGATGGATTATTCTGAAGACGCAGCCCAGATGAGACCACCATGCCAGGCTGTTAGAAGACTGGGCTAGAAATCTCCATCGAAGAAGACCACCATGCTGGACTGAGTCAGCAGACTGCCTTCCAGGCCACTGGAATACCTGGAAGCTGAAAATGAAGAAGACCTCTGCATGGGGACAAGATTGCCATGCTGGGACAAGACCGCCACACCAGGAGTCAGCAATGCTGTGCCAAGATGGCCACTTCCCCTCCTTCAACTGCCTGGGCCTAGCTGCGGACCTGGTCCCTCAGCTTGGCCTGCGAGTCTGGGCCAGGGCAGTCAGTCTGGGACCTGCTCCTCACTTGCTGGGAGACCACCAGGCTGGGTGGAGCTGTGTCCGGTTCATCCTCTTTTTGCTGTCACTGGAAGCCTCCTTCCTCACTTGTCACTCTCCCCACTTAAAAAGGAAAGAAAACAAAGAAACAAAAAGAAAAGGAGATAAAGGAAAAAGAGAAATAGAAAGAAAGTTGACAGGGTTGGATGAGACACAAGGCTCAGCCCACTCACTCCGCCAACATCTTGGAAAAGAAAACAGATGTGAAATAATTGCAAAAAGAACCAGGGCTGAGCTGCTGAGAATTACTTTTATGAAACAAGTTGGTTTGATATATAATACATTGCCAGATTCAATAATAACTTTCAAAAGAGACCTGGATATATGCATGAAGAGGAAGAATTTGCATGACTGTGGGATAATGACAAGGGAATGAGCCGAATTGGATTGACGTTTCAAAGAGCTGGCAAAAGAACAAACATCTGAATAGCATCCCACAGTGATGTTTTATATCATCATGCAATAATGTCCTCCCAACTCTTCCTGCTTATTGGTGATCTATGCTTCATTCACTTTATCTCAATATCTTCATCCTTACTAGTGTATGTATCTGGACTGGTGCTTGAAGCAGCAAAGGGACATGTTGGATTTGATGAGTAAGATGGAAAAGTGGGTGTTCTGGAGCTGCCACACAGATTTATAGATCTTTATTTCTGGAAAGGGTTAACATTTGTGTGGGACACAAAGGACATTTGTTTTAGAATGGCATATTTTTGCAACTGAATAGAAGGCCTGTAAAAAGGCTATGTCT